>NC_132876.1:106610137-106928053 GCF_048164855.1 Canis lupus baileyi | reverse complement strand
CGATGTATATTTTGCAAAATCATCACTACCACTGAAGTTGGAAAATACTTATCAAGTCTGAACAGGTATTATTACTAAAAAAATGTTATCTTTATTGAAATCCTAGTAGTAAAACCTGGGACATGCCCCCCAAGACAAGTGATGTGCTATGTTGCAGACTACAGAGATTGTGCTTTCATTCAACTACATGCCCAGAGTCTAGTGTTTCATACATTGCAGGAGTTGAAAAGTTACACCCTGAGTGATTAAATAAAGTTAAAACTACAATTACAGGGTCTCTGAATTCTTGTAGTTCTCATTACATAATGAAACTTGCCGTGTCTTTTTCTACTGCTGTTTGGTCTCCACCCCCCTCCTTTTTTTAATATTCTCTGACTCTAGTGTCATCACACTTTTGGAAACTAGCCTTAACCACGTGGTTGTAGAAGAAATGCTTGGTAGGTAAGGAAGTGGAAGCTCAGTGAGGTAAAGTGAGGCCTATCCAAGGTGATTCAGTTAATAAGCGACTAAGTTAATGATGACCAGGATTCAACTTGAGTTCTACCTTCTAGGCACCATGATTTTCCTGCTTCTCTGTACTGCTGCCAGAAGATATTTGTATGATTTGTACTAAGAAATGTCATCTGTGAATTAAGGCACCTCCTAAACATGTATTGAAGAGCTCTGTCTTATGCTAAGCATTGACATAGGGTGAACAAGACATGGTTTTCCCGAGGTTTGGAAAACCACCTTCTAGTGTAGGGTATCATCACCAATTACTAAAACACAGACTGTAGCATTAAGAGCTATAGGACCACTGAGCATGAAGCCTCTATCTCTGTCTATGGAATCCGGGATGCCTCACAGAGTAGGGCATGTTTAAAATTGGCCTTGAAAAATCTGTAGGAATTTGTAGTGAAATGAATCTTTGCCTTTAACTCGCTGGTGTGACCCTGGGTAAGCCAATTAAATTTTTGAATTCTTAGTTCCCTCTCTCTCAAGATTTTCATGAAGATAAAATATGATTTGGAAGCATTTTGAAAACTTTTGGATACTATTCCAAGAAGTATTCTAAAGAACTGCAGCTCCCTAGGATAGGAGGTAAGGCCTGATCCATTAGAAAAATAAGATGCACACACTATTTCTAGAAAAATGCTGGGCTTTGATGTTATTATTTAGAAAACTCATAGTCCCCAGTGCAGCTAAAAGGAGTAACTGCCAATTTTCTATAACATACAGATAGTTCTCCAAGTCACACTCAGATCATTTCTGGGAAAATTGCCTAGCAGTCAGGGATGGACATCTGTACTATCACAGAGCGGTTAAGGGTGTGCCTTATGAATAATTTTAGGCAACAACTATAGAGGAAGGACTTTGCTTTGGACCTAACTCATAGGATGTACATGTTTTTAAAGATTTTATTTATTAATTCATGAAAGACAGAGAGGCAGAGACATAGGCAGAAGGAGAAGCAGGCTCCCTGTGGGGAACCCAATGCGGGACTCGATCCCAGGACCCCGGGATCACAACCTAAGCCAAAGGCAGATGCTCAACTACTGAGCCACCCATGTGCCCTGGATATACATTTTTCAAGGTAAACCCAGGTTGGCCATTTTCACCGTCCCTTTATCTCATGAGATAATTGATAGGTAGTAAAAGAAAGAGCTGAAAAATGTCCCTGGGCCACATTAAGTCAAGGGTTTCATGGCTGAGAGAATTTTTTTTTAAAGATTTTATTTATTCATTCATGAGAGATACAGAGAGAGAGGCAGAGACACAGGCAGAGGGGAGATGCAGGCTCCCTGCAGGGTGCTCGATATGGGACTTGATCCCAGGATCCTGGGATCAGGCCCTGAGCCGGAGGCAGGTGCTCAACCGCTGAGCCACTGAGGTGTCCCAAGAGAATGTTTTAATACCAGAAAAATGAGGGATGCCTGGGTGGCTCAGTGGTTGAGCACCCGCCTTAGGCTCAGGCCTGATCCCAGGGTCCTGGGAGCGAGTTCTGAATCGAGCTCCTCGCAGAAGCCTGCTTCTCCCTCTGCCTATGTCTCTGCCTCTCTCTCTGTGTCTTTAATGAATAAATAAATAACATCTTAAAAACCCCAAAGAACAGAAAAATGCAAAGCTGGTAGGAGCTGAAGTGGGCTGTTTTTGTAATCTTCATATAATGGAACATCATAACGTAAAAGCTAAACTTTTATAAATCATGGGCAGAATCCAAAGAAATTTTTTTCATGTTTGATAACTAAAGGAACACACCATTATCAGGTGTGTGTGTGTGTGTGTGTGTGTGTGTGTGTTTGTGTAGTTCAGTCATTTATAGTATAGGAATATGTGAATTTCTTCCAAGGGAGTTCTTTTTTGCGTGTATAAATCTTGCCTAATGTTAGGTTATCTATGGTGATGGACAAGACCTGTATCAGTTAGTTATGGCTGCATAACAAACTACTCCAGAACTCTGTGACTTAAAACAGCTATTTATTAGTGCTTATAAACCTATAGGATGGCTAGATGATTCTTCTGAACTAAGCTAGGCTGAGTTGAGGCAATTTTGATGTTTGTAGGGGACATTAAAGGAGCTATATGTGCTAGGGTTGTGTTTTTTTTTCCATTTTGGGAAGGAACCACCTTCACTTTATATAAATCAGGTAATATAATAAGTGTGGTTAAATGTATTATCAAAAGGAGATAGAAGACCAGGTCCTTTGTGTACACACCCCATCAGTGGACCAGATCCCGGCCTAGATGAACTACTTTGAGAAACTTCATCCTGACAAATGTCCTCATGAGGTTGACAAACTGTTCTATTTTTAGGTTAAGCATTATTATTATTTTTTTTTTTGGTCTCCTGTAAAAGGTAGTGCTCTTGAGAGAGCGTCAAAAACTTGTTATCATCGGTTGATACTTCCGGGTGTTTTGCCACTCTGAGAAACTTGGTGGGGAAAAAGGGGAGCACTGGAAGTTTTTAAGGGGCCACAGGAAAAAAAGGTACAAATGAAATTCAGTCTGATTTCACAGTTTCACCCCAGGGAAGACCCTGAATAGGCCCAATCCTCCGCTGTCAGCCTTAGACTAATCCTGCTACAAAATTAAAATTAAGAGAGTGGTTTGGATGTTCGAGACAAATTGGATGGATATGTTGGAGACTGGCAGACATCATAGAAGGATCCTGGAGGAAAGCAGAGGCTACTTAATGACATGGCTAGAGCACAAGGAGAACATTAGCAGTTTGCTTTCCTTTTCTTTTCCTTTGAGAGGGAGTTATAGGTTTAATGGGATAGGCTTGAGTATTACACAGAAAAAAGGAAATGGCTGCTGCTTATAACCTCCCAGCAAACCCCTCTGATGGTAATTTTGTTTCATAATTAAATTAAATCAGGTTGTAATCCCTTAAAAACTCAGTACCCTTTACCTACTAATAGTGCAATCAGTCTAAGTGCCATTCATAGTTAGTGCAGAGCAGAAAACAATATTTAAAACCAATTTTCAGTCTCATTTCATGAAAAAAACCCCATCACTCTATCTTATTTATAATAAACTCGTTCGAGTAGATCCAGGCACAATATAAACAAGTGATGGAAAATCCCTGGGAGGTTTTGGCTCATACATTCTGAGCAGACATGCTCTGGAAAACACAGACGTTCTCAGGAAAATGCAGTCTGCTGAAAATGCCAGGAGATTTCAGGAGACTGGACTCTTCATTAGGACTTGGCATCTTTCATTGGTTTTGCATGGGGAGTGGATCAACACTTTTTATCTGATTGTCTGTTTGTCCAACTCTGCTTTTCCGATCCCGTTTCAAATGGGTAAGCTCTGAGGGCATAAAAGAAAATCCATGCGCAGGACCAAGGAAAGTCGATGCTGCCAGGTGACCCAAATCATGACCCATGAGCGCTCACGCTTGGTGGCTTGAAGGGGAGGTTAAACAGTCTTCAGGGAGGGCAGGCAGGGTGTGGATGTGACAGAAGTGACAGTGTAGACTAGTGGAAGGTGCACAGGCTTCGCAGCTACAGGGACCGGTTTGAATATAAGCTGTGTGGCCTTAGGCAAGCCACTTAGCCATCCTGAGCTTATCAGTCCCTTATCAGTAAAGTGGAGAAAAACACCTCTTGGGGAAGGTTGCCCAGATGTTTGGCTTAGGGACTATTGCTAAGCACCCAGGATACAATATTCCTGCAGCCCTCCCTCCCTTCATAACTTTCTCTCTTTCCCGGGTTCACCCTATATTTACCGAGCACTGTACCAGCTGCTATCGGTGCTCTGTCCCTATCCCTCGGGTAGGGGATTTTTGTGCACTGGACTCTCGCCGTGTTCTCCCTCCCAGAAGCCAGAATCTGTGTCTCCTCGTCCAAGGGCTGCCCTCGAGCTGGCGGAACCCACTTTGCCAAAGGCCTGAGAACTGACATCCTCTCGTGGGCATCCTTTAACCAGTAATAGAAAGGTGGTTTGATCCTCAGGGCTCCTAACGGGGCGAAAGCTGACGGTGACCTAGACGATCTCCAGAGCACCCTCGCAGGACTGAGCCAAAGGGACCACCCCTGGGAGTTAATGTCCTGTCCTTGCTTGATCTCCTTTCTGTCAGGGTCCCATTTCCCTAGTCCCCTGCCGATTTCCTGGGAACACTTTCTGATAAACCGAGTTCACACGGATCCGTATCTCAGGCTTTGCTTTGGGGCAGCCAGGCCCAAGTCAGGCACCTGGCATATACCCCGTACTATTCTGGGCATGAGAAAGGCAGCCATGGTCAAGTCAGAGCTTTCCTGTCATGTTTTACTCCCTGGAACCCATGGGAAATAGATTCCCATAGTAAAGACTGCATTGTAGACGTTCTGCACAATTTTACACTTCCTCTGTGGGGGAAGGAACATAGGCCTCAGAGTTGGAACTTGTGAATCTGCGTCCTGACTTATTTATGGAGTAGCTATAAGGCCTTGGGTAGCTGCATTCGTCTTCTGAGCCTCACTTTTTCCACTTCCACTGAATTTACTAAGGCCTGCCCTGCCAAACTCACAGGCTTGCTGTAGAGCTGACGACTGCAGACTATGTGAAAGCCTCTGCGGCCCAGAACCCGAAACATAGTCATTACCTGGAGACATTATGCGAACACTCAACAAGTCAGGGCTTTGAAAAATGAAAGTACATGGTGTCATTTTGCAGAACATGTTACATATTTTATAAGGCACTGCTTTAAAAATTAACTTTACTGTTTCTATCCTTGCTGAATTAAACAAGTGCCATCTGATAGGGTCGGTATGACGTCATAAGCTTGGTGTAGTTAAAAGGAATATCAGGCAATGCTGCAGGTGACAGCAAAATGTCAACAGACCTCCCGGCGTTCCGCTCAGTGGGAAGTGTTGACAAAGAACGGGGTAATGGAGCAAGTCCCCTGAAGAAGCTCTGTTGTGACATGTCACCCTCCCAACCCCACTGGTGCCCGGGTATTAAGACCTGCCTCACGTAACTCTGTCTTCTGCTGAGTGGCTGCCAATCCTCTCGTTTCCTGTGATCCTGCAGAAAGATTCCCTGTGATGTACCCCACCTCCGTAGTAGAGAAGCGGGCTCAAGACTTCTGTAGAAATACCCATGCCTGCATGTTATTGCTTCTGGGAGCTAAAACCCCGACGTGCTTGATTCAGATTTGCTCGAGTTAATTATGTCCATAGAGGATTTTTATGATAGAATCCAAAGTAAGTGAAGCTGAAAGGGGCCATTTCCTGGAGGGATACAAGGGTGTTCCTACGATCCTAAGGGCAAGCCATGAATTCACACCTCACTAGAGACTAGAAACAGGACCTGGAAAGTCAACATAAGTTAAGGCAGACCTTCCCATCTGCACTCACTTCTCTCTTTAGGGCAACATAGTCTTTCATATCTACTAATCTGTTATTGGCTTCATATTTCTCCTACTCGTCAGGCTGCTGGGGTAACACTATTTCTTTCAAGGACCTGGCACTTGGTAGAAACTGCAGGAAGTTATTGTTCTCTCCCCGAATGCTTCTTCTGTTCTGTGTGTGTGTGTGTGTGTGTGTGTGTGTTTAATGGCATGTTATAGCTATCTCTAAATGGTGGCCTTCAATCAAGTTTACATCAGCTTACAAAATGACTGCCTACAAGTTAGTTGTCCTGACCTTTCTATGCCCCAGTAACAAACGGTGAAAGACAGTTTTTTCCTGCTTGTCTAGACTCTGAATTGGTTTTCCTGAGTCAAGATCCACTTTTGGTCCAATCAGCTGGGGTCAGTGGGTGGTGACTGGCATGGCTTCAGGCTTACCTCTTAGGAGGAAGAGGATTGGTACAGAGGGGGGAACTCAGGGTGGGCACACGTTCTGAACCAGATTTACTACAGTGGTTCACATGTCTTTGTGGCGTTTCTTGCTGTGCTTCTATCACCCATGTCTATTTAGCTCTCAGGGAAAAAAACCCACCACAAGCCAACCAGCCAAAGACAAGTCTGACAGAACCATCTGGACTCCATGAAACTTGACATTATTCTGGCTTGTCTTAAACCCATCCTTCTTTTGAAACCTACAGTCTTTTGACAGATTGTTCCCAAGCAAGAAGGACTATATACAGAAAAAGGTACTATTTAGGCTTTTTACTAATATAGAATCTGTGATTATTCTGGTTTATTTTTCAAAGGGATTTAAAAAATTATTCCATTAGCTCCTTGGAAAGGGTTATTTTCCCATAAATTCTGGTGGATCATCCATTTCAGTGAAGACTAAACCAGCACACATTGCTGTCAAGTATTTCATCAGCACTGAAATTGGACTTCATTAAAGCTAAGATGGGACTTTAATTTTTACAGTCTGATTCCTGTTTTATGGCCAAAGTGAAATGAGATAAAAAGGAGAAAAGAGGGAGAGAGGGAGAGAGAGTCCACTTTGGTAGCTCGGATACATCTTTCTCATTTGTGTTTCCCCACAAAGCCCTCTGCGGGGGAGGAGGGGGTAACACTATTTCTTTCAAGGACCTGGCCCTTGCTAGAAACTGCAGGAAGTTATTGTTCTCTCTCCGAATGCTTCCTTTTCAAAGATGAATCCAGTCTGAGATGACAACCAAGTTCTTTGGTCTGCACCGAAGGGAAGCCACAGACCTGGAACCCAGCAGATGTGGTCTTTATAAAAGACCTTCAGGTGGGCTGAGACGTGACCAGGCTGTGGGCAAGACCACTAAATCACATGCCCACATAGCTCAGTTCTGGAGTGGAGAGACTTCCTGACTCTGAACATATACCAAGGCTTTAAAGTCGTCTCCCAAAGCTCAAACGTGGTAGAGGTGCTTCTCTGTGGCTTCAAAAGAAATGTTAAACTCCGATGATTGATTCCTAGGCACGGGAACTCTTGCTCTTATTTTTACCGGGGCTGAACTGTGGAGACCAGAGACGAACAAGATTTTGTGAAAAGGGGTCAGAACTGCATTTTTCCTGCTCTTGCTTGCATGGAAGTTGTCACGCTTGTCAGCAAGCTGAGGAGTGGGCTGGATCCTTTCTATTTGCTATCCCAGGTCTGCGTTCTGTTCTTTTTCTAACCTGCTTTGTCCCAGCAGGATAACTTACATGGATTGCCTCTATGAGCTCCCTTGTCCTTTGGCTTCTACTTGCTTTTGGCTGGTGTGAAGCCCCAGTAAGAGCTAGGTGGGCAGGGGGAGAATAAGGGTTTTTATCCCCCACCCTCCCTCCCTGTCCAGTCATTGTGGGTTGGCTTCCTTTGCAGAAGACTACAACTGGTTGGGTAGCCAGCACCCCTGCCTTTTCAGGCTTTTAAAGTGGTAATGGATCCCTGCTGCACTATCCTCAGAGCACTGGATTATCCATTGTTAGATTCCCTTAAATAGTCCTTGTTAAACTCGCCCCTATTTGACTGGGCCTCTTTCCTGCCAGGATCCTCACTGTTACAAGTAGGAATAGCCCTCATATTCTCCCCTGGGTTCTTCTCCCTAGATCTGTTTCCAGCCCTCTAACCTGCTTCATGGTTAGACAAGCCCTCGCCCCCAAAGTAACCAATTTTCAGGGATACTGGAAGGATGCTCTGTAGAAAATATCCTCTCTCCCCCACTTCTCTTATAATTTCTTTATTAGGACGTGAAATCTTTCATTCTATTTGTAGAGATAAGGTCTTAATTTAAAAGGATGCCCGGAAGAGGCATCCGATTCACTAGTTTAAGAATAATAGAGGATTAGAGCTAGGTTCTAGACATTAAGAGCACAAAGACTGTCTCCAATCTCAAG
Organism: Canis lupus baileyi; assembly: GCF_048164855.1. NCBI lineage: Eukaryota > Metazoa > Chordata > Mammalia > Carnivora > Canidae > Canis > Canis lupus. The sequence goes on along the minus strand of NC_132876.1, from coordinate 106,919,844 downwards.
GAATATATAGTGTAGGCCAATAACTGATAGTAAATTCTTTTTTGAAAATGTTTTGTTAGAGAAATAGGAGGGCTCTGGGCTTTTGATGACAGAGACAAGCTCAGAGAGAGTGAAAGGGGTTAATAGCTCCAAAAACAGATCAGCAAATTATCTCTCTGAATTTATTTCTCCCTCCTTTCTCCTAGCATCTTTGGATTCTTTTCAGAACTTGAAGAAACCTTGATGATAGGCACTCTACGTGCCTCCTTAACAGATTAGAAAACTGAGGGCTTTCAGAGGTTGTGATTTACCTGTCATACAACTGGACCTCTCGTCCTCTAGATTTTTCAAAAGGCCTTGATGAAATTTCACAGCACAATTGAGGGATTGAGTTGTGGCTAGGGTTGGAGGCACCTGTGAAGGAAGAATCAAGGATGTCTGATGATGAAGAGGGAACTGGGTTGGAAAGAAAGGCATTTGTGGGCACTTCTCTGGGTGAGTCAGTGTGAAGAGAGGCTTTTCTGTGACTCTTATGATAAATGATAAGGGAGAAGAAAACAAAACACTCATGTTTAGTGTCTTCAACAGTAGGTATTATGTCTTTTTGGAATTAGAAAAATCTAAGCACATGATTCTAAGAATTTAGTGTCCCCAGAGCAGTCTTACTGATATGTAAGTGATGGAACTGATATTTACAGATCCTTGCCAGGTAGCCTAGCTATGTAAATGTATACAAATTGAATTGGGGTATCTGACTCCATTTGGCCATATTGATATAGGTCTCATCAATTAAATATCTTGACACGAGGCTCTCATCTTCAGTTATCCCTTCACTTGTCTTTTTTTAGATTTGTATTTATTTATTCATGAGAGACACAGAGAGGGAGAGGCAGAGACACAGGCAGAGGGAGCAGGCTCCCTGTGAAGAGCCTGATGCGAGACTTGATCCAGGACCTTGGGATCACGCCCTGAGCCGAAGGCAGATGCTCAACCACTGAGCCACCCAGGCGTCCCTTCACTTGTCTATCGAACCTCAATACTGATGTTATTGGGGGAAGGCTTTAGAGAGGCATGAGAGCCTGGCAGCCTTGAGATGGGACTCACAGTGAAAACCAAAAGCACACCAAAGGAGCATTCCTAGAGTGATGCAACCCCACAGTGGATGGACAGGAGGCTGGGAGACTGGCCAGATGAGATAATGTCTGGGAATAAGGCCACAATGATAAGGGAAGGATGAGGCATGACTTCCAGGTGGTGTGGTGTGTTAATTGCTTTTAATTTTGCATAGAGGGGATATCTGTCCAAGAGAAGGTGACTTTTGGAAGAAGAGGCCCCATAGTATGTATTTTAGTTAGAATGTTGCAGTGTTGAGATCATAACACTCTAAATGAGTTACACCATACATTCATGTGTATAGATACACATATACATATCGTTGCTGTAGAGTTTTACCAGATAGTTATAAGATACTTAGCTTATATGCAATTATTTAGGCTACAGAATTATATGGGATCCCTGGGTGGCGCAGTGGTTTGGCGCCTGCCTTTGGCCCGGGCGCGATCCTGGAGACCCGGGATCGAATCCCATGTCGGGCTCCCGGTGCATGGAGCCTGCTTCTCCCTCTGCCTATGTCTCTGCCTCTCTCTCTCTCTCTCTGTGTGACTATCATAAATAAATAAAAGTTAAAAAAAAGAATTATAGGTTAACCTATAGAATTATAGGTTATAGAGTAACTTGCCATCTTAGCTGCTTCCCACTCTTGAGGAAGCTGTTACACTGAGAACCGAGCAATAAAACGTCATTCTCTGTACCCCAGCACCTCAGGAGATGCATTGAGATGGGGTGACCATGGAGGTTGACCTGGGGAAGGATTAGGCACCAGGCATTGATTTGACTAGGACGTTTTTCGAGAGCACCCACCCTGCAACTTACCAAAGGTTTATGATCCCATGTAATGAATCCTGTACCTACTTGCAGGACTTCTGGGATTTCCATGATTTATATAGAAAAGTAAAACTTCCAGGCTGTTACCTACCCCAGCACTTGGCCCACTCCCCAAAGGACCCCAGGTTGGGAGGCAGATCTATACATCCTTCTCCAACCCTGATTCCCCAACCTTGAGAGACTCTGCCCAAAGACCAACAACATACGATCATTTTGTGCATTCATCACCAAGCACCGTGACATCCTTAGAAATGCATGATTTTCAACTTTCATGGCTGTCGCCTTAAGTGGGCTCTTCATCTCTGTGGGCCTTGAATTGTGACAAGATTTCAAAGGAAGTGATCCCTAAACCAATGGCTTGAACACTCTGATGTTTTCAAAGGAGTGCTTAGTTGCAGCCATTAGTCCCCTAGCAGGGAACTGGCAGGCAGCCATCATGCTCAGTCCTCAGTCCAGCATTCACAGCAAATGTAGGTTGTGGAGGGGTGGGTGGGCGGGGGGACTCGGGAAACATTGCTCTTCATAGGGCCTGGGATTGTTCCACGTGTTATAAAGCCTGATAGAACCTGTGAAATGGATGATGAATGGGTCTGAAATTCTTGTCTTAAAAAAATCCTGAGAAACAGATGTTAATGGAGGCATTTGCTTCTCTGAGTCATTTCATAGTCATTGCCGTGATTTTCTTCTCTGTCATTACCATTTCATGGCTGTTCTAAGTTCCTACTTTTGGTCAAGTGATTTAACAGTTCCCGGATACTTGGCAAAAACATAAACTTTTAGGAGCAGTGCACCTTTCCCTTGATTGACTGGAGGCAATTTTTTTTCATTGAGCTAGATGTTCTAATTTTGCTTTGTTCCCATTTGTCACCCCATCTCTGTTGACTCTGCCTTTTAAATTAATCCCTCTGCCCATATGACTTCGTCTCATTGCTAACACTTCTCCCTATACAGTCTCTTTTGTTTGAATTGCCTAGTGTCAGTCATTGCCTAGGGAACAGAAGAAATGAAAATGGCTTCTTGTATCTATTTCATTCCCTTTCCTATAAGATTATTCTACCAAGGGGGCCGTTTGAGAAGGAGCTTTGGCCCATTCAGAGGCACACAGTATTCACAGACCTGTACAAAGTCTGCCCTGATATTTAATCATTGAAATTATTCTTTGCATTCAACTCTAGCCAGTGATCTGGAGATTTCTCAAGCCTTAAAATGGGGCCAAGTCTTCTTTGGGATCTGGTCTTTCCAAATGCTCTGAGTCGCTATTCCTATTTAGTTGGTAGAGACTCTTCCACTGAAGTCTCAACAAGAGCTGAAGTTGCCTTCCCAAGCCTTCTCATGACTCATTGCAAACTTGGGGAAGTCAGTCCTGGCATATTCCCAAAGGCTGGAGCACCGGAATCTGCAAAGTCACACAGCAGCCATCTACCTTGCACCCTAAACTTACATGTCGCCACATCTTTTATTTTGTTGAAAAGTCACACTGCAGTGTGTGGCCTGTTGTTCTCATCTCTACAAGGGAGGAGGCGGCCTGAGGATGCTTGGGTTATAGTTTCCACATTGCTGCTGAGCAGCTGGGTGCACTTGAGCAAGTAACTTTTTTCTATTTCTCTGTTTCCTCATCTCTACAATCAAGTGGTTGGATAAGCAGTAATATTCTATATACTTTGGAATCATCCTTCCTCTTAAATTTGGGCATGGAATTTATTTTCCTCAGCCATAAAACAGATCATATATCTAAACTTTGGTCCTCACTTTATTACTGCCTACTCCTTTTCCTATTACTTCTTTTGATGGGATAACTTACCATTTAAACTTTGAAAGACATTTTTATTTTATCTAAGAGCCACTAATATATTACTTTTTGAGAGTAATAGCATCACATTATTTTTCGTATTGGTGAATTATTTTCAATTTCCTGCCGTCAGTTTTACTACAGCAGCAAATTTTCATTGCAGAGTAACATACATGTAGAAAAGTACGCAAACAACAAACAAAGAGCTCAATAAATTGTCACCAAGGGAACCACGTGTATTCGGAACCCAGACCAAGAAACAACTTAATAAACTTTTTAAAAGCTCTCTTTATTCCCTACTGAATTCACTCACCTCTCCCTCTCTAAGGACAGTCACTATGCAAACTTCTAACACTATTTTACTTGTATTTAAACTTTAAATAAATGGACTCATACTATATGTACTGTTTAGGATCTGGCTTCTTTCACTCATTGAGAGTCACATATGTTACGTGGGGAACTGTAATTTGCTTATTCTCATTGCTGTTTAGCAGTTTAACTTTTCAAATGATTTTCTTAAACTAGCATAGGAATTCAGCCCTGTGTTTTTATACCATATAAATACTGATGATGTGCTTCTGTGGGGGAAAGAGTATATCTGCTAGAAATTACAACATTGTAACGGTATAAGATTTTCTAACTTTTTTCCACCTACGGCCATGGCAACCATTGGAAATGCTGGGTAGCTTGTTGCTTAAAAGGGCCTATCAGACTGTTTTTTTTTTTTTTTTTGTATTTCAGAGGTTCCCAGAATCTTTCATAAAATGAAGAAAAGCAGGCTCCAATAAACCTTACTCTATTTCACTGAGCAAAGTAACTACAACAAAGAAGCTCTACTGTATATTATGTTGTCAGTGTTGTTTGGAAAATAGATATGGAAGGACATAATCAGCAATGATTAATAGGTCAAATAGTGGTTCAGGTGGGAATAGAAACACAATGAGAAGAAAGGCAACAAAAGTCTGGCAGGCAAAAATCCAATAAGCAAACAGCAAGCTCAGGCTCAGTGCATATGTATTCAGGGCATTCTGAGTTCAAATTTGAATTTGTCTATCATTGGCTATGCCTTTGAAAAGACAGGCATATTGGTTGAATATCTTTTCCACACTTCTAGGGAAAGAGATTTCAGTACAATGAAACATTTCCTATTTGTTAAGATTATGTACTCTAGTGAGAGATTAGATGCCATTTTGACAATGGCACTAAAAATCCTCATTTTGGGAATTATTCATGTGCAAAATCTCAAAGTTCCAAGTAGGAGTATTATCTCCAACTATTTTTCCTACATGCCTAGTTTCTCCTACACCTGCTGACAAAGAAGATGCCCTAGAATTTTTTAGTGCCTTTTAACCTATCTGCTAAGGGACAGTTGTTTGTTTGTTTCTTATTTTTACCATTTTCCAAAGTGAGTCAAATTTGCAGATTCACTCCCTTTAGATAAGGGTCTGGATATTTTTTTTCTTGTTTCTTGGTTATGGATGATAAGTTTTCCTTTCACTCATTTCCTTCTTCTACCCATCAAGATTTAGAATGGAGGCAGCATATATTTTTCTTATTGAGGTGTAGTTGACACACAGTGTCACGTTAGTTTCAAGTGTACAACATAGTGATTCAGTAAGTCATACCTGATACTATGCTCACCACAAGTGTGGCTACCATCTGTCACCATACAATGCTATTATAATGTCATGAACTATATATCCTATGCTGTACTGTTCATTCTGTGACTTATTCATTTCATAACTGGAAGCCTGTATCCCCCTCAATCCCCTTTACTCATTTTGCTCATCCCCCACCTCCTCCCATCTGGCAACCACAAGTTCTCTATATTTATGGCTGTGTTTCTGCTTTGTTTTGTTTTTTAGATTCCACATATAAGTGAAATTATATGGAATTTGCCTTTTTCTATCTTGCTTATTTCACTTAGCATAATACCGTCTAGGTCCATCTGTGTTGAAACAAATGGCAAGATCTCAATCTTCTTTAAGGCTGAACAACATTCTATTGTACATATATACCACATCTTTATCCATTCATCTGTTGATGGACACTTGGGTTGCTTCCATATCTTGGCTATTGTAAATAATCCTGTAGTAGTCATAGGAGTGCATATATCTTTTTGAATTAGGGTTTTCACTTTTTTTTGGATGAATACCCAGTAGTGGAATTACTGGATCACACAGTATTTCTATTTTTAATATTCTGAGGAACCTCTGTAATGTTTTTCACAGTGACTGCACCAGTTTACATTCCCACCAAGAGTGTGCAAGGGTTCACTGTTCTCCACATCCTCACCAATGCTGGTTATTTGTTGGCTTTTCAGTTCTAGCCACTCGGCAGGTACGAGGTATAGCTCATTGTGGTTCTGGTGTGCATTTCCCTGATGACTAGAGATACTGAACATCTTTTCATGTTTCTGTCAGTCTTCTTTGGAAAAAAGTCTATTTAGGTCTTCTGCCCATGTTTTATGTGGATTATTTGGGTTTTTTTTTTGTGTTGAGTTGTAGGACTTCTTTATATATTTTGGATATTAACCCTTATCAGATTTATCAGTTGCAAATATCTTCTCCCATTCAGTAGGCTGTCTTTTCATTTTGTCAATGATTTCCTTTGCTGTGCAAAAGCTTTTTAGTTTGGTATAGTCCTAGTGGTTTAATTGTGCATTTGTTTTATTTGCTTGAGAAGATGTACCTAGAAAAATAATGCTAAAGCTAATGTCAAAGAGATGACTGCCATTGTTTTCTTTTAGGAGTTTTATGGTTTCTGGTCTCACATTTGGGTCTTTAATCTGTTTTGAGTTTATTTTTACGTCTGGTGTTAAGATAGTGGTCCAGTTTTCCCAACACCATTTGTTAAAGAGACTATCTTTTCCCCATTGTATATTTTTGCCTTCTTTGTTGTAGATGAATTGACCGTATAAGCGTGTTTTTTTTTTTTTCTGGGCTCTCTATTCTATTCTATTCTATTCTATTGATCTATGTGTCTGTTTTTGTGCTAGTATCCTACTGTTTTGATTATAATAGCTTTGTAGTATAACTTGAAACCCAGGATTGTGATACCTCCAGCTTTTTTCTTCTTTCTCAAGATTACTTTGGCTATCCAGGAACTTAGGTGGTTCCATGCAAATTTGGGAGATTATTATAGTTCTATGAAAAATGCTACTAATATTTTACTAGAGATTACATTGAATCTGTGGATTGCTTTGGTTAGTATGGTCATTTGAATAATATTGTTTTTTTTCCAATCCATGAGCATGAAATGTCTTTCAATTTGTTTATTTCATAATCAATTTGCTCTATCACTGTTTTATATAGTTTTCAGACTACAGGTTTTTTTTTTATCTTGTTGGTTAAGTTTATTCCTAGGTATTTTTTTTTCTTTTTGGTGCAATGGTAAATGGGATTGTTTTCTTAATTTCCTTCCTACTACTTCATTAATAGTAGAAATACAACAGATTTCTATGTATTTATTTTGTATCCTGCAACTTTACTGATTTATTCTAATAGTTTTTTGGTGGAATTTTTAGGGTTTTCTATGTACAGTATCATATCATCTACAAATAGCGAAAGTTTTACTTGTTCCTTACCAAATTGGATTTCTTTTACTTCTCTTTTGGGGGTCTAATTGCTGTGGCTAGGACTTCTAGTACTAACTTAAATAAAATTGGTGACAGACAACATCCTTGTCTTATTCCAGACCTTAGAGAAAAGCTCTCAGTTTTCCACCATTGAGTATGATAGTAGCTGTGAGTTTTTATATGTAGCCTTTATTATGTTGAAGTACGTTACCTCTAAAACTACTTTGTTGAGAAGTTTTCTTTCTTTAAATCATGAACAGATGTTGAATTTTGTCACGTTTTTTCTGCATCTATCGAAATATGATTTTTATCATTTATTTTGCTAATGTGGCATATTATGTTGATATGCAGATATTGAACAATGCTTGCATCCCTGAAATAAATCCCATTTGATCATAGTGAATGAGCCTCTTAATGTATTGTTGAATGCTCTGCTGATATCTTGTTGAAGGATTTTTGCATCTATGTTCATCAAGGATATTTGTCTATAGTTTTCTTTGTAGTGTCTTTTTCTGGTTTTGTTATCAGGATAAGGGTGCTCTCATAAAATGTATTTGGAAGCTAACCTCCTTTTTCTATTTTTTTGTAATAGTTTGAGGAGAATAGGTATTAATTCCTCTTTAAATGTTTGGTAGAATTCATCTCTGAATCCCTCTGGCTGTGGACATTTGTGTATTGAGGGTTTTTTGGTTATTGACTTAATTTTGTTCCTAGTACTTGGTCTGTTCAGATTCTCTATGTCTTCCTGATTCAGTTTTGGAAGACTGTATGTTTCTAGAATTTATCCATGTCTTCTAGGTTGTCCAATTTGTTGGCATATAATTTTTCATAGAAGTCTCTTATAATCCCTTGTATTTCTGTGGTATCAAGTATTACTTCTCTTCTTTCATTCCTGATTGTATTTATTTGACCCTTTTCTCTGTCCTGATGAGTCTGGCTAAAGTTTTATCAATATTGTTTATCTTTTTGAAGAATCAGCTCTTGGTTTCATTAATCTTTTCTTTTTTTTCAGTCTGTTTAATTTATGTATGCTCTGATCTTTATTATTTCCTTCCTTCTACTAATTTTTAGGTCTTGTTTGTTCTTCTTTCTCTAGTTTCTTTAGGTATAGGGTTAGATTGTTAGAGATTTTCCTTCTTTCTTGATGTAGGCCTGAATTGCTATAAATTTTCCTTTTAGAACTGCTTTTACTGCATTTCAAAGATTTTGGACTATTGTGTATGTTTTCATTTGTTTCCATGTATTTTTAAAATTTCCTCTTTGATTTCTTCAATGACCCATTGGTTGGTGAGTAGCATGCTGTTTAGCTTTGACGTGTTTGTGCTATTTCCAGTTTTTCCTTTGGTAATTGAATTCTAGTTTCATATTATTGTGGTTGGAAAAGATGTTTGATAGGATTTTATTTTTCTTTAAGTTATTGAGCCTTGTTTTGTGGTCTAATATGTGATCTATCCTGGAGAATGTTCCATGTATACTTAAATAGAACATGTACTGCTGATTTTGGACGGAGTGTTCTATATATATATCTGTTAAGTCCATTTGGTCGAATGTGTCATTCAGAGATACTGTTTTCTTGTTGATTTTCTCTCTGGATGATCTATCCATTGATGTCAGTGGGCTGTGAAAGTCTCCTACTATTATTGTATTACTGTCGGTTTCTCCCTTTTTGCCTGTTAATATTTGCTCTATATATTTATGTTCTCCAATGCTGAGTACCCAGATATTTAAAATTGTTGTAGCTTCTTATTGGATTGATCCCTTTATCATTATGTAATGCTCTTCTTTGCCTCTTGTTACGTCTTTTTTAAAAAGTCTATTTTGTCTAAGTATTACTACTCCAGCTTTTTTTTTTTTACTTCCATTAGCATGGAATAGATTTTTCCATCCCTGCGCTTTGTCTGTATGTACCCTTAGGTCTGAAGTGAGTCTCTTGTAGGCAACATATAAAAGCGTCTTAAAAAAAAATCTATTCCATCACCCTATGTCTTTTTTTTTTAAAGATCTATTTATTTATTCATGAGAGACACAGAGAGAGAGGCAGAGACACAAGCAGAGGAAGAAGCAGGCTCCCCACAGGGAGCCCAATGAGGGACTGGATCCTGGATCCCAGGATCATGCCCTGAGCTGAAGGCAGATGCTTAACCACTGAGCCACCCAGGCATCCCACCCTATGTCTTTTGATTGGAGCATTTAGACCATTTGCATTTAAAGTCGTTATTTATAGGTATGCCATTTTATTAATTGTTTTCTGGTTATTTTTGTCGTTTTTCTCTTGCTTTTCTTCCTTGTGATTAATAACTTTCTGTAGTGTTATGCTTGGCTTTCTTTCTCTTTTGTGTATCTATTATAGGTTTTTGGCTTGTGGTTACCATGAGGTTTATAAATAACTTCTTAAGTATATAGCAATCTATATTAACTTGATGGTTGCTTAAGTTTGAACACATTTAAAAAAAACTTCGTTTTTACTCCCCCCTTCATATTTTATGTATATGTTGTCCTATTTTGCATATTTTTGTGAGTCCTCTTAACTAATTTTTAAGATGTAAATAATTTTACTACTTTGGTTTTTTCGACCTTCATATTAGCTTTATAAGTGATTGCTCTATTACCTTTACTACGTGTTTGCTTTTACTCATGAAATATTTTTCTTTTACACTTTTCTTCTAATTATGGCCTTGTGTTTTCAACTTAAAGAAGTCCCTTTATCATTTCTTGTAAGGCTGATTTAGAGGTGATGAACTCTTTTTGCTTTTGTTTCTCTAGGAAATGCTGTATCCTTCAATTCTGAATGATAAGCTTGCCATGTAGAATATTTTTGGTTGTAGGTTTTTTCCTTTAAATACTTTAAATATATCATGCCTCTTTCTTCCAGCATGCGAAGTTTCTGCCAAAAATACAGCTGACAACATTATGGGTTTTTCCCTTGTAGGTAACTATTTGCTTCTCTCTTGCTGCTTTTAAATTCTCCTTACCTTTAATCCTTGACATTTTAATCACTTTGAGTCATGATGTGGACTTTCTTGGGTTCATTGTCTTTGGAATGCTCTATACTTCCTGAACTTGGATGTTTGTTTCCTTCCCCAAGTTAGGAAACTTTTCAGCTCCCTTCTCTCTCTCTCTCTCTCTCTCTCTCTCTCTCTCTCTCTCTCTCTCTCTTTCTCAGGCCCCTGTAATGCAAATGTTTGTTTGCTTGATGTTTTTCAAGAAATCTCTTATCCTATTCTCATTTTTTAAAATTCTTTTTTCCTTCTTGCTGTTCAGCTTGGGTGCTTTACATTACCCTGTCTTCCAAATCACTGGTAAATTCTTCTGTATCCTTTAATCTACTGTTGATTCCGTCGAGTATATTTTCCATTTCAGTTACTGTATTCTTCAACCTTGATTGGTTCTTTTTATATTTTCTGTCTCATTGCTGAAGTTCTCACTGAGTTCACCCACTCTTCTTTTCAGTCCAGTGAGCATCTTTTATGCTCATTACTTTGAACTCTTTATCTGGTAGATTGGTTATCTTTGTTTCATTTAGTTATTTTCCTGAGGTTTTATCTTGTTCTTTTATTCACAACATATTCCTTTGTCTTCTAATTTTGCTTCATTTTCTGTCTTTGTTTCTGTGAATTGGGCAGAAAGCTACTTCTCATAAACTTGAAGAAATAATCTTGTGTATGGCTTGTGTGCCTGGCTGGCTGTAGCTGTGGCTGTCATTGGCTGGGGGGGGGGGTCCCTGGGCACTTTGTGCTGGGGCTACCCTGGTGGCATGGCCTAAGCTGAAGTGGGCATGGGCTAGGGTAGTCCTGATGCTCTATGGACAGAGGGTACCTTGGAGGGACAGACCAAGCTGAAGTGGGTGCAAGTCAGGAGCTGAGGTGAATGCAGGCTGGGGGTACCATGGCACTGCATGCAGAGGTTTTCCTGTCAAGTTGTTTAGAGCTGAAGGGGTGGGTCTGGAGTGTTCTGGAGTGCTTTGCACTTGTGTCATTTTGGCAGGATGGCTGGAACTGTTAGTAAGTGCTCATCAGGGTGTCCTAGTGTGTGCCATGCTAGGGCCACCTTGGTGGGATGGCTGGGGTTGGTATGGGCTAGGGCCCCAGGGCTCACTGAGGTGGTAGGCCAGCTAGGGCACTTAAATCCTGCTTTCTTCCATTCTGTTGAGGGTGGAGAGGGAGATGTAAACTGTGGTGCTCATCAGCCCTTTTGACCTAGAGAGAGTATCTCCCCTGTCATTTGGTGGAATTCTATAGCTGGCTCTTTTATATTATAGGTGGTCTTTTAAACTGCAGCCTTTTTCTATGCTCCAGGGCATCTGGAGCTAGTATAGACTAGGGGTCTGTACTTGCTGAGGTGGCTGGCTATGATGCCTACACCCTGGAGGAGCATATTTATCTGATATAGGATAAGTAAATGACCCAGAATCCATTTAAAACATCATGTACTTAAATGAAATGTCTGCAGTCTCATGCCCTTCAGAGTTCATCAGTCTTTCACTTGACAGGGCCACTTAGCCCTGTTGAGGCTAATGTGAGTTGGGGCCATCTGTGCCATAGTTAAGTGAATGGTGTAGCCTTAGAGGGGGTTTCAACAAGCTGATCTTAATTTTTTTTTTTAACAAGTGGACGCTGGTAACAGACTGTAGTTTTGGTATTCTACAGTGGGACACTACTTGGGAGGTGTAAAGAAGGTTATGGGGAGAATGAGTGATTTATTTGGTAAGAAAAAAATGGGACATAGGAGGGGATGCTAGGATTTTAAGGACTAGGTTGCAACAAAATCTCATGTTTGTAATTATTCCAGTCACTGATCTCCCTCTTTCTCCATTTTCTTTAACATTAATTTATTCTTTCATTTTATTCACAATTTTTGAGATTTACTTTTAGGTGATAAGCGCTGTTTTCTACTACTACTACTACTAAGAAATGTGCATTGAATGCTAAGTCTATGTAAAGCAGTATTTTAAGTATTTCACATATTTTATACAATCCTTACAATAATTTGATAATAAAGGTATTATTATTATTATGCCCAAGATACCGCTGAGGAAACTGTGACTTAGAGATGTTAAGTAACTTGCATATTATCACCCAGCTACTCAATGGTAGAGACAGTATTTGAACTCAGGCAATATTACAACAGAATAAACAATATTAACTACTAAGTAACTCACTTCATTTTAATTCATGCTTTTAATTTTCACTCTCAAATATACTCTTAAGAAAACTTTATGGATTCTACATATTTATTCATTGCCTTATGTGTCACTGAAAAACCACATCCCAGTTCTCACCCCCAAACCAAAATTCTAAAGAGTATCATTCTCTGTAAAGTACTTTTTTTAGCCTATAGTGATATTAAAAAGAAGAAATAGATTTGTCCTATGTTGAGTAGGGAATTATGACATGTACAAAAAATAACTTTCAAGTCAATGTGCTAAGTTCAATAAGATGTGTAGATGAAAAAGTTATGGGAACTGAGAAGGAATAGCATTTAGGTTGAAAATTAAAGAGTGGCTAGTAATTTAACATGAAAGAGTTCACTCCATTACATATGGAGGCACAGTTAGAAAGAATGGAAAGGCATATTTATAGAGCTGCAATAAATTCATCTGATTAGAATATGGGGAGTGTCAATGATGTTCTTGAGCAGATGGGCTCCTACTGGCTAGGTAGAATCAATTGTTAAATATTCAGGAATTTTTGTGAGCCAGTTTTAAATCTTTGGTAGCTTGAAGTTGATCATGGGAGAATTAAGACCATGAAAATTGGCAAATACTGAAAATTACAGATTTGTATCTTAAACCTGTGAGAGGTGGTTTTCCACATCGCTGGTTGTGTTAGAGAAGAAATTAAGAGATAGTAAAGGTTGTTGGAAGCAGTGTTTGGCCCCAAATTCCAGCCCCAGGTACACAGGCATTACTCAGTAAGGGTGGTTATGGAAGGTCATTTAGCAAGACACCAAAGCAATAGTGAGGAGAATACTGATACTTAGATGTGACTCATTGACTCTTAGTACCTCTGGTATGAAAGAGACTTTAGTGATCCAAATACTCGTCTGATGTTAAAATTGTGACTCAGCTTTCTTTTTCCCTGAATTCTCCAAGTTTTCCAATTAGGTGATTGGGTTTTCAAAATATTGCAGTAACCCAGCATGTATATATTTTCTTTGCATATAGATATGCTGTCTAGGCTAGCTGAAAAGTTTGAGCATTAATTTTAAACTAATTTGAAGCAGTGAGCTACAACTGTCTTGCTAGTGTTGGTGCCATCTTTCTGAATGCAGATGATTCTAAATTACAAAACAAACTCATATCAGATTTAAAGAAGAATGGAATTTCTTATGGTGAAACTCTTCCAAAAAAACTCAATACAAGATAACCTCAACCTTCAAAATGGATAGTCAGATTATTCACATTTACAAATCATTTATGTCATAGGCTCCCCTGGTATAATTAAAATGTGATTTAAATTACTACTTATCATGCTGACAAAAGTTGTTGAAAAAAAGTTTGATGTTTTGAGGCGTGCCTGCCCTGGAAACTCAACATCCTTTTTCTACTCCATGGTTCCTTACAATTAATCTTTACTAAAGTGATTCTCATGTGTAACAATAACCAGCTGGCCTATTTTTTTTATCATGATCAGATCAGGCTTTTTAATATCTACATTATAAAACATTTTACGTATGTTTGATATATTTTGCTTCCTAAATCAAGTGTGTGAATATGCGTCAGAACAATTTTTAACAGGATTTTTTTAAAAAAGTGGGTTGGGTTAATTCTTGACTCATGGGAAGTTATATACTGAAAAGATGATGGAATTTTCAGTTCAGAATTTTTTTTATCAGTTCCTGGTTATGTACTTTTAGGCAAATAACTGAGTCTCTCTAGGCCTTAGTTTTTTTATTTGTGAAGCTGGGATAATAATAAGCCTGGTTTGCCTTCCTGAATACCTGTAAGGATCAAATACCACTAACTCTTTAAAATATCTACAAATTCTAGTTACTATTCACTAAGAAAGTAAATGATTTGGTAGATTCCATTCCAGAAGCATTCTGGTTAATTGGTATTTGATTCTACTCATCTTGTCTCTGCTTTTTATTAAGGTCTTCCTGTGTTATGTTTCTGAAAAAAACCTAGCCATTAGCCTTGGAATTATACATAATTTCTTATGCTGTATTCTACTCTGTTCCTCTATTTCTTATGGTTGTAGTCAGACTCTGTTCTTTCATGCACTATCTAAATCTGTATGAATGTGTGAGGCAAAGATAGTTATGAAAGGGGGGACGGGGGGGGGGGAAGCTCCTCACAGATAAGGAGACAAAGCAGATGACTGCTACTAAGTATTTCCTCTGGAAGGTAATAAATGTAGTCAATATGCCTTTATATGTCAGGTACTAGATTAGTCACAAACAAGGTGAGAAATATCCTAGGTTTAGCTTGAGAGGTCACTTATCTATTAGATTTCTAAAATTTCTTCTATTTAGATCTGAGGTTTGGAAACATGGAATCATCTTACATTAGAGTTGATTTGTTAGAGCTACTGATTGAGACTGTGAGTTGTTAAAACACCAGGTTGTAAGGATGATGATAATAATTAAAATTCTCTTATGCTTTATTCTAAACATCGCCACAGACTTTGGTCACAACCTTGGGAAGCTACTTTTTAAGTACATTTTATTGTTATGGACAACAGGCTAAGACAGGGCAGAAAGGGCAAAAAAGTATTCAACCAAATTGAAGTTTGCATTATAACTTAACTAGAATGGGTCAAGAATCTTATATTTTTTCTGTGGGACAGTTAAAATAGAAGTGCTCTTGAGGTGCCTGTGTGGCTCAGTTGGTTAAGTGTTTGCCTTCAGCTCAGGTCATGATTCCAGGATTCTGGGATGGAGCCCCACCCACCCACATCAGGCTTCCTGCTCAGCCAGGAGTCTGCTTCTACCTCTTCCTCTACCTGCAAGCTCCCCCTGCTTGTGTTCTCTCACGTGTGCGCTCTCTTAAATAAATAAATAAATAAATAAATAAATAAATAAATAAATAAAAAATAATCTTAAAAAAAAATAGAAGCTATTTTTTTAAAAAGCCAGTATAGGAGCTTTGATCCTAGGAGAGGAAACTGACAATGAAAGCAGTTCAGCTGTCTCAAGTAAATTGGGGTCCATAGGGAAGGTTGGGAGGTATAAAGGAAGAAACTCATAAAGATTTACAGCATTTTAGACCTGGAACATTTGCATTTTCCAAATGAAGGAACTGGAGAGGAAAGGTCAATGGTTTACCCACAACTGATGCCACTGGTGGCTCTTTTCTAATTTCAGGTGATGACTTTTTTTGGTAGAAGGTTAGAATTGATTTCCTTTTTGATTCTCACTCATGCTTTATGTCAATCCAATACTGATTATCTCCATTTTGCTGTATTTCGGCTTCTTAAAAAGATACAAGGCAACTAGAATTTATTTCACAATTATTTTTTGAAGGCCTTTTTTATGCCAGGTCCTGTGCTAGCCACAGGTGATATAATGGCAAGATATTGTAATGCAAACATAGTACAGTTATGACCAATCATCACAAACAGATCATTTTTCACTAAGAGTTTATTCAATTTACGTAGACTCAACAGAAGCCAAATTTGGGGATTATGAAGTGATCCAATCATTTGCAGTGTACCATTCTACCAATTCAAATCATCTCAAGAGAAAAAGCATATTACGCTGCTCAGCAATGGAGAAAGTCCATTGTTTTTAACTTCTCACTGAGGTTTCCTAAGGGGCCAATGGCAATATTCACTTTTAAATTTTATGAATTTATATCCATGAGGTTTGGATGCAAAATAAACTCATTTTCTGTAGGACTTCTCTAGGGACTAGGTAGGTTCAAGCTTCTGTTCCAAACAGATTTGTTTAAGAACCTCAAAACATAATGAAACTGTCCTATTCATGGCATGCCACCTGACTCTCCCATTCATGCCTGCATGGGCCAAAAGTGAAGCAAAACAATACAAACACATTTTCTACTCCAAAGTAGCATATTGATGCCCACTATTGAGTCTGAATATCTAAAGTGAAAACATAATTTGCATATTCAGCTAAGGAGAGCCTTGAGATGCTTTCATAACCTTGCTGTAAAACTAAAACAGCTTGAAATTTGAAACCTGTTGAAATGTTAAGAGTGAGAGGAAATTCTGCTATAGTCAAAGAAGCAAGCAAAATGGCAAAGTATTGTCATAAAAACATTTCTCAACTTTCACTTGGTTTTCAGTGATAAGACTCCTATTTGAAATATTTTAGGAAGCATGTTCCCCCCCGCCCCAGAATTTGTGATACAACTACCAATGGAATATATGGTCTCAGGTTTCCACTGATGGCTCATGGCCTCTGAGAGCATTAAACAAATCACTCATGGGCACGCCTGGACATGTGAGGTGCTGTTCCAACTTAGGGTTAAGAGGACTCCTGCTGCTTGGAACACATTTGCTCTAGGAATGATAGTGACACTAAAGAATCCGTGGTCAATAATACCCTGAGGTTTTGGATTAACATGATTTGCCTTTTGTAGCATATTAATAGTCATTCTTCATTAATAAGACAACTTTTATATATATTTTGGTCCTAAGCTTTTTTTGTATACTTTTTTATTGGAGTTCAATTTGCCAACATATAGCATAACACCCAGTGCTCATCCCGTCAGGTGCCCCCCTCAGTGCCCGTCACCCAGTCACCTCATCCCCCCACCTGCCTCCCCTTCCACCACCCCTAGTTCGTTTCCCAGAGTTAGGAGTCTCTCATGTTCTGTCTCCCTTTCTGATATTTCCCACTCATTTTCTCTCCTTTCCCCTTTATTCCCTTTCACTATTTTTTATATTCCCCAAATGAATGAGACCATATCACGTTTGACCTTCTCCGATTGACTAATTTCACTCAGCATAATACCCTCCAGTTCCATCCACGTCGAAGGAAATGGTGGGTATTCGTCATTTCTAATGGCTGAGGAATATTCCATTGTATACATAGACCACATCTTTTTTATCCATTCATCTTTCGGTGGACACCGAGGCTCTTTCCACAGTTTGGCTACTGTGGACATTGCTGCTAGAAACGTTGGGGTGCAGGTGTCCTGTCGTTTCACTGCATCTGTATTTTTGGGGTAAATCCCCAGCAGTGCAATTGCTGGGTGGTAGGGCAGATCTATTTTTAACTCTTTGAGGAACCTCCACACAGTTTTCCAGAGTGGCTGCACCAGTTCACATTCCCACCAGCAGTGCAAGAGGGTTCCCCTTTCTCCGCATCCTCTCCAACATTTGTTGTTTTCTGTCTTGTTCATTTTCCCCATTCTCACTGGTGTGAGGTGGTATCTCATTGTGGTTTTGATTTGTATTTCCCTGAAGGCCGGTGATGCGGAGCATTTTCTCATGTGCTTGTTGGCCATGTCTGTGTCTTCTTTGGTGAGATTTCTGTTCATGTCTTTTGCCCATTTCATGATTGGATTGTTTGTTTCTTGGGTGTTGAGTTTAATAAGTTCTTTGTAGATCTTGGAAACTAGTCCTTTATCTGATAGGTCATTTGCAAATATCTTCTCCCATTCTGTAGGTTGTCTTTTAGTTTTGTGGACTGTTTCTTTTGCTGTGCAAAGCTTCTTATCTTGATGAAGTCCCAATAATTCATTTTTTCTTTTGTTTCCCTTGCCTTCCTAGATGTATCTTACAAGAAGTTGCTGTGGCCAAGTTAAAAAATGGTGTTGTCTGTGTTCTCTAGGATTTTGATGGATTTTTGTCTCACATTTAGATCTTTCATCCATTTTTTTTCTTTTTTTTTCTTTCATCCGTTTTGAGTTTATCTTTGTGTATGGTGTAAGAGAATGGTCTAGTTTCATTCTTCTGCATGTGGATGTCCAATTTTCCCAGCACCATTTACTGAAGAGACTGTCCTTTTTCCAGTGGATAGTCTTTCCTGCTTTGTCGGATATTAGTATAGTTGATGAGATCCCATGGCGCTGTCCGAGGGTGATGTTTACCAGAAGAATGAAGTAATGTTGAAGAGCAGCCACCCAGCTGGGCAGCCTAAACACCAGAAGACTCTTCAAATTATCCTCATGTTATAACTTGGTCTTTTGTCAAGAGTCACAACCAAGGGTCAGATCAAAAGGAAATGTTTTATATTCTTATAGTGTATAGTACAGATGCCGTTGGTTTAAAAATAGTTTACTGCATATTTTCTGATTACATAAATTTAAAGGCAATATAGTAATTATAAAAAATGGGTACAACAAAGAAAAGTATCCATAATCCTATCATCCAAAGGCAAATGTTAATAACATTTTGTTACATTTCCTTCTGTACTTTTTCTAAGCATATTTTTAACTAATGCAAATTGTTCCAGAAATATACTTTCATTGTCTGCATTTTTGGGGTTGTTATGAAAATTTAACTCTATGCCTTCTCTTTTGATAAGCTTCTAGAGATTTAGTCATTCTTCTCTTACAAAAGGATAAGTTCTATTTAGTTTTCCAAGCTTTTCCCTTGCCTGCTATTTCTTTCCTTTTTAAAAAGATGTATTTATGTATTTTAGAGAGAGAATGTGAGCAGGGGTAGGGGGAGAGGGAAGAGAGAATCCCAGGCAGACTCCCTGCAGAGCACACAGACAGCCCTGACACAGGGCTCGGTCTCAGGACTGTGTGATCATGACCTGAACTGAACCCAAGAGTCAGACACTCAACTGACTGAGCCACCCAGGTGCCTCCCCTGTCTGCTATTTTGTAAAAATAATCAGCCTAAAATAATCTGTATGTCAAAACAGCACATTATGGGGTACAGATTCTGCTCCCCTTTAAACTTCCCTGAGTGCTTTCATAGTCCAGAAGGTAAATTGACAGACTGGTACCTATCTCACTGGACCAGTCTCTTAATCTTGAAAATAGGTCAGTTCATTTAAACAGTGTCTCTTTTCAGGAGGCAGTGATACAGGTGGGTTCCCAAAGTTAGGCTATATTGGCATAAGCAATCAGATGTAAGGTATTTCTCTGGAAACCAAACACAGAGTTTAATGACTAGAGCAAGATGATAAACCCAGTCTGAGTCCTGATGGCAGGTAGCCTGTTAGGAAAAAAGATATCTAGATGTTGGGGGCTAAGCCTCTTGGCAGTTCAAATGTCTCTGATGATGTCTTCAAGTGTTCAGGTAAATTTTTGAGTTCAACTTTCTAAGTGGCCCATATGGCAACAGGCATAAAGATTTCCTAAATATGAATTGTTGTGATGATTTCTTGGAAAAGTAGTGATTCCAAGTCAAAAGTATGGGGAAAAATTGGAGAATTGTAGTCAGATATTGGAGGAAACTAGAATTCAGGATCCAGTCTAGTTTACAGGTAAAGAAGAAGATCTTAAAGACAATGAACAGAATTTGATATGCAAGTGTGTATTACAGTTGCCACTGAAACAGTCTATCAGACATAATCAAAGCAAGATTTAATTTGTTTGAAAAATAAATGTGGTTTCCATAAATTGGTCTGCTTATTTACATAAGTGCATCAAGAATAGTGATTTAGGCTCTTTTAGGCTCTTTTCATAGGGAATCTCAGATTGGACTTTTAAAAGCCTCAAGTATTAGATTTTGCCTGCAGTATCTACAGATCTGGGCAGACTCCTTTCTTCCTGAGGTCCCCAAAATATCCTGAGTTTTCTGAACCTGCCAGGAAGTAATCATCTTTGCTTACCTGGTTAGGTTGCAGGGAACCCTGTTAAGTACAGCACCAGGTGGCTTTTCCAAGGGGCTTTATTGGCTCCATAAGGTCAAATTTAGTTCCTTAAAATTGTCTGGTCATATCTGAGTCTATGCACATCATTTTCAAATAAGACATTACAGTCAAAGCCTTGGTAATGCAACCAGTATTTCCATTTTTGTCCTGTCATAAGGAAAGCAGATTCTTATTGAACTTACACAAGTGATGATTTTGCCATAAAAATAAGAATACTGACAGTTTCTGAATTCTGGAGGGGTCAGGTAGGGAAAAAAAGTAATTGTATCATTGTTGTTCACAGAAAGGTGTACTTCACTAAACTGCTCTAAGTCACAGATAGCTTCAAAGATGTCCTTAAATTTGGAAAAACAAAACTTTGTTGATTCTTTAATATTTTAAACAAAAATGCATAAAAATTTTATAATCATTGTCATCGGTTCATTCAGTCCCATGTAATTAATTCTTGACTTGTCAGAGTCCTTTCCATTAATCTCTCTGACAACGAAGCACTTTTGCAAAAGCGTCAGAATAAAATAATAATGGTCTATAAATGACAAAAGACTTTAAAATGGCCATGGTTAAAGATCTGATGAGAGATCATTATTGAAAAGAAGCCTTGGTTATTTCTGTGACATACATTTTAAGATGGTAACTAGAATTATTAGCATCTCTCTTTCATAAGAGCTGTTCTAGCAGTCCTCTGGCAGTTACTTCTGGGTCAAAAAGACTTCATTTAGTATTTGATTTGGTGAATTTTGTCAAAAGTATCAAAAGTTTTGGACATTATACTAAATAGGATCACAGATCATTATGAAACAATTGTTGACAAAAGATTTACAGGTTATATAATTGAGAGCAAAACTTTAGCTCTTTTTTTGTTAAAGATTTTATTTATTTATTCATGAGAGATACAGAGAGAAAGAGGGAGAGACATAGGGAGAGGGAGAAGAAGGCTCCATGCAGGGAGCCTGATGCGGGACTCGATCCTGGCACACTGGGATCATGCCCTGAGCCGAAGGCAGACGCTGAAGCACTGAGCCGCCCAGGTGTCTCAAAACTTTAGCTCTTTTAATACTGAACAAGTCCTTTCTCTGAAGTAATCAAAGACCTAATTAAGAGAAAATCTTTGCTTTCTCTGTATATTGTAAAATGCTTTTCTTTCCCTTTTAAGTAATCCAAAAGTCCAAAAAACTTTTTGCCTTTAACAGATGAAAGAAAGCTAAGTTTTAGTTTTACATAAGTACACTGATATTAAAGCTTATTTTTATAATTCAGTTTTAGTCATCTTGACTTCATAAGAGAATTTTCTCTTTCCAACTTTTTATATCCGTTGAGTTTATACTTTATTCTTCTCTTTGCCTTTCTGAAATAACCAGCTTTACTTTCATTTTCGTTAACAAAAATGCATCTTCATACCTTTTCTTACCAAAACCACATCCTAGTTTCCTTGCATACACAGCTGCTTCTATTACTATTTCTGGTTTTAATTACATATATTTCTAGTGAAAACTAAGAAGCAACTGTGAACTTTTACACTAGCATTCTATATATTGGCAAATTTATGAATACATTTCATAAATTTCTAGAAACATGGCTTTTTATAGTACAGTTTTCCAATATGGCACAAGACCTATTTACTAACAAATATTTTTAATTCCTCTGTAGTAAGTGACCCCAAGTAGGTAAAACTAGGTTCAGTAATTAATGTTCAATATTCTGTTGTATTTGGAACTGATTTAGATATTCAGGAATAAGTTTCCATCATTTAACTTAACACAACAAAACTGTGAGGGTGGAAGTTACCAAAAAGATTTACTAGACATACCATAACATAATTATTACTGAGAAGCTCACCCAAGAACCTCTTATCTTATTTACATCTCTGTACATCAATTGCTCCCAACAATTATGTTTAGATCACTCAACACAATTTGACAAAACATGAGACACCTAGCTGTCATCTGAAGGTATTTTTCGCTGGCTGATAAATTTTTCAAGAGAGAACACAACTCATGACTACTCAGATCCCATAAAAGTTGCATGTCTGCATTATATTTAATGTTGATAACTCTGAAGACATTCCTATTTTAATTAAAACAACAAGCTTAATCTTTTTGGTAAATCTTATTTATCTCAGATCGTGTTAACTTGAAAAACATTTGGATTAGTCACCATATTTCAGAGAGTTCAGAAATACTCAGTTCATATAAGCACTTGTTTTTCCTTAAGCCAATTAAATCGAGCTCTTTTACACATTAATTTAAGCAATTCCATCTGGAGGTAGAAAAATACCACTCATCTACAACATAAACAGACACGTAAACCTACAGATAGATACCAGCACAAACCTTAGAGCTAATGTTCTAAAATTTTAGCCAGGAGTTGGGTACGATACAGGTTCACACTGCTATTTGAAAATCATGTTCCTAGGAAAACTTTTCTAAGTAGAAATGGTGTAAAGTCAAGAAGCAATTACCATTAATGTATATGGAAAAATTTTTGAGTATCTCCAGACCCCCAAAGTAACCTCTCTCAGGAGTTTGTGAGGATGTATGCACAAAAGAAATGGAGATAAAGCACAGATGCGCCCAGACACCGTTCAAAGCTGTGATGGCAAGAGAGTGAGCGTAGTCCCCTGGTAAGGAGCTTGGTGGAACCATTCTGGATGCTTGAGGTGTCATAACGGTTGGCTATAAAATACATTCTGAACACTGCTGTGCTTTTTGCCTTCTTTTGGTAAAAGTGAAAATTCTCTTCAGATTTCTTATGTTTAGTAAAAACAGGTGCTAATGTGGGTCTTTCATAAAAGGGAAGTGACATAACAGGAAACTTCAAAAAGTAGGGATATCTGGATACAAAACTGACTTGTTCATAAAAGAACAGTTGGCTGCAAGTTGTGTTTCTGGCAGTTGTTGTAAGTTTACCTGCTCAGAAGGCTAAAGCTTTTTACTGATATATGTGAAGAAGACACTTAAGATTTTTAATTTGCCCAATTTTTAAATACCTCCTTTGCATCTCAAAAAAAAAATGGCCATTACGTCCTAGAAAAGATGGGGTAGAAAATTTACATCAAAAAGGGGAAAAATATCCAAGTTGTCTCCTAGGTAAATATACCCCCAAACTCCTATTATCAGAAGTTGAGAATACTTAACTCTAAATATTCCCTTCTTCTAAAGCGAAGGTTCCTTAGAGGGAGCTTCAGGGTTTAATGTATCAATGCCTTTGGAAAGTCTGTATAAAGTCCTGAAGAGAGGCCTTCAAATGCTCTCCTTTTTTTTTTTTCTGAGTGTATAATCCAACGTCCTATCAACTCACCTTATTGAGAAAAGCTTCTACTGTTGATTTTATCAGCTTCTGAACACTGGCCACCATCTGAACCATTCCTGAACATTTGTAGGAGGCCCTGGGAGAAATGTTGGTGTCCCCTAGGGGCCATCTGGCCTGTCTGTTAACTGCATTCTAATTATGGGCAAGAAGAACACCCCTCAGTAGCCAATCCAGGGCCCTGTGAGTGAGGCTGTATATAACCACTGTTCTTTCTAACTCTTCTCTAAATTTGGTCATCTCTTCTGAAAATGGAGGGGGTAAAAAGTCTTTATCTTGTTACAGGAGTCCCTAAGGCAAGGTGTTATAGTCCTTTGCATCTTTCCAATTCTGTGTTTCTATCACAGATTAAGACAATTGTTTGGGATGATGGGTCTCTAAAATGTTTTCAAATGCAGAAGCTTTGCTAATTCAAGGGATCCATTGTGTGGCCACAGATGAGTAGGATCTTTTTAATCTCAAAAGCAACTCAAACTAGTGAGCCTTTTTATGGTTTAGTCATGGATGCTAGAGGAGTCCCCAGAAAGTGCAAAACATGCAGCCCTTAAAAGATCTAAAAAGTTCACTCCCAGAGTTGGCCTAAAAAAACAAAGACATTCGTTGTCCAGGCAGTGTGAATGGTGTAGTGCAAATGGTAGCTCTGGTTCTTCCCAAGAATATGAGAAGAAGCCTTCCAGTCACAGACCTGCTAATCTCTGACACAAGGCAGGTGCTACTGGAATGTGACTTTTCCAGCACTAATGAGACAATGAAGGTTGAGAATGACAAAAGTCCCCTCATGGACTGGGACCTCTTTTGACAAACTCTCCTGTGAACCAGTGTGATAAAAGATAATGCTGCTTCTGGGATCCACAATCTGCACGCTGGTACATGCATCCTCCAGCTAGCAGAGACCAGACTGACCATAAAGTCAAGCTCTGAAAACAGAGGACAAGATAAAGGGAAAACTTTAGCAAACCTATGATTTTCTCCTTATGACAAACGATCCAAAAGAGACAAAACGATGACCATCTCTGAGAGGAAGAGGGTCAATAAAAAGTAAGAGTACTGATAACAAACTTTTGTTAGAATTGTTATATCCAAGAACTAGTTCATGCTAATATTTTCTCTTGCTCATCTAAATTTTGAAATAAAGGGACAAGGAGAAATGTTTACCTTCCTGTCTTGACTGGGCTCTCTAGAGAGATATCTGGGAAAACTGGACCATGGTAAGAAATCTTACCTTTTGCCAGCCTCCACCAGTTTTTCAGAATCCCATCTGTAGGCTTTGGAGTGAGTATCAAGTATCATGGCTCAATTTTCTCTCTACCCTTCTATGTTCTTTGTTGAAACTCCCCTGCAATAAAAAGATTAACAAGAGAAATCAAAGTTTCTTGACATGTACCTCCTGCATACATGGAAGATAACTAGGAAAATTGAGTGACTATTCTGCATTTATACATAAAATTATAAAAGCACATTTCCTCATTCTGCATGTTCATAATTTTAATGGCTGTATTATCTTTCATTTACAGGTGTACCACAATTTAAGGTATCCCTTTAACTACTGGATATATATTACTATTGAATATATATGGTGGTGTTTCAATTTTTTTTTTTTTGAAAGCTGCGTAAAGGTCTTTGGACAACTGTTCTTGCTAGTGACAGTAAGATGACAGGTGGGGGTACGCGAGTATTAAAAAAAATCATACTGCTATCCCTCTCACTTTCTTCATTCAACTGATAATGTTAACTCACTGAATTGGTATAGGAGACTCTAATACATAAAGCTACAACCAGTCATTTAGAATAAAACGAATCTTGGATCAAAGACTTGTTGAATTTCATAACTTTACAGCTTTGTCTCCTACCTTTGCTGGTAACTAGCTTAAAGGTGAAAAACTGCCAACACTGGCAAATGCTTAGCAATGTCTTTATTCGTGGCTCTTTTTGATTGACATCCTTTGCTTTCTCATTTCATTTAACATATTTATTTTTCTAAGCTGGCCTTAAAAAAAAAAAACAATCTTAAAAACTGCCTGCCCAATTCGACTGATGGAAATTGGTGGTTACCAGATGGGATGTATATGGGGGAATGGGTCAAATAGGTGAAGAGGATTCAGAGTACACCTATCATGATGAGCACTGAGTAATATACAGAATTACTGAATCACTATATTGTATACCTGAAACTAATATAACACTGTATGTTAACTGGAATGAAAATTTAAAAATTTAAAAATATTTTTTCTACTTGAACTTTTTTTTACCTCTTCTAAACATAGTTATGAATTTTTATAAGTATGATCAAAAGCTGAGGTGCTCAATAAGGAGCTAAAGCCAAATTCTTAAGTATTTGTGAGTCTGCTAAACTCAATTTCACCTTTTTTGATTGACCAGTTTTACATAAAATGGATGAGGTTTGTCTTAAAGACTTTGCTCTTTAGAGAGTGTCCTTCATTTTCCCCTTAGTCCCTATCTCTTTTACTATTTGAAAGCCAGCTGGGAAAGGAACTTTAAGCAGAAGAACTTCCATGTAGTTTTTAATTGAAACCTTTAATATGTTTTTAATCCAATTTTTTTACTATAACCAGAGCTTTGGGTTAAAAACTCCTAATACACATGTAGCCTAAAAGAGTTAATTTCAGAGAATAACAGTACATTTTCCCAATTTACTGAACTCCTTGCTCAGTAGGCAAGAGGCCACCATTAGAATTTATTGTGGTGGACAAAAGTAAGATCTGTATATAGCTTTCCAAAACAACTGTGGGGGAAAAATAGGAAATAAAAATAGCATAGGAGAAATAAAATCTGTCAATCAGATTGTGTCAGATTTGTTTATTCTGCTTATGTCTACAATCTAAAATATGCTTATATTTAAGAATATTTTAGGTGATTTTTTGTACTAGGTAATTAGAAAAATCATACTGCCATGAAGCACTTAAAAATGCTTGGAAAGGGGGAGGCACTATCCTTTTAATTGGGTATATGAATTTATAACAAAATAGGGGAAATCCTCAAGGGGGAAAAGAAGTCCAAAGGAAAATTGAAAACAAGACTCTAAGTACCTGAAATGAAGCTGAAGGTGCCCTAGGTAAAGAGGGGATGGATGCTAGTCTTATTAACCTAGCAGATTGGTTTTTAGTGCCTTCTTGGGGATAACAGACAAGGCTGTAGGCTTTTATAGTATGGCAGATGGAAATGAAATACACACACATACATCAAGTTAGGACTCTCAAAGGACTACCTCCTCAGTTAAAGGATTAAGAAGAGGGAGAGAGAAAAGAAGTTTGCTGTCCTGGCCTGAGTGGGGGAAAAATATCCCATGATAACTTGTAATTTTTCCCCTCCCTAGTAGTTGTTCTACATTGCATTCCCACCACCAGGACATCAGGGTTTTAAATTTTATGTTACTCCAGCAATTAAGCAGCCACTGGAATATAAAATCTTTCTACATTCATAGCAACAGAATATGCAGTTACTGATAGAAAAAAAAGGGACCTCAATTTATGATTAGAATCAATATTCTGAAGGCCCAAATATACAGTTCAGCAGCACCCTTTAAAATGATGCCTTAAAACAGCTTATTAATTTCACAAAATGACAAACTTTATATTGTTCAAATGGCAATACTCCCAATACTGACCTACAGATTAAATACCTATCAAAATCCCAACTCCCATTTTTTTTTCAGGAATCAATAACCTAATCTTGGAATTTACAAGAAAATGTAAGGAACCTTACAGCTACATAAGCTAAAAAGCAATTGTGAAAGAAAAGAACAATGTTGGAAGACTCAAAATTCCCAATTTTCAGTCTTCCTACAAACCTATAATAAAGACAGTAGATCTGGCATGAGGATAGACATAGATCAACTGAACCCAGAAATAAACCTACACATCTATGGTCAAATGATTTTTGAGAAAGGGCACCAAGACCATTCAATGGGGGAAGAGTGGTTTTTCAACAAATGGTGGTAGAATAACTAAATACACACAGGCAAAAAAAAAAATTGATCTTTAATGCACACCATGTACACAAATGTACTCAAATGGATCAAAGACTTAAATGTAAGAGGCAAAACTTTAAAAAGCTTAAAAGAAAATATAAATCTTCATTATCTTGGATCAGACAATAATTTTTTAGGTATGACATCAAAACCGAAGCAACCAAAGGAAAAACAGACAAATTGGACTTTATTAAAATTAAAAGCTTTTGTGCTTCAAAGAAGACCATCAAGAAAGTAAAAAAAACAATAACATCAAAAACAATAAATTACTTAGGAATAAACTGAACCAAGGAGATGAAAAATCTGTACACTGAAAGCCATAAGACACTGATAAAAGAAACTGAAGACACAAATGGGAAGATACTCTGTGTTCATGAACCAGAAACTTTAAATAAAATCTTTTTAAAAAAACTATTTTTATTTGAGAGAGAGCGCGCGAGAGAGAACGAGCATGAGCAGTGGGGAGAGGCAGAGGGAGAGAGAGAAGCAGGCTACCCGCTGAGTAGAGAGCCCCATGCAGGGCTGGAACCCAGGACCCCAGGATCATGACCTGACCCGAAGGCAGATGCTTAACTGACTGAGCCACTCAGGCACACCAGAAACTTAATATTGTTAAAATGTCAATACTACCCAAGGCCACCAATAGATTCAATGCAACCTCTATCAAAATTACAATGGCATATTTTACAGAAATAGAAAAAAATCCTAAAATTTGTATGGAACCAGAAAAGACCCTGAATGGCCAAAGCAATCCTGAGAAGGAACAAAATAGCTATAGACATCACACTTACTGATTTCAACTATACTACAAACCAATAATAATATAGTATGGTACTGGCATAAAAGACACAGAACAATGAAACAAATTGAGAGCCCAGATATAAGCCCACACATGTATGGTCAATATTTGACAAGGGAGCTAAAAATACTTAAGGGGGAAAAGATGATCTCTTCAATAAATGTTGTTGGGAAAACTGGATATCTACATGCAAAAGAATGAAACTGGACCCCTATAGTAAACCAGGCACAAAGATTAACTCAATATGGATTAGAGACTTAAATGTAAAGACTGAATCATGAAACTTGTGAAGAAAATATAGGAAAAAAGCTCCTCAACATGGATCTTGGCAATGATTTTTTTGGATAGGACACCTAAGCACACAATCCCACAAAAAATAAACATGGTACTATGTCAAACTAAAAGGTTTTTGTACATCAGAAAAACCCACAACAAAATTAAAAATCAGCCTATGAGATGGGAGAAAATAATTTGCAAACCATCTATTTGGTCAGGGCTTAATGTCCAAAATCTATAAAGAACTCCTATAACTCTATAGCAAAAAACAAATAATCTAACTAAATATGGGCAGAAGACCTGAAGACACATTTTCCCAAGGAGGACATAGAGAGGGCCAACAGATCCATGAAAAGGTGCTCAACATCGCTAACCATCAGGGAAATGTAAATGAAAACCACAATGAGCTATCACTTTACATCTGTTAAAATGGCTAAATTATCAAAAAGACCAGTAGTAGCAAATTCTGGTGAGGATTCGGAGAAAAGGGAACCCTTGTGAACAGCAGGTAGAATTACAAATGGATAAGGCCACTATAAAAACAGTATGGAGGTTAAAAACAACTAACATATTATCAAGCAATTCTACTTCTGGGTATATATCCAAAGGAAATAAAATTACAAAGTCAAACAGATACCTGCATTCTGATGGTAACTGCAGTATCATTTACAACAGCCAAGACCTAGAAATACTCTTAAGTGTCTATCAATAGATAAATGGATGGAGGTGGTTCAAGAGTACAAATGTCCAGTTAAAAGATGAATGAGTTCTGGGGATATAATGTACATCGTGATGACAGTGGTTAACAATACTATATTGTACACTTGAAAGTTGCTAAGAGACTGTATCTTAAATATTCTCATCACACATACCATAAAGATAGCTATGTGTAGTGATAGATGTGTTAACCTTATTGTGGTAATCATTTCACAAAATATATGTATCTATCAAATTATCAGATTGTACACCTTACACTTACACAATGTGTATATCAAATATATCTGCATAAAGCTGGAAAAAAGTGAAAGGACAACCCATAGAGTAAGAGAAAATATTTGCAAATCATTGATCTGATATGGGTCTAGGATCTAGAATATATAATTTATATATACCTGGACATCTGGCCTACAATACTGCAAAATAATACATGTGTGATCTTTAAACCACAAAATCTGTGGTAATTTGATATGGCAGCAAAAGAAAACATTGCATGACTACCAAGGCTAGGTTATAAAGGGCAAAAAGGCAGTGCAATTCCCACTGGCCTACTCTCTCTCTCTGGATTCCTGCCTTTGCAACACTGAGCAACCGTGTAAGAAGCATGGCTAACCTGAAACCACGATGCTGGAGAGAGCACACAGAGAAGAGAGATGTCCCAGCTCTTCCATTCCTAAGCTGTTTAAGTCTTCCAGTTTAGGAGCTAGACATCTCAGAGGATGCTTTTTTTCCCCAGAGGATGCTTTTAATGTGGATTTAGCCACAGGTACCATTGGATTGAGAGACCCCTAGTAAGAACCACCTAGCTTAGCCTAACAACCTCCATAACTATGAGATGATGGTGATAAAATAATTGTTGTTTTTGAAACTAAGTTTGTGGTGACTCATTATATAGCCATAAAAAGTCCAAACACTTCTTTTTCGTTCTGTCTCTCTGTAAAGAGAGATGAAAATTTTTCTTGAGTGAAGGAAAGAAAGAGGAGCTGGATCCTAGAGAAGTAGATAGAAAATCAAAGAGTGATGCCCTGATAGAGGTCTTTACTCTTCATTTCTCTGGTAGGGCTGAGGGAAAAAGAGCAAGTACCCGTGGCTCACTTTTCATCTAGAAAAGGAATTGGCAGACTTTTACTTAAAGGGCAAGATAGTAAATATTTTAGGCTTCTCAGGAAAAGCAGCAAAATCAAAGCTATGGTGTAGTGACTTATATAACCACTTAAAATATAACCATTTATTTTTAATAAAATACCATATATACTACACTTGATATTTCTTCAAAGCAGTGTGTGTCTTTGTTTCCCCAGACCCCACTATAGGCAGGCTGCTCTTCAGTAGAGGGCTGTTTCTAAATTCTGAAATGTGAGTCCATCTGATTCCCTAGACCGGGATCATATGAACTGTGATATTAGCCATTCTGTGTTGAGCTTCAGTTTCCGTAAACTGATGGGATTGGTATCTGGCTCCTCCGTTAATATGAGTGGTTGCAGTTCCAATAAACTAAAACAGTATGAAGGTGAACTGCAGCTCCAAAGTGCGTGACACCTCCTAATTGGTATTGATATGCCTATCACAAAGCATCTGGCCAGATCTTTCTAGGTTCCTCCTCCTCCCTCTCTCTTGTGTTTCAAAATCTTCACTCCTCTTTGTTCGGCATGGATGTGTTTTGCTCTTCACTTAACTGATAAATTGATTTTGATGGCTTCTCATTCAATATGTTCTCCTCTTCTGATCCAATGTCTCCCAGTAGTGATTTTCTGGAAATAAGATGGAAAACACGATAGCCTCCTGGTGGAGATTGGGACATGTGGCCCATGATCATAGAAGTTCTCTTGTATGAGAAGGGCCTTTTGGATCTTATGTCAGGCTTTTATCTGTAGAATCATTAATTCTCAAATAACTAGGAGTACCATGTCCTTGAGAGATGCTATGCTTGGTGCTGTAGATATAGTAGTCAATGAGATAGAAAAGGTCCCTTCTACATAGGTCTTACATGCTAATGGGGAGGAAATTCATTTCCTATTGCTGCTGTAACAAGTTACCACACACTTAGCAGCCTAAAGCAACACAAACTTGTTAAGTTATGGAGGTCAGAAGTCAGGAGTGTAAAATGGGTCCATTGGCCCATGTTCTTACAGGAGGCTCCAGGGAACAATATATTAAAGGTTGCCTATTTATGCTATGGCTTATATACCTTTTTCTTCATCTTCAAAGCCAGAAATAAAACATCTTCAAATTTATTGGAAGCAGAGAGACAATCATCACTTCACCTTCTGTCTGACACTGACCCTCCAGCCTCCCTCTTATAGGGACTGTTATGATTATAGTAGGCCCACCGAGACAATCCAGGAAAATGTCCCCACCCCAAGATCCTTAACTGAATCAAATCTGCAAATTGCCCTTTTTTCACATCAAGTAATATTTACAAGTTCTGGGATTCATGTTGAGTATATCTCTAGGGGGTCATTATTCAGTCTACCAGAGAGAGAGGAGGGAAGGAGGGAAGGAGGGAGAGAGAGGGAGAGAGAGAAGGAAAGTAAACAGGTGTGAAAATCTAGAAGATGATTATAAAGTGTGATTTGTGCCATAAAGGCAGTAAGGGGGTGGGGGGTAACAGAGTTGCACCACCCAGTGTGGTAGCCACAAGCCACAGGTGACTACTAAGTTTTTAAAATGGGGCTAGTGGGAGTGAGGAGCTAATTTTAAATTTTATTTCATTTTAAATACTGCAAATTCAGGTAGCCATAATGACTAATGGCTACCGTATCGGACAGCACAGCTCTAGGCTTTTTAGAGGGCACAGAAGAACATGTTTGCTTCTTTTTACCTTAACTGAATTGTATAAAGATCCATGAAAGCAGTCAATCCCCACTGACCTTAATATATGGAATAAGGCTACTCACGTGAGCAGATAGGTATTTTTTCCTGAATGAGCAAAAGAGAAACATTCCTTATTAATAAAACAATATTGCTATTCCATTCCAACAGGAGAAACTTCCTACCATTTAGCGGCTAAAGTAGGACACAGCTTATAATACTTAATTTCCTTCCTTATATATATACACATGCTTGCCCTGGCTTCATGATGAACTGAGTGTATTTCCTTAGTTACTGACTTTGGACTTGGCCATGTGATTTGTTTTGGCCAATGAAATGTTAACAGCTATGACAGAAGCATGGGCTTTAAACATGCTCACATGGTTGGGTTTACCCTCTTGTGTTCCTGTGACTGCTATGACAACAGTTTATCTTGTGTAGCCACTGGTTCAAGGAGAATGTGTAGACATGTGTGAACAGGCCTGAATCCAAGCTAGAGGTACACCTTGAGGCTGGAGTCCATCTTGCCCTACCTGAACTACAGCCGATCTACAGGTCTGTTTTAAGACATGCAATTTTGTGTCAATTTGTTACTTACCATTGTCGCACAGGTGACTGATACAAGGGGAAATACGAGAAGGACTTCTCCTTACTTGGAGGACTTCACACATTACTGAGGGAGGCTGAATTCTCCATAAGCCTTCCAAGCTCCCTTACATTTAATATGGGGGAGGCCAGACAGGGATTATTTGCTTTCAAAGCAGTTTCTTTTAGGAGTTTTAAGAATAGGGAGACCTTCAAAGTCTAAAGATTTGTGTAACTGAAATTGCACAGCTCAGTGAGAACTCAGCTAAGTGGAACTCTTCACTTTAACAAGGTCTATTTTTAGCTTCAATGATGCAACTTTGTCCTTCCTGAACTCACCATCTTTCAAGCTTCGTTACCAGGAAAGCAAGGAAAATACCACTAGCTAGCCTTCCTTCTAAAGTAAGTGTGATGAAAAACAAAATTGACAAAGACTTTTAAAAGCCAACAGTAATTTAAATGTATGGATTTTATTTTAGTTTCTAGAGTCACTAAAAGTAAACCTGGCAATGCCTCTCAAACGGACATTCCCTTCTTAGTGACTGGAGTGGAAGCTTAGCCACCTCTCCTGTTGTTTCTCTGCATGGCCAAAGTTGAGTGAATTTTTCTCCCTGTGATTTTTGTTGCCTCCTGAGCATTAATGATGCTGGAATAGTATTGTACTCTCCCCCCAGGTGCATCGATTTTCCTGCTTGAATTGATGTAGTCCCACAAAGAGAACACCTCACTGTTATTATCCTTTTGGATGCTCTATTCACTGGCTTGGCCATTCTACTCAGCTTAATCAAAAGTAGGCTGTGTCTATGGAAGAAAATACAACTTTTCAGATGTGGTAAACTTCCTGAGCTTGATGCATGAGAATAGGCTTCTACTCAAAGGTTAAAGGAATCAAATTTCAAAAATTTAATATAGCAACTGATTAAAAAATATTAATGGAACAACAAACTACAGCATGCAAGATTTTGAACTTTACTTGTAGGAAAAATTACTTCCTATGTGTTTGGATCTGGCAACAAAGGCCGAAAAGTATAATTATTGCTTTAAGTTTCTCTTTTCTAGATGAGGATATTTATTCACTGAGGAAGCCGTTAAACTGGGACAATTACCAATATCCACACAGACAAATCTGGCTCATTACTCTGTATTTTTGTTGCAGTTGCTCAACTCAATTACATTATTCCTATTTGTGCTGTATGTCCAGAAACATCTCCCTCAGGCCAAAGGTCAGCCACTCTCTCATGATCTTTTAGGTACAGGGCGAAGGGAGAACGTCTTTCTCCTGAAGCTTCAGTAGGGCTGAAACCAAGGAGGAAGCATACCTGAGTTAAATAGGAAGTTGAGTCTAGTACACCAAAGACGTTGAATCAAAGCAGATGGTTAGAGTGAAAAGGTAAGAAGCACATCATGGCAGGCATTAGGTACCAGGAAGAAGAGAAATCCACTTCAAGAAAGTAGGGCATAATCCCAGGTAGTTCTTGGAATAAGCACTATTGTTAGGGACTGGCACCCTGTAGGTGTGTATCAGCACAAGGAGTCAGCCATACCGGACAGAAATCCTCCAAATTTGTCTCTCCCATAAGACTAAGCATCCTGCGAAAGCTCTTATCTAAAATTTCTTCTTATTCCTCTAGTGCTTATCATACGTGAACCATATAAATTCTGGCAGCATGGCAAAATAATCCAGATTAAGTGGATACATGATATTCTTGTTAATGTAACTATTCAAGTCAAGTTATGCCAAGAGACAAAAGTTCAGGTGAGTAGCCTTTCATTTATTTTTTTTTTCAAATATTTTATTCATGAGAGACACACACACAGAAAAAGAGAGAGAGAGAGAGAGAGAGAGAGGCAGAGACACAGGCAGAGGGAGAAGCAGGCTCCATGCAGGGAGCCCGACATGGGACTCGATCCCTGGTCTCCGGGATCACACCCTGGGCTGAAGGCGGTGCTAAACCACTGAGCCACCCGGGCTGCCCTAGCCTTTCATTTATGTAATGAGTTGTAATTTATGTAATGGAGGAACAGAAAAGACGGACTTAAAAAGGTGAAAAGTAGTTAAAAATGCTGGTCACAAGGTTTTCTTGTAGCAAATTAACCGCATGCTTTCAAAAAGGCTACAGTGATTCTCTGGTTGGTAAAAAAATGTGGCTTCTACTACTGAGAAAAGAAGATGGACTTAAAATGTAACCTTTAGATTCTTTTTAGAGAAAAGCACTTTGAAAGGAGAAAACACCATATAAGTGCCAAGTCTTATTATTATCATCATTGCCATGAATACCTCCAAGCCACGGAAAAACATGTTCATAAAAGAAGTCTGTTTGGGGGATGGGCTAGTGAGGAAAGTTCATTTGAAATATTCTGTTCACAAGCTGCCTGCATTTAGTGTCATCTCTCTGAAATCCCAAATTACTACTGTCACCACTGTGTGCAGAAAACTTTCAGGTAAATAAAGAGCACAGCAGGAAAAAAAACATTAAATTCTTATACAGTGGTCTAATGATAACAATCCCAGAGCATTATTTACTTTCATGGTAAATCATAGTGTGAAAGTAACTGTGTACATTCCTGTTCCTGACCACTGTCACCAATCACTATGGAACACTGGCTCATTCTATTCTTCCTACAATTGTAGAACGCCTAAAATAAATCTGCCACACATGAATGTCAGGTCTGTTTAGCCTCTAGCTTTTCTAGAACTGCTCAAGTTCTCATATTCATCTCTATATTCCGGGTATGTTCATACGATACACATCTAGAGTAGGAGTTGGCAAATGACAGCCTGTGGCCCAAATTAGTCCAAAATTCCCAAATGTCTGTTGTCTGTTTTTTTTTTAATGTCTCATGAGCTAAGATTGGTTTTACATTTTTTAAAAAATTTATTTATTTATTCATGAGACACACACACACACACACAGAAAGAGAGAGAGAGAGAGGGAGAGGGAGAGAGAGAGGCAAAGACATAGGCAGAGGGAGAAGCAGGCTCCCTGCAGGGAACCCGATGTGGAACTTGACCTGGATCCTGGGATCACGTCCTGAACCAAAGGTAGAGGCTCAATCACTGAGCCATGCAAGAATATTTCATGACATATGAAAATTATATGAAATTTAAATGTTGATATTTTCATAAATACCTTTTAGCTGTGATTACAGTTGCATTTACTAGTATGTGAAGAAAAAGAAACAAATTCCTCTTATTTATTGTGAATAATTGCAGATACCTAGCATAAAAACTGGGGACAAAGGTAGAACAAAATGTATACAGTTCACATCTCAAAACTGCTAAGTATATATTCGTAGGCAATGTCTTTACCTTTCTTCGTAAGCTGGAATATCTTGAATCCAGAGTGACTATGAGGGTTATAAGACAACTGTATGATCCTTTTGTTTAGCACCCAGCGTATAGGAAACACTCAATGTCATTTAAGCCTATGTTTATCATGCACAGAGTGAGAAGAATTTCAACTTCTGGCAATGCAACAAGTTTCTCAATGAGAACAACTAGAAAAATCTGAACAAAATATTAAAAACCTCTATTTGAAGGCATAGGGGAGCTACAAAGATTAGATTAGTGGCATTAAGATCCTACAGAGAAGAAAAGCCAGAAAAGTGAGCCTGGCATTTGGCACTGCTTTTTATCTCAAGGTGTCTGACAATTCCAAAAGCAGTGGCTGAGAGGCTAATACGTAGGACAGATATTTCAATAGACCCAGAGACATCCTGGGATGAAAATTTAAGTTCAAGACCACCAAAGGGGAGGAGTCCTAACATGCACTTAGAGATTTCTGTTAGAATTCTAAAGAAATATAAATTTAGAAAGCAAATATTAACAGACCAAAAGAAAAAAATAGACAGCAATATATTAATAGTAGGAAACTTTAAGTCCCTAGTTGCATCAATGGATAGATCATCCAGACGGAAAATCAATAAGGAAACACTGGCCTTAAATGACATGTTAGACCAAATGGACTTAACAGATTTCTACAGAACATTCCTTTCAGAAACACCAGAATACACATTCTTCTCAAGTGCACAGGAAGCATTCTTGAGGACAGATAATATGTTAGGCCACAAAGCAAGTCTTAATCAATTTAAGAGAACTGAAATAGAATCAAGCATCTTCTCTGACCACAATGGTATGAACTAGAATCAATTATAAGAGGAAAACTGGTATTCACAAATATATGGAGAGTGAACAACAAATGGGTAAATGAAGCAATCAAAAGAGAAATAAAAAAATGAGATGCAACAAAAGTACTTCTAAGAGGGAAGTTAATAGCACTAAATGCTTACCTCGAGAAACAAAAAAAATCTCAAACAACCTAACTTTACACCTCAAGGAACTAGAAAAATAAGAACAAATGAAGTCCCAAGTTAGTGGGGCCCCAGTAGTTAGCCAAGTGTTAGAAATAACAGATCAGATGAAAATATGAAAATAGAAAAGATCAGTGAAACCAAGAGCTGGTTCTGTGATTAAAACAAAATTGGCAAACCTTTAGCTTTAGATAAAAAAGGTTTTAAATAAAACCTTTAGCCCACCAGGAAAAAGAGAGGAGTTAAAGAATTAAAATCAGAAATGAAAGGAGATATTGCAGCTGTTATTACAGAAATACAAATGATCAGGAGACTTCAATGAACAATTATATACCAATAAATTATCAGCCTAGAAGAAATATATACATTCATAAAAATATACAATCTTTCAAGACTGAATCATGAAGGAATGGAAGATCTAAACAAACCAATTAATAATAAGGAAATTGAATTATCAATCAAAAACCTTCTAACAAACTAAAGTTCAGGACCAGATGGCTTCATAGATGAATTCTACCAAACATTCAAAGAAGAATTAATATCAATCCGTCTCAAACTCTTCAAGGAAAATAAAAGAGAAGGAAACTCATTTTATAAAGCCAGCATTACCCCATACCAAAATCAAAGTCATCACAAGAAAAAAAAAAAAACTGCAGGCCAATATCCCTGATGAACATAGATACGAAAAGCCTCAACAAAATATCTGCAAGGCTGAACTCAACAATACATTAAAAGACTAATACACCATGATCATATGAGATTTATTCCAGGGATGCAAGGATGGCTCAACATCCACAAATCAGTAAATGTGATATACCACATTAACAAACTGAAGGATAAAAATCATATGATCATCTCATTAGATATCTAGTAGAAAAAACATTTGGTAAAATTCAAAATCCATTTATGGATTTAATAACTCTAAAAAAAGTAGATATAGAGAGAATGTAACTTAATTGTAATAAATGCCATATATGATAAGCTCATGAATAAGGTCATAGGCAACAGGGAAAAGCTGAAAGATTTTCCTTTGAGACCAAGAACAAAGCGAGAATAGTATTGGAAGTCCTAGCCCGAGTAATTAGCAAGAAAAAGAAAGGAAAGGCATTCGAATTAGAAAGGAAGAGGTAAATTGTCACTGTTTTCAGATGACACAATTATAGTGAGAAGGCACAAAAGACTCCACTAAAAGACTGTTAGAACTAGTAAATTCAGTACAGGAGGACATAAAATCAATAAAGTGTGTTTTATTTGTATACACTAACAACAAAAAGAAATTAAGAAAGCAATTCCATTTATCATTGCATCAATGAATATAATACCCAGGAAAAAATTTAGTCTAGGAACTTAAAGACCTGTACACTGAAAACTCTAAGTCACTGATGGAAGAAACTGAAAAAGAAACAAATAAATGGAAAGATACTTCATGCTCATGGATTGGAAGAATTAATATTATTTAATGTACATACAACCTAAAGTAATTTATAGATTCAATGCAATCCTGATCAAAATTCCAATGGTACTTTTCAAAGAAATACAACAAACAACCTTAAAGTTTGTATGGAACTACAATAGACCCCAAATAGGCAAAGCAATCTTGAGCAAGGAGAACAAAGCTGAATGGATCACACTCTCTGATTTCAATCTATATCACAAAGCTACAGTAATCAAGACAGTATGGTATTGGCATAAAACCAGACACAGAAATCAATGGAACAGAACAGGAAGCTTAGAAGTAAACCCATGCATATATGATCAATTAATTTATGACAAAGGAGCTAAGAAGACTCAATAGGCAAAGGACAGACTATGATAAATGGTGCTAGGAAAACCGGATAGCCACATGCAAAAGAATGGAACTCAACCACTATCTCACAAGACATACAAAAATAAACTCAAAATGAATTAAAGACCTGAATGTAAAACATGAAACCATAAAACTTTTAGAAGACAATAGGTGGTAAAGTCCTTGACCTTGCTCTTGGTAATTATTTTTGCTTTTGTTGCTAGTTCAAAAAATGGGGAAATCATCTACACAGCTAAAAAGCAACCCACTGAATGGGAGAAAATCTCTGCCAATCATATATATTTCATAAGGGATCACTAGCCGAAATATATAAGGAACTCATACAACTTAAAAGCATAAACAAAATCCAATTAAAAAAATGGGTAGACCAGCAATTGCACTGCTGGGGATTTACCCCAAAGATACAGATGCAATGAAACGCCGGGACACCTGCACCCCGATGTTTATAGCAGCAGTGTCCACAATAGCCAAACTGTGGAAGGAGCCTCGGTGTCCATCGAAAGATGAATGGATAAAGAAGCTGTGGTCTATGTATACAATAGAATATTCCTCAGCCATTAGAAATGACAAATACCCACCATTTGCTTTGACGTGGATGGAACTGGAGGGTATTATGCTGAGTGAAATAAGTCCATCGGAAAAGGACAAACATTATATGGCCTCATTCATTTGGGGAATATAAAAAATAGTGAAAGGGAATAAAGGAGAAAGGAGAAAAATGAGTGGGAAATATCAGAAAGGGAGACAGAACATGAAAGACTTCTAACTATGGGAAACGAACTAGGAGTGGTGGAAGGGGAGGTGGGCAGGGGGTGGGAGTGACTGGGTGACAGGCACTGAGGGGGGCACTTGATGGGATGAGCACTGGGTGTTATTCTATATGTTGGCAAGTTGAACACCAATAAAAAATAAATTGATAAAAAAAAGCAGTGGACTTAAAAAAAATGGGTAGAGGATCTAAATAGACATTTTGCCAAAGGAGAAATACAGATGGTCAACAGGTATGTATGTGAAAAGATCCTCAACATCACTAGTCATTAGAGAAATGCAAATCAAAACCACAAGATATCAGCTCTTACCTGTTAGAATGGCTAGTCTCAAAAAGATAAGAAATAACAAATGTGAAGATTCAAAGAAAAGGGAACCCTTGTGTACTCTTGGTAGGAATGTAAATTAGTGTAGCTACTATGGAAAAAAGTATGGAGGTTGCTCAGAAAATGAAAAACACAACTATCATAGCATCCAGCAACTTCAGTTCTGGGTATTTATCTGAAGAAAATGAAAACACTAACAACACAGATGAAGCTTGAAGGCATTATGCTAAGTGAAATAAGTCAGAGGAAAAAAAAAATACCGTGTGATCTCACTTATATGTGGATTCTTAATAACAAATAAAAACCAAGCTCATAGATAGAACAGATTGGTGGTTCAGAAGTAGGGTGTAGGGGTGGGTGAAATGGGTGAAGGAGATCAAAAGGTACACAATTCCAGATATAAAATAAAACACAGCAATATACTGTACAGCAGAGTGACTAGAGTTAATAAAAACATACTACAAATCTTAAAAGTACTCATCATAAGAAAAAAAAATTGGTAACTATGGTGATGGATGTTAAGTGGACTTACCATGATGATCATTTAGTGATATATAGGTATACCAAATCATTATGTTGTACAC
The DNA here is from genome assembly GCF_048164855.1 of Canis lupus baileyi. Classification (NCBI taxonomy): domain Eukaryota; kingdom Metazoa; phylum Chordata; class Mammalia; order Carnivora; family Canidae; genus Canis; species Canis lupus. Next base: position 106,879,542 of record NC_132876.1, on the reverse strand, counting down.
CTGAAACTAGTAAGATGTTACATGTCAATTATACCTCAAATTTAAAAAGAACTCTAAAGGACTGTACTTTAAGATTAAGTGTTAAATGACACATTCCAGCTTTCAGAGATACTGAAGCCAAGCTTTGGGTAATATCATTCCATCATTGAATTAAGTTGCTCTGGGATTTCTAGTGCCTTAAACTACCCACCTACCTGCAAGGCAAAAGTAAACACTCTCTGCAGGAAGATCACATCATCTAGAACCTCAACTTATCTCATCTCTTCTTTCATATAAAATGTCCAATAGTTATTTTAAAATAAGCAGTTATGCACAAAGAACAATCTGCTTAAAAACCAAGAGCAGGGATCCCTGGGTGGCTCAGCAGTTTGGTGCCTGCCTTTGGCCCGGGGCATGATCCTGGAGTCCTGGGATCGAGTCCCACATTGGGCTTCCTGCATGGAGCCTGCTTCTCCCTCTCCCTGTCTCTCTCTCTCTCTCTCTCTCTCTCATGAATAAATAAATAAAATAAAATAAAAAAAGAGAACAATAAAAACAAACCCCACAAGAGGTCCATATAAGGAAGATATCATTTAGGAATTTCATTTATGGTTAACTTGATATTAAATTAATTTCACACATGTTACAGTTGTTTCTTTCAGTATCATCACACAGCAATAATAGTACTGCCATTTTCTTAGGCTGTATCTCAAACCACTAAAATACAAAAGGAAAATATGGGATATTAGCACACAGCTGTTGCTGAAAAAGAGCAAGCAATCACAATAGCAATCAGAACATTTTAACATCTAAAAATGGCTCCAAGATAACTTCAAATATTTCTTTAAATACTCCATGTCTTTGAAAGTTTATCACTTTCAGATAAAATAATTATCTGATAAAAGATAAAAGAATTAAAAGAACATGAAGTCTGAATATAGACAATCACAGGGACATAATAAGCACAGAGAATCCTCAATTTTCATTTGGAAATAAAATATTCAGTGAAGTTTTAATAATTATAACATGAAATTTTAAATTAATTCGGTATCAAGGTTCCCATATATGTAAATATTTAAATTGGCAATCAAATGACCCATGCTATAGCCTCACAGAGAAGTGGCCAGACTTAGAAAAACACATGTACAGAGACAACTCTCTAGATGAATGAAATATGATGCTCATTTTCACTTTCCTTTCTTTCTGAGAGTCTAATTACAAGATCTTTTCTTTTCTATGAGTCCTCATGAGTGCTCTGTTCTTATATTACATAAGGTGGGCAGACAACTTCTAATGATCCTCTCATTTGCTCTATTTCCTATGGATACCATGATGTAGCACCTAGAAAACTGCCTTTCATTCATAGGAGCTTAAAAGAAGCAAGTTATAATACTAGTTAACAATAAATAAGTACTTAGTATGTACAAGGTACCATAACAGGCATTGTCATGTATCAAAATATTTAATATTTGCAATACACTTAGGTTTTTACCAAAAACTGATTTCAAAACAGCACTAGTTAATATGTTAAAAGAATTGAAAGAAAAGACAAAGATTTTTGGTTGAGAAGTGGAAACTAAAAAAACAACTGAAAGGAAATTATAAAATTGGAAATAATTAAGATTGAGAGTTCAGTGGATTGAGTGCAGATTGGATGTAGAAGTATATGGAATTAGCTAACTGGAATATGAATCAAAATAAAAATATCCAGACTTAAATTATAGAGAATCAAAAGAGTAGGTGTAAACACAAACTTTTGGGATGTAATGAAAAACTCCCGTCATTAGACCCTCAAAAAGAAAGGAGAGTGAAAATGGGCAGAAATTATTAGTGAGGTAATGGTTGATTATTTCTCAAAAGTGGTGAAAGTATCAAGCCACAGACTAAAAGCAATACTACCTATGCCAAACTGGATACATAGTAAGAAAACCATATCTAAATACTTTATAGTAAAACATCAGTTAACAAAGCAAAGTACAAATTAAAATACCATTATACACTTAATAAAATGGCTAAAACCCAAAACATGGACAACACCAAATACCAGAGTGAATATGGAAAAAAAAAGAACTCTTGATTATTTAGGAAAGCAAAATGGCACAGCCACTTTGGAAGATAGTCTGTCAGTTTTTGCACAGCTAAGTGTTGTATTGGCATATGATCCAATAATCATGATCCTTGGTAATTACTCAAATTAGCTGACATTTTATGCCCATGATAACCTGTACAAACATCATAATTGTTAAAACTTGGAAATAATCAATATGTCCTTCAATAGGTAACTGGATGAACAAACTCTAGTACACTCCTACAATGGAATAATATTCAGCACTCAAAAGATATAATCCATCAAGCCATGAAAGCACATGAAGGAGCCTTAATTGATACTGATTTAAGTGAAAGAAATTAGTCTGTAGAGGCTACAGATTGTCTGATTCCAACTATGTGATAATCTGAAAAAGGCACAAATAAAGAGTTAAAAGATCAATGGTTGCAACTTTAGAGGGACAGAATGATGAATAAATAGGTGGAACATAGGGTAATTTTCAGGCAGGGAAACTATTCTGTATGAAACAATCTAAAAAAAACTTTAAAAATCTCAGTAGGTGGAGAAAAAGCATTTTATAAATCTAACATGTATTGCTGATAGAAAAAGAAAACTCACTCAAAACACAGATAAGAAGGTAACTTCCTCAACTTCATAAAAGGCATCTATAAAAATCTACAGTAACATAGTTGATGGCAAAAGCCTGAATGTATTACTCTAAGATCAGGAACGAAAGAAAGATGTGTGTTCTTACCACTTCTATTCAACAGTGTACTGGACGTTACAGCCAGTGCCATTAGGCAAGAAAAAGAGGGAAGGCCTCTAGACTATAAAGGAAGAAATTTAAAAATTGTCTTTATTCACAGAAGATAGGGTCACTAATGTAGAAATTCTGATGGGATTTATAAAAAGGCTCCCAGAACTAAAAGTGAGTTTAGCAGAGTTGCAGGATACAAGATCAACAAACAAGTCAAACAAGTCTAGGTATCTATAATAAAAAATCAGAAATTGTAACAAAATTACCACCAGTTGAAATAGCAAAAATTTGAAATACAAAACATGTGAAAGACTAGTATGTTGAAAACTACAAAAGGCTGTTGAAAGAAATTAAAGAAGCCGTAAAAAAATGGAGACATACACAGTCTTTATGGGTCCTAAGACTCAGTTAGGAGTCAATTCTCTTCAGTTACTTGTATCTTTAACACAATCTCAACCAACATATCAGTATGCTCTTTTGTACAAACTTACAGGCGATTCTAAAATTCCTATGGAAACCCAAAATATCTGGGATGCCCAGAACAATTTTCAGAAAGGACAAAGTTGAAGGGCTGAAACTATCTCATTTCAAGAGTCGTTAAAAAGATAGAGTTAGCCAGATAGTGCAGTATATGCGCGATGACAGAAAAATAAATAAGTGGAATAAAATAGAGTCTAGGAAGAGACCTGCACATATATAAACAAGTATGTTTTGACAAAGGTGCAAAGACAATTCAAGTGCAGAAAGTATTCTTTTTTTTTCCAACAAAGAGTGTCAGCAAAAAATAAATTTCATTCATAACTTATACTATATATAAATATTAACTTGAAGTAAATCAGAGACCTAAATTTAAAACCTGAAACTATAAAATGTCTAAAAGCACACATAAAGACCGTAACAGTCACCTCATAAAATAAGATATACAGGTGGCAAATAAGCTTAATAAAAGGTGCTTTCCATCCTCTGTAAATGAGATACCACTACACACTTATGAGAATGGCAAAATCCAAAACACTAATAACTTCAAGTGCTGGTGAGGATATGGAGCTCAGATTCAGTGTTGATGGGAATGCAAAACAGTATAGCCACTTTGGAAGACAGTTTGTCAGTTTCTTAGAGAAGAAAACATACTGTTGCCACTGGATCCAGTACTTGGGTTCCTTGGTATTTACACAAGAGAGTTGAAAACTTAGGTCCCCCCAAAATAACTAAACAAAGATGGTTATAGCAGTTTTATTGGTAATTGTCAAATCTTGGGAGCAACCAATGTGTACTTCAGTAGGTGAATGAACACGTTAACCAGATGATGGCTACATCCAGATGATATTAATATTTGGTAATCCAGACAATGGGATATTATTTGGTACAAAAAAATGAACTATCAAGCCATGAAAAGACATAAAAGAAACTTTAGTGCATATTACTAAGTGAAAGAAGCTAATCTGAAAAGACTATATATGATCCCAACTAGATGATATTCTGGAAAAGGCAAAATTATGGAGACAGTAAAAAAAAAAATCAGTGGTTATCAGGAGTTGGGAAGGGGTGGTGATGAATAAGTGAATCACAGGATTTAGGGAACTGAAAATACTCAATATGATACCATAATGATATATACATGTCATTATACATTTGTCTGCACCCACTGAATGTACAGTGCCAAAAGTGAACCCTAATGTGAACTATGGACTTTGGGTGATTATAATTTATCAACATAGGTTCATCAATTGTAAAAGTGTACCACTCTGGTAGGGAATGTTGATAATGGGAGAAGTTATGTGTCAGGGTAGCCTCCGCTTATCCATGGGGGGTACAATCCAAACCACCAGTGGATGCCAGAAACCATAGATATTGCCAAGCCCTATATATACTATATTTTATCTTATATATACACCTGTGATAAAGGTTAATTTATAAATTAGGCACAGTAAGAGACTAACAAAAACAACTAAAATAAAATGCAATGTTAAGCAATATACAATATTGTTTTTGTTTTTGTCTTTTTTACAAATTGAAGGTTTGTGGCAGCCCAGCACTGAACAATTCTATCAGTGCCATTTTTTCCCCACCAGTATTTGCTCACTTTGTCTTTGGGCCACATTTTGGTAATTATAACAATATTTCAAATTCCATATTTATTATGGTTATCTATGATCTGTGAAGTTTGATATTAGCATTGTAGTTTGGGGAGGGGGTAAAAATTGTGCTCATATAAGATGACAAACTTAACTGATAAATGTGTGTTTTTGGGCCGCTCCACCAATGGGCTGTTCCTCCATCTTTCCCCCTCTCTTCAGGTCTTTCTAGTCCCAGAGACATAACAATATTAAAATTAGTCCAATTAATAACCCTACAATGTCCTCTAAATGTTCAAGTAAAAGGAAAAGTTGCTTGTCTCTCACTTTAAATCCAAAGCTAGAAACGATTAAGCTTAGTGAGGAAATATCAGAAAGGGAGACAGAATGTAAAGACTGCTAACTCTGGGAAATGAACTAGGGGTGGTAGAAGGGGAGGAGGGTGGGGGGTGGGAGTGAATGGGTGACGGCACTGGGTGTTATTCTGTACGTTGGTAAATTGAACACCAATAAAAAATAAATTAGAAAAAAAAAGAAAGAAAGCTAAGATAGGCCAAAATCTAGGGCTGCTAGGCCACACATCCAAGTTGTGATTGGAAAACTTGAACGAAATTAAAGGTGCTCTTCCACACAAGACCAACATACTCAATGGTGAAAAACAGAGACTTTCCCCCAAGGTCAGGAACAAGACAAGGACGTCCAGTCTCACCAATTTTATTTAACGTACTACTGGAAGTCCTAGCCAGAGCAATCACACGACATGAAGAAATAAAAGGCATCCAAATTAGTAAGGAAGAAGTAAAACTCTCACTATATGCAGATGACATGATACTATATAGAAAATCCTGAAGACTCCACCAAAAAAAAAAAAAAAAAAACTAGAACTGATGAAGGAATTCAATTAAATCACAGGATACAAAATCAATGTACACAAATATGTTGCAATTCTATAGACTAATACTGAGGAAGCAGAAAGTGAAATTAAGAAAACAGTCCCCCCCCCCAAAAAAAAGAAAACAGTCCCATTTACCATTGTGCCAAAAACAGCAAAATATCTAGGAATAAACTTAACCCAAGAGGTGAAAGACCTGTATTCTAAAAACCATAAAACACTGATGAAAGAAATTCAAGACGATGTGAAGAAATGGAAAGACATTCCATGCTCATGGGTTGGAAAAACAAATACTGTTAAAATATCTATACTATCAAACATAATAATCTATATGTTTAATGTAATCCCTATCAAAATACCAAAAGCATTTCTCGCAGAACTAGAACAAATCTAAAATTTGTATGGAACCACAAAAAACCTTGAATAGCTACAGCAATCTAGAAAAAGAAAAATGAAATTGGAGGTATCACAATCTAGATTTCCAGTTATATTATAAAGCAGTCATAATTAAAACAGTATGGTACTGGCATAAAAATAGACATAGGTCAATGGAACCTAAAACCCAGAAATATACACACAACTATATGATCAATTAATCTTCAACAAAGCAGGAATGAATATACAACAGGAAAAAAATAGTCTCTTCAACAAATGCTGTTGAAAAAACTGGACAGCCACCCGCAAAAGAATGAAACTTGGACCACTTCCTTATACCATATACAAAAATAAAGTCAAAATGGAGGAGAGACCAAAATGTGATACCTGACACCATAAAAATCCTAGAAGAGAACACAGGCAGTAGTAATATCCCTGACATCAGCTGTCGCAACATTTTTCTAGATATGTCTCTTGAGGCAAGGGAAATAAGAGCAAAAATAAGCTATTGAGACTACACCAAAAGAAAAGGCTTCTGCACAGCAAAGGAAACAATCAACAAAACTAAAAGGCAACCTACTGAACAGGAGGAGATATTTGCAAATAACATATCTGATGAAGGGTTAGTATCCAAAATATATAAAGAATTTGCATAACTCCCTTAAAAACCAAATAATCTAAAAATAGGCAGAGGACATGAACAGACATTCTGTAAACAAAATATACAGATGGCAAACAGACACATGAAAAGATGCTCAGCATCAGTCATCACTAGGGAAATGCAAATAAAAACTACAGTGAGAGATCACCTCACACCTGTCAGAGTGGCCAAAATCAAAAACAAAGAAAACAAGTGGTGGGGATGTGAAGAAAAAATCCTCTTGCACTTTTGGAGGGAATGCGAGTTGGTGCAGCCACTGTGGAAAACATTATGGACGTTCAGCTAAACAGCTAAACAGCTAAAAATAGAACTACCCTATGATCCAGGAATCACACTACTGGGTATTTACACAAAGAATACAAAAGCACTATTTCAAAGGAATATATGCAGCCCTATGTTTATTGCAGTATTATTTACAATAGCCAAACTACGGAAGCAGCCCAAGTGTTTATTGATAGATGAATAAAGAAGATGTGGTACACACACACACACACACACACACAAACACACACACACATACACACTGGAATATTATTCAGCCATAAAAATAATGAAACCTGCCATTTGCAGCAATAAGGATAGAGCTAGAGAATATAATACTAAGTGAAGTAAGTCATTCAGACAAAGACAAATATCACATAATTTCACTCATATGTGGAATTCAAGAAACAAACGAACAGAGAGAGAGAGAGAGAGAGAGAGAGAGAGAGAGAAATTCTTTAATTACAGAGAACAAACTAATGGTTATTGACGGACAGAAGATCAAACCAGCCACAAAATTCCCTTTAAGCCAAAGCCTACTCCAGAGCAAGGCCCTCACTCTGTTTAGTTCTATTGAAGCTGAGAGAGGAAGCTACAGGAAAAAAGTTTGAAGGTTCCAGAGGTTAATTCATTAGGTTTAAGGAAAGAAGTTGTCTCCAAAATATAAAAGTGTAAGGTGAAGCAGCAAGTGCTGATGTAGAAGCTGCTTCAAGTTATCCAGAAGATCTAGCTAAAATAAAACAGTTATTGAAGGTGGCTACACTAAATGACAGATTTTTCAATAAAAATGAAAAACCTTATATTGGAAGAAGATGCCATATAGGACTTTGATAGGAGCAATCAAATTTAAAGAATCTGGCTTTAAAGCTTCTTAGGACAGGCTGACTCTTCTTTTAGGGGCTAATGTAGCTGGTGACTAAATTGAAGCCAATGTTCATTGACTGTTCCAAATTCCTGGGTACTTTAAGAATTGTATTAAATCTACTCTGTGTTCCCTAAATGAAGCAACAAAGCCTGGATGACAGCACATCTGTTTACAACATGGCTTACTGAATATTTTAAGCCCACTGTTGAGACCTATTGTTCTGAAGAAATTCCTTTCAAAATAAGACTCTTCATTAACAATACACCTGGTCACCCAAAAGTTTTGATGAAGATGTACGACAAGATTAATGTTTCATGCCTGCTAACACAACATCCATTCTGTAGCCATGGATCAAGGAGTTATTTTGACTTTCAAGTCTTATTATTTATGAAATATATTTCATAAGTCTACAGCTGCCAGGGACAGTGGTTCCTCTGATGGATGTGGGCAAAGTCAATTGAAAAACTCCTGGAAAAGGTTCACCATTCTAGATGCTTTTAAGAACATTGGTGATTCATGAGAAGAGGTGAAAATATCAACATTCAAAGGAGTTTGGAAGAAGTTGATTCCAACCCTCATGGATGACTTTGAGCAGTCGAAGACTTAAGTACAGGAACTAGCTGCAGCTATGTGGCGGGAAGGGCAAGGGAACTGGAATTAGTAGTGGAGCCTAAAGATAAGATTGAATTGCTGTCATCTCACGATAAAACTTGAATGGATGAGGACTTGCTTCTTATGGATGAGCAAAGAAAGTGGTTTCTTGAGATGGAATCTGGTAAAGATGTCATTTCAAGACAGTTGAAATGACAACCAAGAATTTAGACTATTACATAAACTTAGTTGATACAGCAGGGGCAGGTTTGAGAGGACAGACTCCAATTTTAAAAGAAATTCTTCTGTGATTTAAATGTTATCCAAAGAGCATCACATGCTGCAAAGAAATCATTCATGAAAGGAAGAGCTGATTGATATAGCATACTCCGCTCTTATGTTATTTTAAGAAATTGCCACAGCCACCCCAACCTTTAGCAATCAGCAACCTAATCAGCTGCCATCAACATCAAGGCAAGACCCTCCACCAGCAAAAAGCTTGAAACTTGCTGAAATATCAGATGATTGTTAGCATTTTTTAGGAATAAAGTATTTTTAAATTAAGGTTTGAGCATTGTTGTTTTAGACACAGCACTATTGCACACTTAATAGAATACAATGTAGTGTAAACATAATTTTCTATGTACTTGGAAACCAAAAAATTCATTTGAATCACTTTATTGTGATACTTGTTTTATTGCTGTGGTTCTGGAACCTAACCTGCAGTATTTCTGAGTTATGCCCATACTGTAACAAAAGTTATGTGAACATGGCCTTTTTCTCTCACAATATCTTACTGTATTGTACTCACTTTATTCTTCTTGTGATGATATGAGATGACAACATGCCTATGTGATAAGATGAACTAAGGTGAATGATACAGGTATTGTGATGTAGTGTTAAGCTACTACTGACCTTATCATCACACTTCAGCAGAAGAATCACCTGCTTCCAAACCATGGTTAGCCACAGGTAGCTGAAACCATAGGTAAGGGGTGGGGAGACTACCTAAGGAGGGAAGTTTATGTATCTTCTCAATTTTGCTGTGAACCTAAAACTGTTAAAATATTCCTATTTTAAAAAATCACCTAGAAGAAGAACTTTGTGATCTTCGATTAGACAGAGATTTCTTATATATAATACCAAAGGCATGATCCATAAAACTACAAATTGATAAAACAGACTTTATAAAAATACTTTATAAAAATATTATCGTCTGCATTTTGAGAGACACTGTATACAGAAAATGAAAAGACAAGCACTATATTGGGATAAAATATTCACAAAATGTTCACATAGCAGATATCTAAGAGAGGACTTACATGTAATATCTAAAAAACTTTCAGGGTGCCTGGGTGGCTCAGTCTGTTAAGTGTCTGACTCTTGATTTTGGGTCAGATCATGATCTCGGGGTCATGGGATCAAGCCCCAATGTTGGGCTCCACACTCAGTGTAGTCTGCTTGTCTCTCTCTGTTGCTCCCCCCACCACTCTCTTTCTCAAATAAATAAAATATTTTTTTAAAAAACCTCTCAAAACTTAAAAGAAAAAATATCCAATTAGAAAATAAGCAATTTTTTTAAAACCTTGTGATTTTTTAAAAGATTTTATTTATTTATTTATGAGAGACACAGAGAGAGAGGCAGAGACACAGGCAGAGGGAGAAGCAGGCTCCATGCAGGGAGCCTGACATGGGACTCGATCCCGGGTCTCCAGGATCACACATCTGGCTGAAGGCAGTGCTAAACCGCTGAGCCACCCGGGCTGCCTGAAAATAAGCAAATTTAAATAGACATTTCACTTTTTTTAGTGCATGTGTTGCTGAAGCAAGCACTAAGAAGACATTTCACTAAAGAAAGCATACCAATGGCAAATCAGCATATGAGAATATGCTCATGTTATCACTGGGTAAATGCTAATTAAAACTATGATGAGATACTATTACATATCTATTAGTATAACTAAGATTCAACAGACTGCCCATCCCTAGTGTTGATAAGAATACAATTAAACTGGACTCTCATACACTGCTGGCAGAATTGAAAAAATGGCATTCTCATTTCAGAAAACAAGCAGTTTAAAAAAACAATATCAACTATGTGATCCACTCATTCCACTCCTAGGTATTTACCCAAGAGAAGTGATGGCATATGTCCAAAGACTTTTGCATGAATGTTTATAGCAGCTTTATTTGAAATTCCCCCAAATAGAAAGAACACAAATGTCTATCAATAGGTTAATGAGTGAGCTGTGGCATATCCATGCAATAGAATATTCAGCAATGAAAAGTATTATTGATGTATCTTACAATGTGAATGAACCTCAAAATAATCACACTGAGCTAAAGAAGCCAAAGTACATACTGTATGAGCCATTCATGAAAAATTCTATATATACTATACAGTGACAAAAAGCAGATCAGTGATTGATGGGGATAGGGAAAGGGGGGGGGGAGTTCATGGAGGGATAGAAAAGAGGGATTCCAAAGAGGTATAGGGAAGTTTTTGGAGGTGATGTTGTAGTATGTTGAATTGTGTCCCTCCAAGAGATATATCCAAGTCCAAACCCTTGGTACCTGTGAACGTGAACTTATTTGGAAATAAGTTCTTTATAAATGCAATTAAGAATCTAAGATGAGGGGTGCCTGGGTGGCTCACTTGGTGAAGCACGTGCCTTTGGCATTGGTCATGGTCCTGGGGTCCTGGGCTTGAGCCCCGTGTAGGGCTCTCTGCTCAGTGGGGGGTCTGCTTCTCCCTTTCCCTCTGCTCCCTGTTTGTGCTCTATCTCAAATAAATAAATAAAATCTTTAAAAAAAAAAGAATCTGAGATGAGGTCAACCTGGGGCTTAGGGTGGGCTCTAAATCTTGAGACTAGTGTCCTTAAAAGTGCAAGAAGAGGGTGACTGGATACAGACAGGGAAAGCAGACATGTGAAGACAGAGGCATAAATTGGAGCTATGGGTCCACAAGACTAGGAATACCAGGAAACATCACAAACTGCAAGAGGGAAAGAATTCTCTCAGAGCCTTTGAAAGAAGTATGGCACTCCTTATTCCTTGATTTTGGATTTAAGGCTTCCAGAGCTATAAGTGACTAAATTTGTGTTGTTTTAAACCACTGAGTTTATGGCAATTTATTATGGCAGCCATAGGAAACTAATACAAATAGATGTATTCATTGTTAGGTTGTGGTAATATTTTTTTCATATATGTGTGTGTGTGTGTGTGTGTGAGTGTGTGTGTGTGTAAACTTACCAATTTGTACATTTTACATATGTGTAATTCATTGTATGTCAATTAGACCTCAAAACTTGAAAAAAAAGCAGCACAGAGTATTTAAACAACATGCTTAACAAACTGGACCTAATTTTTGTATACTGGACATTGTACCCCCAAACTAGAGCATAAATAAAAATTTTAGGTACATATTCATGGAATATTTGCCAATGCTGGCCAATATAAGTTCATTAAGCTACTCTCACCAAATTTTAAAGGAATGAAGCTGTACAAATCATGTCATCTTATTATGAAAAATTGAGATAAAAGTTAATAAAAAACATTATTGGACAATACTGATATATTCAGAAATTCAGCATTGTACTCCTAGAGATTGAAGAAGAATTCAAGATGGAAATTAGGAAATAATTTAACTGAATTATAATATCACATATCAATATTTGTGGGATGGAGCTAAATCCAGGCTTAAAAATACAATACTAAAAATGAAATGTATGACCTTAATGGCATATATGTAAATGGAAAATTTAATCAATGATCTAACATCTATTTCAAGCACTCAGAAGAATATCAGAAAATTAAACATTAAGGAAATAGAAGAAAATAAGAACGAAAATTAGTAAACTAGAAAAATGTAGTAGAGAATTAACAAGACCCAAGTTATTTCTATGAAACAAAAAACCAATAAAAATGATACTTTCCATTGTAAGATCCAGTAAGAAAAACAGAAGCCCCCCCCCACCCCCCAAAAAATCCCTGAACAGTAGAGATAAAAAAAGAGGTCATCACTAAAAATCTTACAAACATCATAAGTGAGCTTATATTAATAAATCTGAAAATTAAGCTAAATGAACAAATTATTAGAACTGATAAATATAGCAGGGATTCTGAACACATGTCAGCATACAAAACTCAACTGTATTTTAATGAGATAATGGAAATGAAAATGGGAATAATAGAATTTACAGTATAATCAGATGAACTATATACATAGTAATAAAGCTAATGAAATGCAAGACCATTTCACAGAAAACTTCAAAGTACTATTGAAAATTTCCCTCAGGTAACAAAAACAACTTAAAGATATAATACCATTTATACAGATGGGAATAAAATACCACAAAGATGCCAACAACCTCAAAACTGACATAAAATTAAATTCAATCCCAGTGGACATCTTGGAATACTTTTATATCAAAACTGACCCATTAAAATTCAAAAGCCAAAAATAGCCAAGATATTCTCAAAGAATAATAAATTAGGAGGACTTGCTTTATAAAATAGCAAGCATTATTTCATTTATTTACTTTCAAGATTTTATTTATTTGAGAGAGAGAAAGAGTGTACACTTATGGGGGAAGGGGGGAAAGAGAGAGAATCCCAAGCAGACTCTGCCCTGAGTGCAGAGCCCCACATGGGCCTCCATCCCAGGACCCTGAGACCATGACCTCAGTGGAAACCAAGAGTCTGAGGCCTGACTGAGCCACCCAGGCACCTCTATTTATTTTTTTTCAGTTGTGTTTACTTAGAAGTGTCCAGAATGTCAACAAAACAGCTGCAACTTTTTAATTTTTTTCAATTACAGAGTGGTATTGAATTCACAGAACATTAATTATTTCATGTAAGCTGCATCTGAGACAACTGAAGATGGAAAAACTGCCATCCCCATATGTAACTAATTTCTGCTGGGCACCAACAAGAACCTGCTTTAAATTTCTACACCAAGTTACAAGCCCTACACTGTCCCAGGCAAGGTTAGTGGCTGTTGAAAAAATACCGCCAGGACAGGGCTATGTAAAGACACATTTGGCAGCGTGTTAGTGTACAAAAAAAAGACACCGTACAGTTTAAAAACAAATCTTACACAGCCTTACATTTCGTTTTTTTTTCTTTAAAAGGAGTGGGTTGCATGCAGAGTGGGGGTTACATGCTTTATAGACAAGAAAAAATGCTCTAGAACCAACTTATTCATCATCATCCTTTTCTCCTCATCCTCATCATCTTCCTCATCTTCTTCCTCTTGCTTTTTTTGCTTGCTTTTTTCAGCCTTGATGACTCTTTTTATTTTTTTTTAATTTTTTTTATTTTTTTGCCACATCAGGTTTTCCTTTAGCTCGGGATGCAGCAATATCCTTTTCATATTTTTCCTTCAGCTCAGCAGCCTTCTTTTCATGAGGCTGCTTGTTATCTGCAGCAGTTTTATTCCACATCTCTACCAGTGTCTTTGCAACATCACCAATGCACAGGCTGGGATGTTCCCCTTTGACTTCTGGGTGATACTCAGAACAAAACAAGAAAAAGGCCGAAGGAGGCCCCTTAGGTGCATTGGTATATGTGCTACTGAAGTGAGCACCAAGTGTACATTGGGGTCCTTGAATTTCTCCTTTTGTTTCCCCTTTAGGGGGAATATAAATTTTCATTTCTCTTTCATAATGGGCCTTGTCCACCTTGGCCATGTCTTCAAATGTTCCTTTGTCTTTAGCAGACATGATCTTCCACATCTCTGAGCACTTCTTAGAAAACTCAGAGAAGGTGACTGAAGCATCTGGGTGTTTCTTCTTGTGCTCCTCTTGGCAAGTTTGCAGAAAGAATGCATATGATGACATTTTGCCTCTCAGCTTCTTAGGATCTCCTTTGCCCATGTTTAATTATTTTCCCCAGCAAGGCTCAGAGTTGCCCAGTGCCCATCTGGCTCTCACTTGCCCTGGCGCTGTCTCCGTGGAGCTCAGTGTACTGCAATGGCTGTTGCCAGCATTATTTTAAAGCTATCTTAATAAAGCTTGCTATTAGTGCTAGAATATAGATAACTTGAACAGGAGACAGAATTTAGAATTGATTCATATACATGAATACTTGATATAAAACAAAGTTGGCCATCCAGAATAATGGGAAAAGATTGTCATTTCAGTAAATGGTACTGTAACAATTATATATTCATATAAAAAATATCTAAATAGAAAAACTTTGCCCCTACCTCAGACCAAAACAAAGAATCAATTCTAGGTGCACTGTAGGTCTAAATCTGAAAGGTAAAACAAACTTTCTAGAAGAATATATAAAATATTTTCATGACATTTGAGTAGGCAAAAGTTTTGTTAAAAAGATGCAAAAATCACTAACCATAAAGGAAATAATAAGTTGAACCACATTAATAGCAAAGGGTTCTATTCATAAAAAGAAAATAGTAAGAGAGTATAAAGGCTAGCCACTGAGAAGAAATTTACAACATGTATCTCCAACAAAAGGCTTATATCCAGAATCCACAATTAACATCTGCAGATCAATAAAAAGAAAGATAAGGATGCAACAATGGTCAACATCAGCAAATCAATATGCTACCCCACAAAACGAAGGATAAATATCATACGATCATTTTAATAGATGCACAAAAGGCATTTACAAAATTCAACATCTGTTCATAATAAAAACTCAACAAAGTGGGTATAAAGAGAACATACCTCAACATAATAAAGGCCATATATGACAACTGCACAGCTAACATCATATTCAATGGCAAAAAGCTGAAAGCCCTTCCTCTAAGATCAGTAACAATATAAAAATGCTCACTTTTGTCACTTTTATTCAACAGAGTAAGTCCTAGCCAGATCAGATAGACAATAAAATAAAATAAAATAAAATAAAATAAAATAAAATAAAATAATAAAATAAAAAATAAAAGACACCCAAATTAGAAAGAAATAAAATTGTCACTATTTATAGATGACGTGTTGTTTATTATATGTGAAAAACCCTAAATCCTCCACCAAAAAACTGTTAGAACTATACAGGCTAGTATTTCTGATGAGCATAGATGCAAAAATCCTCAACAAAATATTAGCAAATCAAATCCAACAATACATTAAGAAAATCATTTACCACAATCAACTGGGATGTATTCCTGGGATGCAAACGTAGTTCAGATTTCACAAATTCACGTGATACATAATATTAACAAGAAAAAGATAGAAACCATATACATGATCATCACAAAAGATGCAGAAAAGGCATTTGACAAAGTACAACCACCATTCATCGTAAAAACTCTAAAGTTTGTTTAGAGGAATTATACCTTAACATAATAAAGGCCATATATGAAAAAGCCCCAGCTAACATCATCCTCAATGGTGGAAAACTGAGAATTTGCTCTCTAAGATCAAGAACATAACAAGGATGTACACTCTTATCATTTTAAGATAGTACTAGAAGTCAGACAAAAAAAAAAGCATCCATATTAGTAAGGAAGAAATAAAACTTTCACCATTTGCAGATGACATGATACTGTATATAGAAAACCCTAAAAACTTGACCAAAAACTAGAAGTGATGTCTCCTCAGACCAGGGAAAGAAAAACAAAATTAAACTATTGGGACTATGCCAAAATAAAAAGCTTTTGCAAAAAGAGAGAAATAACAAGTGTTGTCAAGGATGTCGAGATAAAGGGACCCTCATATACCTCTGGTGTGAATGCAAACTGATACAGCTACTGTTGAAAAGAATATGGAGGTTCCTCGAAAAGTTAAAAATAATAGAATTACCATAGGATTCAGTAATTCCACTACTGGGTATCTACCCAAAAAACCCCACAAAAAACCCACTAACTCGAAAAGATATATGCACCCCTTTGTTTACTGCAGCATTATTTATAATAGCCAAGATATAAAAGCAACCCAAGAGTTGATTGGTACATGAATGGAAAAGATGTGGGATGTGTGTGTGTGTGCACATGCGTGCACGCACACGCATGCACACATGCATGTGTATAATGAAATATTAGTCATAAAAAAGTTGAGATCTTGCCATTTGCAACAACATGGATGGACCTAGACAGTATAATGCTCAGTGAAATAAGTCAGACAAAGATAAATACCGTCTAATTTCACTCATATGTGAAATTTAAGAAAGAAATGAGCCAATGAAGGGAAAAAAGAGACCCCCCCCAAAAAAAACCCCACACTCTAAATACAGAGAACAAACTGGTAGTTGTCAGAGGTGGGGTGGTTAGGGGGAATGGGTGAAAGAGATAAAGAAAATTAAGAGTACACTTATAATGAACACTCAGTAATGCACAGAATTGTTGAATCATTATATTGTATACCTGAAACTAATATACTGCATGTTAATTATGCTTCCATTAAAGAAACTGTCAGAAATAACAAACGGATTCAGTAAAGTTGCAGGATACAAAATCAATATGCAAAAAATCAGTTGCATTTCTATACCCTAATAACAAAGTATCATAGAAATTAAAAAACAATCCCATTTACAATGGCATCAAATGAATAAAATACCTAGGAATAAATTTAACCAACGTGGTTAAAGACCTGTATATTGAAACCCATAAGACGTTAATGAAAGTAACTGAAGAAGGCACAAATAAATGGAAAGCTATTCCATGCTCACAGATTAGAAGAATCAGTATTGTTCATATTACCCAAAGCAATCTACAGATTCAATGCAATCCATATCAAAATTTCAATGAAATTTTTCAACAAAACAGAACAAATAATTCTAAAATTTGTATGGAAGCACAAAAAACTTCAAAGAACCAAAGAAATCTTGAAAGAAGAACAAAGGTGGAGACATCACACTCCTTGATTTCAAACCATATCACAAAGCTATAGTAGTCAAAACAGTGTGTATTGTCATAAAATAGAAATATAGATTAATGGAAGGGATTAGAGAGTCCAGAAACAAATCGATGCATAAATCATCAATTTATGACAAAGGAGCCAAGAATGTTCAATGGGGGGAAAGTCTCTTCCACAAATGCTGGGAAAACTGGACAGCCATGTGCAAAAGAATGAAACTGGACTACTATTTTATACCATATGCAGAAGGTAATTAAAAATGGATTAAAGACTTAAATGTAAGACACGAAACCATAAAACTGGAAGAAGTACCATATGATCCAGCAATTCTAGTTCTGGGTATGTATCCCAAGAAAACAAAAGACAGTACCTCAAAAAGACATATGCACCCCTATGTTCACTGCAGCATTATTTACACTAGACAAGGTATGGAAACACCTAAGTTCACTGATAAATGAATGGATAAAGAAATTGTGCTCTCTATACACAGTATTATTCAGCCATAAAAAAGAATAAAATCTTCTATTTACAACAACATGGATGGACCTTGAGGGCATTATGCTAAGTGAAGTCAGAAAGAGAAAGACAAATACTGTATGAATCTTCCTTACATGTGGATTCTAAAATCTCTTACATGTGGGAGGAAAGAGTGAACTGTTGGTGATTTTTTTTTTAGTTAAAGTGAATTGTTTAAATAAAAAAGAATGCTACTAACAGAAAAACAGGCGGGAGTCTCATATAAGCACTTTATAAAATGATATCCAAATAGTAAACTAACTTGGAAAAAGGCAAATTAAACATCTAAAGATCTACCAGAACAACTAAAAATCCAAAAGCCTTGAAAATATCTAATGTAGGCCAGAATATAGAGCAAGGAAAATATTCATACATGACTGGCAGGAGATTTAATTGGTTCAATGACTTTGGAAAACTCTGTGTTTACCAAAGTTGAATACATGCATGTCCCCCAACCCAGAAATGCTTCTCTTAGGCACATAACCAATAGACATGTATACACATTTGTACCAGAAATGTTCAGAGGTTTATAGCAGTTTTATTTGAAATGACTAAGATTTAAGGAAAAAAAATCACCAAATGTGCATCAGCTATAGAAAAAGTTACCATTTGGGGGATAAATGGGTCCTGATTGAGAGGAGGCATGATGGTGGCTTTTGGAGGCACATAATTTGCTTTCTTGATCTGAGCGGTAGTGACTAGGGTGTGCTAACTTTGTAACAGTTCACTTGTTTATTTCTGATTTTGCATATATGTCATACTTTAATAAAAAGTTTAAAAATAACTTGGTTTCTTATAAAATGAAGAAGGCAAACTAAATAATCAGGTATATTCTATCACGGTTTTTTCCCCAATCACAGTGATATTCATCTTCTTCCTACATTTATGTGCCAGTAAATTTGTATGTCCTAGTGACACAACATCTCAAAACAGGATGAAATGAATGGACTTAAAACGTTTTCTTTTTATTGTGGCTAAAAAATGTAAGATTTACCCTCTTCAATTTTTAAGTGTACAGCAAAGTACTATTAAATACAGGAACAATGTTATAAAGCACATCTGTAGAATTTATTTGCTTGCGTAAATGAAACTGTATACCCAGTGAACTCCCCATTTCCCCTTTGCCTAGCTTCTGATAACTGCCATTCTATGTTCTGCTTCTAGAAGTTTGACTAGCGTATATACCTCATATAAACAGAATCACATGGTATTTATCCTTCTGTTATTGTTTCATTTCACTTAGCTTATGTCTTTAAGGTTAATTGATATTGTTGTATATGATGGGATTTCATTCATCTTTGAAAAGATCTTATTTATTTGAGAGAGTGAAAACACAACTGGGAGTAGGGAGGGGCAGAGGGAGAAGGAGCAGCAGATTCCCTACTGAGTGCTGAGCCTGACACGGGGCTTGATCCCAGGACCCTGAGATCATGACCCGAGCCGAAGTCAGATGCTCAACAGACTGAGCCATCCAGGCACTCTGGGATTTCATCGATTTTTTTTTAATGCTGAATAATATTCCATTGTATGTATATACCACATTTTCTTTATCCATTCATCTGTTGATGGACATTTAGGTTGCTTTCCTATCTTGGCTACTGTGATTAATGCTGCAATAAGTATGGAAGTCCAAATATTTCTTCAAGATCTTGATTTCAGTTCTTTTGGATAAATAACCAGAAGTGGGATTGCTAGATCATATGGTAGTTTTATTTTTAATTTTTTGAGGAACCTCCGTATGGTTTTTCTAGAGTGGCTATACCATTTTACATTCATGCCTACAGCGCACAAGTTTTCCAATTTCTCTATATCTTTCCAACATTTATTTTTTTAAAAGATTTTATTTATTTATTCATGAGAGGCACAGAGAGAGAGGCAGAGACAGGCAGAAGGAGAAGCAGGCTTCACGCAGGGAGCCTGATGCGGGACTCGATCCCGGGACTCCAGGATCATGCCCCGGGCCGAAGGCAGGAGCTAAAACGCTGAGCCACCCAGGGATCCCCCAACATGTATTTTTTTTTATAATGGCCCTCCTAACTGATATAAGCTTAATATCTTACTGGTTTTTTATTTGCATTTCCCTAATGATTAGTGATATTGGGCACTTTTCCATATACCTACTGGTCATTTGTTAAGCCTTCTTTAGAGAAATGTGAATTCAGTTCTTTTACCCATTTTTTTTAAATTTATTTTTTATTGGTGTTCAATTTACTAACATACAGAATAACCCCCAGTGCCCGTCACCCATTCACTCCCACCCCCCGCCCTCCTCCCCTTCTACCACCCCTAGTTCGTTTCCCAGAGTTAGGAGTCTTTACGTTCTGTCTCCCTTTCTGATATTTCCCACACATTTCTTCCCCCTTCCCTTATATTCCCTTTCACTATTATTTATATTCCCCAAATGAATGAGAACATATAATGTTTGTCTTTCTCCGACTGACTTACTTCACTCAGCATAATACCCTCCAGTTCCATCCACGTTGAAGCAAATGGTGGGTATTTGTCATTTCTAATAGCTGAGTAATATTCCATTGTATACATAAACCACATCTTCTTTATCCATTCATCTTTCGTTGGACACCGAGGCTCCTTCCACAGTTTGGCTATCGTGGCCATTGCTGCTATAAACATCGGGGTGCAGGTGTCCCGGCGTTTCATTGCATTTGTCTCTTTGGGGTAAATCCCCAACAGTGCAATTGCTGGGTCGTAGGGCAGGTATATTTTTAACTGTTTGAGGAACTTCCACACAGTTTTCCAGAGTGGCTGCACCAGTTCACATTCCCACCAACAGTGTATGAGGGTTCCCTTTTCTCCGCATCCTCTCCAACATTGGTTGTTTCCTGCCTTGTTAATTTTCCCCATTCTCACTGGTGTGAGGTGGTATCTCATTGTGGTTTTGATTTGTATTTCCCTGATGGCAAGTGATGCAGAGCATTTTCTCATGTGCATGTTGGCCATGTCTATGTCTTCCTCTGTGAGATTTCTAAATTGAGTTGTTTTAATCTTGCTACTGAGTTATAGGAGTGCCTTCTCAATTTTTAGATATTAACCTCTTATTGGCTATTTGGTTTGCAAGTTACTTTTTCCATTCGATAGACTGCCTTTTCACTCTGTTGATTGTTTCTTTAATATTTGTTTAATGTGTAAAAATGACAACACTAAATTAGTTTCATTTGGATTTAGTT
Organism: Canis lupus baileyi; assembly: GCF_048164855.1. Lineage (NCBI taxonomy): Eukaryota > Metazoa > Chordata > Mammalia > Carnivora > Canidae > Canis > Canis lupus. Next base: position 106,858,516 of record NC_132876.1, on the reverse strand, counting down.
TTCTTGCGGTTAAATAGAACTAATTTTCATCTTATGATTCATAGCTGCTGAAGAGTTCCTTTCACAAAATGGATATGTAATTTAGTTTTTCTATTTTCTATGGATGCATTTGACTGCTTTATCTTCTTTAGAAGTTCCAGCTCAGATGTGTTTGGACACTTCATTGCATTTCTGAGGCACAACACAGCCTAATTTTACAAGGCATTCTATAACTTAGAAACGGGAAAAAACTGATCTACGATTTTCATCCTCATCATAGACTCTTATTGTTTGTGATTTGGGCCAAATCATGATCATTGTATAAGCTTCAGATTTCCAATTTCTTCTTTTCTTTTTTTTAAGATTTATTTGAGAGTTTGAGAGAGAAAGAGAGACAGAGAGAGAAGAGGAGGAGAAGCAAAGGGAAAGAATCCCAAACAGACAACCCGCTGAGCATGGAGTCTGATGCAGGGCTTGATCCCATGACCCTGAGATCATGACCAGAGCTGAAACCAAGAGTAGGATGCTTAATTGCCTGAGCCAACCCAGGTACCCTGAGATGTCTCATTTCTAATGGAGGATTTTATGGTACTTCTTTGACTCTTTCATTTTCCCACTCACTGTGTCTAGTCCAAGTGAAGCAATTTCTTCTCTTGGGATTGGCTTATCTTTTCCTTTTTAATGCTAATGCCTTATATTACTATATTTTCAGTTTGGATTATAGGGTTTAATAATAAATATTAAGCATTTTTTTCATTCTGGGCTCACTAAAACCAGTCAGATGTTTCTAGACCTACATGGTCACATCTTTGCTTGAATTATTTATGTCTAATTATATTGCTTTTGAGAAAAACAGAGGATGCGATTGGTGAAAGTGTTAAAATGACTGTAATTAAAGTACTACATGAGAAAAAGATCCAATTTTGTGGATAGTTGTTTATGCTGCATTTTACCTTTCAGAACAATTAAATTGTTATTATACACATATGCTCACAGGGAATATATGCAATATAATTTTAAATTGGGGCAAATTAGTATTTTATATCAGCCCATTAGAAAAACAAGCAAAGAACCTAATCTTCCCCCACCATTAGGTTAAGAAAGCCCTGGTCTCAGGAGATGGCTCTACTGCAACCCTGCTACAACATCAGTCCATTCCCCAACTCCTCCCTGATTTTAGGAAATTGCCTTGCTGTGAAGGTATGTGTATTTGAGTGTCCAGACAGACTTAATACTTCTGCCATTTTTCAATTTAATGAAAATCCACAAAGAAATTACATTCTAAATATCTTTTGAAAAGTTTGGACAATTATTCAGGACTCTATTTGAGTAGCTCAGTAGCCTTGAGTTTCCATCTAATTGGTAATGACCTTTAGCCAACTTCCTTCACTCTCAAATTCCCTAATCACATTTCACAGCAGTACCATCAGACTATGCTGGAAAAGACACATGCCAAGATGCCAAGGAAATCCATGCAGGCTTGAAACACTTAAAGAGAAGTGGAGTAGACAAAAAAAAATAAAAAAATAAAAAAGAATAACCATTGAACCTCGTCAAGTTGATAAAATTTAATGTCTGGCAATGCATCTTGTTAGATGGTCCAGAAATTTTTTCAAATTATTTTCATGAAGAACATACTTTTTATTTCCAGAAAACTCAAGTTTGGCATGACTTTGCATTATTTAATATTTTAGATTAGTCACAAAGATCTGTTTTAAACATTTCCTCATTAAATAAGCCTGGTATTATTTTTTCGGTGATTAATTAATGTGGACCTGTAATCATAGACAAGGTCTAAGCCAACCATTATAGAAATTTTGGAAAAGTAACTTGAAGAGCATGTTGTTCCTCAGATATAAATGCAACGTTCTGAGAGATTCAGTGGGGTTCCGGGGCTTTATTGCCATGAAGCTAAGTCACCAGACCAAATGCAAAAATAGTGCAAACACCTAAATGATTTATCTGTAGAATGGATGCTTAGTTTAATGGAGCTGAAACAACTTCTCTAACCACCTGAGTGTTTCATATTTCATTGATTGTTATGGGATCGTGTAGACACTAACTATAATGCTAAGATCTATTTTTATTCAATAAGAATTGTGCATAGTATTATACATGCCTTGAATTTATATAACGCTCTCTATCATGGCATTTTACAAGAGGAGATGATTTTAAATGTGCCATCTGACTTGCAAGTAAAAAGAGCATCTCTAAAATGATACTAGTTACTGAATATACAGCAGTAGACAAGTTGCTTCTGGGAAACAAAAGAATGATTACAAAAGGCTCATGTGAAAGCCTTGTGCTGAAAGAAAGGGCTCAGTAGGTAGGGCTCTTTGTCTCATATCAGTCTTTTACCCCTTACCATCTCCTCCCAGTACTGCCCCACACAGGGTACAGGTGTTTAGGCAAGTTTAGAGAATGAGAATGTACTCACCTACACTGACATACAATGCTTCGTTTTCTTGGAACTTCTGAATCCATTCCAAGAGTTGGCCTAAGACTGACCAAAAGAAAGTGAGAGAAAGCAAGAGAGGAAACCTATCACCCTAAAACAAAACAAAACAAAACAAAACAAATCAAAACAAAACAACCAAAATCATCATAGTCACATCAAAATGAAAGCAAAACACTTGATCTAGAATGAAAATATGATCGCAAAAAAGTATACAAATGTGAATGTTTTATCTTACTATCTTATGCTTTATGACCTCAGTGGTGGTTCTGTTTTTGTTCAGTTTTTATTTTTTATTTTTTTTAATTTTATTTATTAATGAGAGATAGAGAGAGGGAGGCAGAGACACAGGCAGAAGGAGAAGCAGGCTCCATGCAGGGAGCCCGACGTGGGACTCGATCCCAGGTCTCCAGGATCAGGCCCTGGGCTGAAGGCGGCGCTAAACCGCTGAGCCACCAGGGCTGCCCTTGTTCAGTTTTTAAAAGGTGCATATTTAAGTATTTCTCTAACTGTGAGACAAAAAGGATAAAGGATAGTTATTAAGAATAGTTTTGAAGAGATAAGCATTGGAGAGTAAAGAACTTTTTTTAAAAAAAGTTTATTTCCTGGACACACATGAATGATTTTTCCCTAAAATCTTTGTGGTTTCAGAGTAAGATCAAACAGTATTGTAAGCAAGTTATGAGTGATTCTAGTAACCATGGGTCTTCCTTCCCCTCTTAGCTGGACTGCAATGAACAGTTTAAAAATCAGCCTGAGTATGAAATAGTTGTCTAGTATTATTACCTCTTCTCGTTTTGATCAGCTGCCAGCTGGGAAACCTTTGGGGCAAAACCTTATAAGCTTATCTCTGGTTCATTAGGGTTATGGGGGTGAAGAAAGAAAAAACAAGTCTTCAAGTTCCTGTTAATTAAAATGATTGCCAAGACTCCTCTCCAAGGACCACTCTTTCAGTTATAAAGTGCATGTGTAAATGAAGCACCCCAGGCCATCAGCAAATTGACAAAAGCAAGTCAGAACCAGTGACGCTTTCTGTTTAATCTGAGCTAGCATACAACAAGTTTAGCTGGAAAAAATGGTGAGGAAATCTATTTACAAGGGTTCTATAGATTTTCTTGTATCAACAGCCGTTTTGAGAAATATTGGGAAAATAATGGTTTCTTTTATTTTTAAAAAGGCAGTTGCTGGAACTTGGATTTCACATTTATGATCTAAAACTCTGACCCATCATTTGAATTTTTCATTTACAGGCTTCATGCTACTACTTTGGGGAATAATAGTGCCACTGCAGATGCTGTCAGCATTCCCCTCATGTACCAAGGGCATCTTACTGCAAGTACCTATGTCTCTGCCAGAGGGCAGTCTCTAGCCACGGGAGCTCGTTCAAGTGGTGCATAGGGCAGGCCCACTCTGGAAACTCTGGTCTCTAGGAATAGTCATCCATTTATAAATGGTAACAGAATTGATAGGTGAGTGCCATGAGCCTTCCTGGCTCTTGGGTCGGACAGCTATGAGGTGTTCTCACTGTCTCCCACCAATTCTCCGTGGTATTATGTCCAGCTACCCTCAGTGGGAGCCTGTTCATGCTGCAGCCTGTACTGGCTTCTTTCCTTTGTCTATCTTATTTCCTCACTTCCTTCTCAGTAATGGCTGGGACCACCTCCCAAATAAACTATTTGCACTTAAATCCTTATCTTAGGTTTTGCTTTTGGGAGGACAGAACCTAAGACAAGTGCTACTGCTAAGACAAATGTATAGATAGTCCAGTTTGTATGGATCCAAGTACGTCACCTAGGATTTTGTTTCTGTCCTTACATTCCTTAATCATAACCCAAAAAGGAGCTCCCATGGGACATAATGCTTAGGCAAAAGCTAAACAATGCACATAATGACCACATCTCTGAGGCCTCAATATCATAAATGTTCATAAGAACCGTTAGACTGATCTGAATTTTAAAAGAACTTACTTGCAAGCATCTCATCTCACTTGGGATATTTTGATCCAGTCACAGGGATTTCTGGGAAGTTATTTTAGATATATATTATTGGAAACATGATTAGTTCACTGGATACTCTGTTGAAAATGGAAAATGTGAGTTTAAAACCTCAATGTTGGTATATTCATTCTCAAATTATATATATATATATGTATATATGTAACATAATATATATTATTTTATATGTATTTAAGTATTGGGGAATTAAAACTTCTGTTTCAACCACATTTGTCATGTCATTTTTATTTATTTTTATTTATTTAAAAAAGATTTTATTTGTTTATTCATGAGAGACACAGAGAGAGGGAGAAGCAGGCTCCTCGCAGGAAGACCCTGATGTGGGACTCGATCCCTGGACCAGGATCATGCCCTCAGCTGAAGGCAGACACTCAGCCGCTGAGCCACCCAGGCATCCCTGTCCTGTCATTTTTAATACTGAGTTTTGATGTATCATTAAGCTATGTTTACAGAGCTCTTCCCGCAACTCTCTTTAGTCTGTTAAGTGCACATGCCCTGTTGACAAGCAGAGTAAACCTATGAACAGAAACATTTAAGGGTGCAAAGTCAAGCTACTTCTCTCATTGTTCAAATTTTGTCCTGTCAGATGCACGAGGTAATGTGCCCTTTAGTCCATACCATTCAATTGTTCAAATTAATGTGCCTACATATGCAAACCACATAAAGGAAACAGAATAAATTCAATAAACATACAAGTTAGTTACAAAATATTTGATCATTAACCCAGTTATTAAAGAGTTGCAACTGGTCAAAGTGTTGATGAAACCTATGCCATAGACTCAGACCACCAGTATTTAACTAAGCTTTGCTCCATATTCTAGTTACAGATTTTATACTCAGTTTGGCCAAACATCTTAGAAATATATTATCCTGGTTACCCTTAAGAAAAACCTTATATTCCTGAACCTATTCAGTAGATGTCCCTCAGTACCTGAGGGTCCGCATTTGGTAGTTTTGTTCTTTCGCTTACTTGACATTGTCCACGTCTTTCATTCTGTTACATCTGGAGCGTTGACCTCAAGACAGAGTGATTGTAATCATCAAAGGGAAATGTGAGAGTGAGTCTTGTTTTTTCGTCTGCTTAGTTTTTTTTTCTGTGTGGCCTAGGATGCTAGATTTTAAAAGACCAATGAAAAAAAGGGAAACCAGAAATAAAAGAATGGTCAAATTTTGCCCCTCCCCCCCTTTTTTTGAAAGCATTTGACCATTGCTGAATTCCTAGCATCTATATCAGGTCTTCACTACAGCTAGTAAGCACAAACATGGATCTCAAGCCTAGGTATAAACTATGTATTTCATATTCTTCATTTATATTGACTAAGATTGAATTCACATTGCACTTTGTGATGTTTTGATGCATCTACTAAAGCATATTGCCTCTAAGATGAAGGATTACAGGGTTTTTCTATGGCTGCTACTTGCTACTGTCACACTGCTTACCTGTTCATTATCTTTTCCTCTACTTTTCCTTAGCACCTGCTCTTATCTTTCTGGAAAGTCAGAATGCTATGAATCAGATAGAATCAGTGCATTATACACTGGCAAAAATCCAAATAGAATGAAAGATATTTGGGGAAGATGCATGCAATGGAGTATGCCATCTAGAATGTCAAATATTTTATTGATGTAATAGAGGAATGGCTAATGAAATTTGTGGACTAGGCAAGCAGAGAGAAATCCCAAATCTTTTAGAAGACTGAAACACAATGAGATCTTGATAAATCAAGTAAGCCATTCTAGTTTCAAAGGAGACCATGATAAAGTACTAAATAATAATAATACAAAAAAAAAGATCCTAAAAAAAAAAAAAAATCCTTACTCTGAAGATGAGGGAGTTGTTTTCCCCTAAGGAAGGAGATTTAAAGATTCAGATAAAATAGGGATCCCTGGGTGGCGCAGCGGTTTGGCGCCTGCCTTTGGCCCAGGGCGCGATCCTGGAGACCCGGGATCGAATCCCACGTCGGGCTCCCGGTGCATGGAGCCTGCTTCTCCCTCTGCCTGTGTCTCTGCCTCTCTCTCTCTCTGTGTGACTATCATAAATAAATAAAAATTAAAAAAAATAAAGATTCAGATAAAATAGAAAACAAGTGTGAAGAAGAGACTCGATAGTGCCACTCAACTCGATGAAAATATTAAAGCAAAGCTAACATTGTCAATACATTATTGTTGAAGTTTGTCTTGATAGTAGGAAAACCATTAGGTTTGAAGTCAGAAGAAGGGTTCAAATCTTGGATTCTCCATTTGCTAGCTATGTGACTCTAGGTAAATTATTTATCCTCATTTAGCCTCATTTTCTTCAGCTATTAAAACTAAGACAATACCATTTGTTTTACATGTAAGTCAGTGGTGCTCAGCTGGGGCCAATTTTGCTCCTCAGGGGACATCTGACAATGTCTAGATACAGTTCAGGTTGTCATAACTCAGTGATGCTATTGGCATCTAGTGGATGGAGGCCAAGGATGCTGCTCAACACATTACAGTGCACAACAAAGAATTGCCCAACCCAAGTATCAATGGTGCTGAGGCTGAGAAACTCTGGTATACAGTAAATATGGAGTAGACTGTAGGTACTCCTTCAATTACTGCTACCTAAAGAAGAAAAGAAGAATATAGAGACCTAACTGAAGTTGATGGGAAGGGACAAAAGAAGAAAACTGTAGGATTAAGTTGAGCAAAACTTGCTGAAAGTGACCCTGGTTATAACCATTTTGAACTTTTTATTTTAAACACTGAAAATAAAAGGTAAAAGTTTAAGCAATTAAAAAGTGATGAGACCATCTAAAAATTCCTCTTGCTAGGATGATGAGAAGCCGTTGGAAAAATTTAACCTATACCAACAAATAAGATGGGATTAAACACATTCCAGGGTATTAAAGCTATTAAGATTATTAGACTGTGAAATATGCTGCCAAGGAAGTGCCAGATCTACCACCTCTTGAGACACTTAAAACTCAACTAACAAAACATTACAAAGTATATTTCTGGAAAAAGGGAACTGGCACAGATAGGGATCAAGCTACTAATTCAAGAGGTCTTTCTATTTTCCTTCTGATGTTCATGTTTCAGTGGCTACTTTTAAAATGGTAAAAGGGGGCAGCCCCGGTGGTGCAGCGGTTTTGCGCTGCCTGCAGCCCGGGGTGTGATCCTGGAGACCCAGGATCGAGTCCCATATCAGGCTCCCTGCATGGAGCCTGCTTCTCCCTCTGCCTGTGTCTCTGCACCCCCCCTGTCGCTCATAAATAAATAAAATCTTAAAAATAAAATAAAATAAAATAAAATAAAATAAAATAGTAAAAGGCAAAAAGTCATATTGCCAACAAGATTCCTGGGATGAAGCCCTAAAATCAGTTACTTGATCCATTTGGCAAAGAACACAGAAATGGGCAAAAGTTTAACCATCATGTCTGTTAAATGAGAAGAGATATCATAATCTATCAAATCAGCTTTAGCACCTACAAAATAGCAACCTTGACTTTGAGCACACACACACAAAAATTCTTCAGACATTAACAAAACAACCTGGAAATTGTTAAATAAAAGATAATGATAAGATTCATTGTAATAATTTCCTAATTGGATGCCTATCCCCTCCTAGTCACAGCATCTCACCTCACAAAAGGGGTAAGAGTTCACAAATCTTTGAAAATATTTAAGGACAGTTATGGATTATACTGTTTGAGAATTACTTAGTAAACTGTAAAGTAATAGAGCACAGAATATTACTATGTCTCTATCGAGTAAATTGTATTTCATTCTCTTTAATATAAAGTCATTTGACAAGCATCATCTCAACTGATGAAACCAAAATGAAATGTATGTAAATTCATGAGGCAGGCAGAACACAGAAGATGCAGCCAAGTTAAGTGACTTGCTGAAGGCCACTTGATATGTTTAGAAGGCAGAGCTGTATTGACATAATTAGAATTTGCCTCTCTGACACCTGGATTATGCCCTTTCTGCTGTTTTGACCTTCTACCCACTGCCTGTGGCCCCACTTTCAAATAAGTACTCCCGAAAGGTCAATGCTTAAGATCTTTATTACACAGACATCTAAAGGTTTGTTTCTCTAGACCTTATTCTTCTAGCTCATGATTGTGTCCTTAAATGCAGCAGTTGGGCATTTAATAAATGTGCTGAATTAATGAATAAAGTTTGAGCATTTACCAAAGAGATTTGATAGACCACTGAAGTTTAGATGAAAGGGATATATTTTCTTAAGCTCTCCATTACTCAAGACAATCTTAGTTGCAGGTTAGGTTAAGTCTCTTTGAACTAGCAACTAGGAATTGTCAACCCTTAAGGGTCTAAATTAAGAAGTAGAATATGGGCAAGTGTTTCTAAGTAGAAGAAATTTAAAATGATTTGTTCAAAAAAAATAAAATGATTTGTTCTTTTTTTGTTACCATTAGCTGAAAGCCAGAATACACAGAAAAAATAATTATTTTTTTATTTTTATTTTCTAAAGATTTTATTTATTTATTCATGAGAGAGAGAGAGAGGCAGAGACATAGGCAGAGAGAGAAGCAGGCTCCCCATGGGAAGCCTGATGCGGGACTCGATCCCAGCACCCCAGGATCACGACCTGAGCCAAAGGCAGACACTCAACCACTGAGCCACCCAGGTGCCCCGAAAATAATTATTTTTTAAAAAGATTTGAGAGACAGAGAGAGTACACGCAAGTGGGGCGAGGGGCACAGGGAGAGAATCCCCAAGCAGACTCCTCTTTGAGTGTGGAACCCGACATGGGGCTCGATTTCATGATCCCCTGACTCATGAGATCACATCCTCAGCCAAAACCAAGAGTCTGACACTTAACTGACTGCACCTACCCACGTGCTCCAAAAGAAATTATTTCTGAACACAATGGAGAGGACAGGGGAACACTAAGTGATTCTTCACTCTTGGAAAAATTGTCATGTAAAGAGGCACTAGGTTCACTCCATGGAGTTCAAGAGGGTGGAACTAGAGCCAAATGATAAAAGATACAGGAAGTTTGTATAAATAAGGGCTGGAATGGCTTTTTTTTTTTTTGGAAGAAATAATGATCTCATTTTTGAAAGTGTTCAAATGGGGAGGATGGGCAATCACCCACTGAGAAAGCTGTGCAAAGATCCAGACACTGAGTAGAAGTGGGGCTTACACTAAAATTCCATCTCTAAGATTCTATTACCATGATGAATAAATGGATGTAAATTTGTCAAATTGCTACCCAGCTCTTTATCATGAAAACTAGGACCAGCCAATAAGAGGTGTACTTAAAACTGCATTGAGTGTGTTATCAATGGGGTCACACTTTATCAAAACACTACAGTCAAAATGTACTCATGTTCAGCCAGACTTTTCCTATTTGGGCACACTGTTTCTAATTGAAAGTAAGATAGATGGGGCACTGCAATCTGAACAGCGCCAGTAATGGCTTCTAATTATTTTGTTGTAAAAACATAGGCATTCTTTCTCCTTTAATGGCTGTGTTTTCCTGCTGTTTGCAATTGAAACAGCTTCTTTCAGAAACTGTGCAAAATATTTCCTAGGTAATCATTTGGGTAGCCCCAAATGAGCAATTTATGTGAGATATGCTAAATAACATTACTAAAACTCGATGGTACTGCCCAGTCACAGCAAAAGCTAGTGTGGAATGCACTGCAATTTAACTCTCTCTGCAGGATCAAGGGTGTAATCTCACTGGTGGAGAGACTGCTGACTTCCCAAACAGGTCTGCAAAATCACTGAATGACTGAAGGAGCGGGATATTCTATCAGTCAAATCAATATGTCAAGACAAAGTGGGAGATGCTAAACAGGGTGAGAAGTGATTTTTTTTCCAAAAAGGCGTTTTAACAAATAGGATGCATGTGTTATCAGTGGATTATTAAAAGGCCCAGTCATAAATTCCACTCCAAGTAGTCTGATTAACTCTGTGGTGAGGCCCAGAAATCTCTATTTTTAACAATCAGTAAGGGGGCAGTCCTGAACAAGTGGCACGTAGGCTGTATTTTGGGAAACAAGGGTATTCCTTTGGTTTATGACACCTTAGTTCCCCCCGCCAGATTAAGAACTAAGAACAGAGTTGTCTTTCATGTGTAGGGATTTTTATTTAGAATTATACTCCTCAGGACACTTAAACATAATCCTTTAACCTTTCCTTTGGAGTTGATCATTATTTTTACATCCATTTATTTAAAGAAGAAAACTGAGACACAGAGAATCTTTATTCTCCAGGGCTCCAACAGAATGTGGAATTACCTCTGGTTAACAACTATGCTTCATCTTTGCATTGCTATGACTCTAGTGAAGCCTTGTCCCATAGAACTTCCTGGGAACATATTCTTTGCTATCCACTATGATGCCAATAGCCATGTGTAGTCCTCAAGCCTCTGAGATGTGGTTAGCATGAGAGAAGAACTAAATTTCTAACTGTAGTTCAATTTAAATTTATATAGGCACCTGTGGCTAGTAGCTACTGTTTTGGAGCATCAGAGCTCTATGTATGACTTCCAGGAGGTGCAGTTTCTGGGAGTAAATTCTTACAACTGCTTCTAAAACAATGGCAAGAATAGAGAAGACGTTAGGAAAATGCTGGGAATAAAGGTACCGCATCTGGAAAAATTTCTTTTTTTGCCCCAATACTGGCCATTTGCCCAGTTTTTTGTTGGGCTAAGCTACCATGCTCTCAACAACCTTATATAATGAAACAGATGCCTCTAGCTTCTTTCTGACTAAATTTAGTCTGTTTTCCTGTGTTCTCCTTTTTTATAGATGCGACATATTTGCAGTGAATTACCTTTAATATACACTTACTGAAAGCACACATCCTCACAGCTGCAAACATTAAAATAAAATATATTCCATTACAGTTTCAGTGACATCTTCTTAGCAGTAGATCTTGTAAGTTCCATTTTCCAAGTAATACTACTTTTGATCACTTTCTCAATTCTTCAAATGAAATATTCATTGGTAATGAAATGTCTTAGTAAGGCAGGTTTAAGAGAGAAGAGGGAAAACAGATGCTGAACCATGATCTAAGAATATGGTAAAAAGGAAAAAATAAAACAGAAATGGGAAAAGATAGTATGAGTTTTTAATTAACCTACAAAAATGTTAGTGATTTTCATCCCTTTTTCCCCCCCTTTTTTTTTCTTGAAAGACTTTAGCCTCTCCTCCTTTCCATGCCACATAGAATCACACCATAGCAGGTTCTGCAAGTCCAGCTGTTAGCAACCCTGGCCAAATAGAAGAATCACCTGGGAGCACTTAAAAATACTGACATCCACATTACACTCCTGGAAGTTATGATTTAACTGTTTTGTGGAGGGGCCCTGGCACAGCACATTTTAATCTTTCTGTATTTTAGAAATCACATGATTTTAGAATAGAAACAGAATTAGAAATCAATGAAACAACTCCTCTTATTTTGTAGATGAGGTAAAAAAGGTCCAGAGAAAAGCAGTTACTGGACCAAGCTCCTGTAGTTATTTGTGCTTGTGTTAAGGTGAGAGCTAAGGGTTTGAGTCCTCGTATAATTAATTCTCTTAGAACAGAGGTTTAGTGGTCGAGTGTCTGCCTTTTGGCTCAGGTCATGGTCCCGGGTTCCTGGGATCCAGTCCTGCATCAGGCTTCCTGCAGGGAGCCTCCTTCTCCCTCTGCCTATGTTTCTGCCGCTCTCTCTGTGCTCTCATGAATAAATAAAATCTTAAAAAAAATTCTCCTAGAACGGCACAGCACATTGCCTCTGCTGGTGTGTTTCCAAGCCATTGATTCAACCTACCTTTACTCTGACATGTTTCCTACCACTCCTACTCTTCCCAATGTCCTTTGACTTTCTTTGTGGTATCTGTTTTGAACAGTCTTACATTATATGAGGCAGTTGCACTGATTAACCAGTTGAGGGTATTGTTAATAATTACCTTTGGGTGGCCTATCTATAGAATATCACAAATGAGGAAGTATAGATTTGGTCAGAGCAGTGGTTCTCAACTCCAGTTGTCCATCAGAATCATCTGGGGGATTTTTTAAAATATTGATGTCTGGGTTTCATCTACACTAAATCAGTATCTCTGTAGATTGGCCCTGGGCACTGGCATTTTTAAAAGTTCCTCAGGAGATTCTAATATGCAGCCAAATTTGAGAACCTCTGGAGCAGAAGAATATGTCAAAGAAAGCCTCAGATTACTAAATACTAGACGGTCAAGGGACATAAATAGCTATGCTGATTACATACATCCCCCTTGTCATTTCCTCCAGCTAATTTAATATGAATCTGCCACATTGGCTTTACCAAGGCCTCACAACTTAGGCAGTTGCCATGGTTACCAGAAATGCAAGGCCATGGTTGGGAATACAGAAAATCAATATTTTCTTCACAGCAAAATGTGAGTTATGCTGAACTTACAGAGTCAGTGACTTTTTTTTTTCAGTAGCTTTGAGAAGACTGCTTTATATTTGGTTTTCTTCTGGAGGTATTGTTGAGGCTCAGGGGCCAAGCCTAGGAAATTATTTTTCTCTTTTAGAAGGTATTTTTTTAAGAAAAATACTTTAGACAGTGACATCACCAAGATGGCGACACAGGGTGTTCCTGACTTTTCTTCCCTTCTCAAGGAGGAGGAGAAACTCTTCCTGGACAAGACATCACTGAGAGAATCCTAGAATATGGAGGCGAGGCTAAAAACACCCACACGCAACACGAAGACCAAAACAGACTGCATTAGAAGGGTAAAATGAACAGCTATATGTTGACTGCATGTCTGTCAACCCAGGCCAGTGTAGCAGCATGCAGAGATGTCTTCCCTGAGCCTCAGGTTCCTCCAGAGGAAAAAGAGAGCCCAAGGGTGATATCCAACTTTACCCCCAGCACTGTGAGGCACTTTGTGGAAGTCCCTACCCTGGTTATGCCCCATGGAGACTGCGGGGGAATCTATGGGGCTTGACTACTGGGAATCTCATCATGATGGAAAAGCGGGAAGAGGCTTACAACAACCAGATTTGGCCAGAGAAGAAGCAAAGATGAGTAAAAGTGGGAACAGAAAAACAAAGTAGATACGATAGTTTGAACTCTTACCAGGTACGTATGATGTGCTAAATCACTTATAAGCATTATGTCTTTCAATCCTAAAATGACCCTAGAGGTAAGTGTTACTTGTCATTGTGTAGTTGGGAAGACTAACCCTCAGAGAAATCGACTTGCTCAAAGTTATTTGACTACTAAGAGGTAAACTGGATATTTGAGTCCTGGTCTGGCTACTAACCAATACTGTGCTTCAAATCACTTCAATAATCTTCCTTTCTGATTGAGTTGTTGGCTGTTGAACTGGGGTCCCCATTATAACTGTGGGACCTTTTTATGTGTTACATGTGTTTTGTAGATGGAAGAAGTATGTGGTAGATGTCTTTAATTGACCAGGTTCTTCATTGTCTGCTTCCTATAATCATGCCCTTTGACATGTGACTTTGCAGCTCCTCCCCCTGAAGAGTTGAATTATTTCTTCACCCTTTGATTTTGGATTTAGTGATATGACTTGCTTTGGCCAATACAATGAGGAGGAAGTGATGCTGTGCCAGTTCCAATCCTAGGCCTTAAAGGTCCTTTTGTGCCTCTGCCACTGTCATAAAGAAGCTATGCCTTGGCCTGTTCAAAAGTCTAAAGAAGTGTATGAGAAACCTTTGGAGCCAATTTACAGACCTACAGTGTCAAGTAGAACTACCCTAGACACTATATCCTTAATCAAGTCAAAATCCAGCTGACCTGTTGACTTTCGGACATGTGAGAGTACCCAAGTGAGTTCAGCAACTGCCCTGCCAAACAACTCACATGTGATTTGTGAGTGAACCTAGCTGGGGTCAGCAGAATTGTAGATTAAATGTTAATCAGATTCTAATTGTATATATACCACTGAGACATTGTGATTGGTTTTTATACCCAATAGTTCATATTACAGGGTAAGTCAGAAAAGCCAAAGAGACCTTCATAGTCATAAGGTTGGTGTGTGGCTACAGAAGTGTGATTCTGAAATAGTCTATGGCCTGAAGGTGCAGAAATGGCCAATGGGCTTTCTCTTCTTTGTAAAGTTATCCCACACTGATGGGTTTCTGCTTCCACTGACTACCATTCTGAACAACCATTCATAATGTTTAGGGACTAGAGACCAAGAACAGTGGTAATTCTCAAGGGTGGGTGGGTAGCAAAGAAAGGTGAGATGGAAAAGAACAATAGAGGGAGAAAGCTTTTATAATACATATGCCTAATATATCAGGATTGCTGAAGGGGAAGTGCTATGCATATTTTGTAAAATAAAATCACCCAACATACTTTGGTACTTCTGCTATGAGTTTTGAATTCAGAAAAGACTTTCAGAGCAATTTTAAACTCTTTTGTTAATGGCCCTTCTTTATTATTTGTTCTCATTTTCCACAGGAAAAATAATTCCATGATCACCAAGAATTGTAGGGAAACAAAATAAACAATTTGTAGTAGACCTCTTGTTGACAACATATAAGTCACTTATTAACTTTCAAAAAAATGCCTAAGCTTTTGAAAATTATTTTTGAGTGTCTACATATTTTTGAAGTTTAGGAATCCAGCTACTCAAAAAATGAGGGAGTGACTAATTCATATTGGAACTTAAATGCACATCTTACTACCTAGTTATTGGAAAATTATACATCAAAAATGTTGATGCAAATATGTACTGCTTCTCACTGTAAGGTGAACAAACAACCATTCCCAAGCTAAATTAATAATGATGAAACTAAATTGATAGTATTTGTAATTAAAATGCAGGATTGGAGTAATTGAAAGCCACAATCAGATGAAGACGACACTGATGATAAACTCACTGATTACAAATTGCCCTTTCTGGAATTTGGTGGCATTCCAACTCATATATATACTTAGCAGCATGTGCAGCAGTCAGATTTACTAGTAGTTTATGAATGAAAATCCAGCAATATGCTAGAAAAAGTATATAATAATACTAGAAATATTGTACTAAAAATAATACTAGAAAAAATAAAGTTGAGTCTAGATTATTTTGTTATATAAAAGCAAGGATGCTTTCAAAAGTTCTAGGGTAGTATTAAAGGGGCTCCCAGTGGTCATGCTGTATCACTGGAACATGAAAATAAAAATAATTACATTCAGTAGTACTTCTGAGCATAAGATCTATAATCAACAGAGAAATTAATAGTAATAAGTATGATCCTAAGACTTTCTGCTGTACTGCATTGGCCATCTATTTGGAAAATATCTAGACTTCAAGATTCACCAGAAAGGATATCACTTCAATTGCACTGGATGGGGCCATACCAAGTCCTTCCAACCATTGACCAAGAGACAAAGTTTCATACTCTCTGGTCCTAAATCTTTGTTTCCCCTGTGAGATGCCTGCTACATGCACCAAGATCTTGCTCTTAGTTTCATGTAACAAGTTTCAGCAATAAAATAAAATTGTATTTATTGCCTAGTGTTTTCTATTAACTTCAAATTGATCCTTTATTATGTTGACCTTGTAGATAAAAGTAAGATCATAGACAGAATTTTTCTTGCCTTCTAAGGGAAACCAATCCATAGGAAAACCATGTTTCCTTGAACCTCCACCAAAATTACCACACAGAAGCCAATAATCCTACAAGTTCCTTCTGATACCCATTTTCTGAGATGCCTCATGGGTTTCATCTTCTATCAGCACATCTTCATGATGTACTGTCTTTCTTGTTAAAGTGAGCTAGTAAGCCCAATTCTGTTCAACTACAGGTATGGTCTTAATAGTCTTTGACGGGAAGGCACTGACATAAAAAATAAGGTTTGACCTGGATCACCTCAAAAAAAATATTAAAGGTTACAGTTTTAAAGCACAAATTACAAGTATGTTCTGGTGAGAGAGAGAGATGAAATAATAACCACTAAAGTAATTAAACCTAAAAAGATCACCCTGATCATTACAACTGACTGTTCATCTTCCCAGATTTGCTAATATAATTAATATCTTTCAGATTCTGAGGTAAAATGATTTTGCCATTCCAAGCTGTAGGTAAATGTCAAAAAAAGACTAACGTCAAAATGATATAACTTTCTCTACTTGGCATTCATTATCCAAATGACTCAGAATATTGGGTTTGTGCCCTTAATAATCATGACTTTAAAAGAGAAGGTTCTTCAGTTGAAAAAAATGTATGCATATATTTCAAATAGCACAGAAGTTATCTGTGGTTTGATACCTACAGATACAACGTAGAGTCAAATTTTTAAAAAAGATGGTGTTTCAAAGCAACAATAGGAGCATGTCAAAATGTTCCTTTTGGGAAAAAAATTAAAATGGAACCAAGTCTCTCTTTAATAAGAGAATTGGCTTTAGAGAAATAAAAACAACACTAATCTTTGTGACCTAAAATATAAAATATCAGTTATTCAGATGGGATCTGCAAAAACCCATCATGTCAAGAAAGTTGAATTTATAACCTGGTGAACTAAAAAAATAGCTTTGAATAGGTAACTAAATCAGGATAAAGCAAATGCCTCATGTAAGATTAGAATGTACTCTGATATCTGTCTTAACTGACAAATTTCTTTGTTGAGCTTTCCTTCTCTTGTGTTTCCAAAAAAATTCTTTTGTTGTCAAATTGTTTTACAATATGTCTATCTTATCCATCTGACCTCAAACATGCAACATAGTGTAGATTTCACAGTAGGCACTAAATAAATAAATAAATTAATTAATTAATTAAATTAAATAATTAAAATTTTTACTGGTGGAGTCTACAAAACAGTTAAAGAATGAACACCAAACCTCCTCAAACTCTTCCAAAATATTGAGAAGGGAACACTTCCAAACTCATTCTCTGAGCCCAACATCATCTTGATACCAAAGCCAGAGAAGAATATTATAAGAAAACTGTAGGCCAATATCCCTGATGAATATAGATGAAAAACTCTTCAGTAGAATATTAGCAAACCAAATTCAAGAACCCTTTAAAAGGGTTCTTTTATAAAACCCTTTATACACCATGACCAAGTGGGATTTATCCCTGGGATGCAAGGATAGTTCAACATAATGCAAATCAATAAATGTAATACATCACATCAATAAAATGATAGATAAAAATCAAATGATCATCTCAATGAACATAAAAAAAGCATTTGACAAAATACAACATCCTCTCGTGATGAAATATCCTTGAGAAGATTGGGTATAGGAGGGTACATAATTCAACATAATAAAAGCCATATACAAGAAACCCATAGCTAACATCATACTTAATGGAGAAACACTGAAAGTTTTTCCTCTAAGACCAAGAACAAAACAAAGATGCCCATTTTCACTACTATTCAGTATAGTACTGGAATTCCTAGCTGGAGAAATTAGGCAGGACAAAGAAATAAAAGGCATCCAATTCAGAAAGGAAGAAATAAAATTGCTGCTATTTATGGATGTGATTTTATATATAGAAAATCCCAAAGTAAATAAAAAACTTTTGTAACTAATCAACAATTTTAGTAAAGTTGCAAGATTCAAAACCAATATACAGAAATCAGTTGTATTTTTTTTCCAGAGAGAGAGAAAGAGAGCGCACACACATGAGTGGGGGGAGGGGCAGAGGGAGAGAGAGAATCTTAAGCAGGCTCCATACCCAGCATGGAATCCGATGTGGGGCTCAAACTCACAACCCTGATCACAACCCTGATCATAACCTAGGTGAAATCAAGAGTTGGACACTTAACCGACTGAGCCACCCAGGCATCCCCAGAAATCAGGTTCATTCCTATGCACTCACCACAAACAATCTGAAAGAGAAATTAACAGTCTCATTTACAATTGCACCAAAAGGCTAAAATAGCTAGGAATAAACTTAGCCAAGGAGGTGAAAGACTGAAAATATACTGAAAATGATAAGACATTGGTGAAAGAAACTGAAGAGACAAATAAATGAAAATATATTCCATGATCATGGATTAAAAGAATTAATACTGTTGAAATGTCCATACAACAAAGCAATCTAAAGATTCAATGCAACTCTTATCAAAATTCCAATGGTGCTTTTCACAGAAATGGAACAATCCTAAAATTTGTATTGAAGCACAAAAGACTCCAGAAAGCCAAAGCAATCCTGAGAAAGAACAACAAAGGTGGGGGCATCATGCTCCCTGATTTCAAACTATATCACAAATCTGAAGTAATCAAAACAGTATGGTAATGGCATAAAAACAGACACATAGATCAATGGAAGAGAATCAAGACCTGTGAAACCTAAGGATAACTGGTCAAGTAATATTTGGTAAAGGAGTCAAGAATACAAAATGAAGAAAAGATAGTCTCTTCAATAAATGGTGCTGGGAAAGTTGGATATCCACATATTCACATAACAATGAAACTAGATCCTTATCTTACACAACTTACAAAAATAAACTTGACATGGATTAAAAACTTAAATCTAAGACCTGAAAACATGAAAGTCCAAAAAGAAAACATAGGAACAAAGACATGGGAATTGACAATGTTTCTGTAGATGTGACACCTAAAGCACAGCAACAAAATAAAAAATAAACCAGGAGGACTCTATCAAACTAAAAAGTGTCTGCACAACAAAAGAAACAATCAACAAAGTATAAAAGAAAACCTGTGGAATGGGAAACATTTGAAAATCATCTGATATCAAAAATATATAGAGAACTCTGACAACTCAATAGTAAAAAATGCAATTAAAATGGGCAATGTGAACAGATATTTTCCCAAACCCATACAAATGGCCAATGCGTACATGAAAAGATGCTCAACATCACCAGTCATCAGGGAAATGCAAATCAAAACCACAATGAGATATGGTCATTATCTGTTGGAATGACTATTATCAAAAAGAGGTAACAAATGCTAGTGAGGATGTGGAGAAAAGGGAACCCTTGTGCACTGTAGGGGATGTAAATTCGTTATAGTGATATGGAAAATGGTATGGAGGGTCTTCAAAAAACAGAACTACCATATGATCCAGCAATTCCACTTCTGGGAATATATCCAAAGGAAATGAAAACACTCAAAAACATATTTACAGCCCCATGTTCATAGCAGCATTATATACTGTAGCCAAGAGATGGAAACAACCTATGTGTCTATGGATGAATGAATGAAGAATTTGTGGTGTATGTACCTAATGGAATATTATCAGCCACAAAAATGAGGAAATCCTGCCATTTGCAACAATATGGATGAACCTTAAGGGCATTATGCTAAGTGAAGTAAGTGAGAAAGACAAATACTGTATGATCTCACTTAGGTGAAATCGAAAACAAAAACCCAACAATCCTTGCCTTGAAACCTCATAGATAGAACAGATTGGCAGCTGTTAGAGGTGGGGTGGGAGGTGGGCAAAATGGGGAAAGGGAATCAAAAGGTACAAACTTCCAGTTATCAAATAAAGAGGTCATGGGGAAGTAATATACAGCAAGGTGTCTACAGTTAATATTAGTATACCATGTATTTGAAACCTGTTAAAAAAGAGTAGATCTTAAAAGTCCTCATTAACAAGAAAAATATTTTGTGACTATATATGGTGTCAGATCTTAACTAGACTTATTGTGATGATCATTGTGCACTATATACAAATACCATATCAGTCTGTTAAACAATTGCAACAAGTATAATGTTATGTGTCAATTATACCTCAATAAAAAATTGAATTCTTATTTTTGAAAGTTTTAAAAAATTTAACATGGGATCCCCGGGTGGCTCAGCGGTTTAGCATCTGCCTTCAGCCCAGGGCGTGATCCTGGAAACCCAGGATTGAGTCCCACGTCAGGCTCCCTCCATGGAACCTGCTTCTCCCTCTGCCTGTGTCTCTGTCTCTGTGTCTCTCATGAATAAATAAATAAGATCTTTTTAAAAAAATAAAAAAAAATAAATTTAACACATGTAAATTATAATTACCTAAGTATTGTTTTACTTACCTTTCACAAGGGTTGCTATGGAGGATTTTCACTGTCATTTTGTTGTACGTATTTACAATTTTTTTCATTCTGGTTTTCTTTTAATTCAGATATGGCTTAAGAGTGCATATTTTAGTTTCCAAATATGTGAGTCTTTTCTGTGACTACCTTTTTATCATAAATTTAAATTTAGGTGATTTATGTCAAACAATTTTTTGTTTTATGTAATTTTGGGGGGTAGAGTTTTTTTTAATATTTTATTTATTCATGAGAGACACAGAGAGAGAGGCAGAGACACAGGCAGAAGGAGAAGCAGGACCCATGCAGGGATCCCGATGTGGGACTCAATTCTGGGACTATGGGATCACGCCCTGAGCCGAAGGCAGATGCTCAACCACTGAGCCACCCAGGCATCCCAATTTTGGGGGGGTAGAACTTCTAAGACCTCTTTTGGCTTCAAATGTTCAGTGTGTTTCAGAAATAATTTGTATAAAATTTTAAAACTTGATAAAAATATACATTTACAGTCCATACAGGGTTTTAGATACATATTTTAAGTTATGTTTTAAATATGTTTTAAGTTTTTGTTGAAATATTTGTGTTTATTCATTTTGTTACCTTCAGCTGTCAGTTTCTGATACTTCTGTTCAATAATCTGATATGATTATAGATTTATTTCACTTCTTATTAAAAATTTGTGTGTTTTTAGTTGGGGCAGGAGGATATTAGCTCAATGCCATGGTACTGAATCTGAACTAGATCATTTATTCTTTCAGGATATACAGAAATAAAAACCTCATCAATCCCACAGAAACCATGAATTCCATTAAATAGAAAGAGGGAGCTTAGCATTTGATCCTGGACCCTGATTCTAACAGTTGAAAAGGATCTTACAAATGATTAGTTTTCCAGTTTCATGCTAACTGCTCTGGGTTAAATTACTGCTCCTTCAAATGAACAAGAGATTCAAACCTTGACTGACTGACTTATTTTATGAGGATATTGAGAGAAAGATATACTTTTCTTAGCAATTAAAAAAACTACTATTTTTTATTAATTTAAAAGAACTTTAAAGAAACTTTTAAATAAAAATACTTTTCAAATCAGTAATAGAAACCAGAGAAGGAAGGAAAATAAAATAAGCTTATTTCAGAAATTTAGTTAAGGGGTGCCTGGATGGCCCAGTCAGTTAAGCATCTGCTGTTGGCTCAGGTCATGATCTCAGGGTCCTGGGATTGAGTGCAGCATCAGGCTCCCTGCTCAGCGGGGAGTCTGTCTCTCCTTCTGTCCTCTGTCCTCTCACTCCCTCTCTCTCAAATAAATAAAATCTTATTTTAAAAAAATAATGTTTAAAGAAAGAGATTTAGTTAAGATAGTAGTGGAGGGAGAGAGCACAAGAAACAAACAAGAGTATGCCTAATGGTTCTAAGGTCCAAGTAAAATTCCTACTCCTATAAACAGGTCTCCTACAGCTACCTCTACTATACTGCAGCAAGAGAATTGATCTTCCAAATGACCCTAGTGAAAATCCTAAATGATTTATCATTCAATTTTATTTCCTATACTCAACTTACTAAGGTGAGGAAATAAAATATTTCATTTTATTCCCAAAGACCTTCAACAATAAGAATTAAAGGGGGATTAGATTTAAAATTTCAATTAGTAGGAAAGTTAAATTAACCAAACCCTCCATTCTTGAGGTACTTTGGTTAATTGAGATTTTAACCCAGTAAATAAAATTCAGGCTTCACTTTTACTTCACTTTTTTAGAGTAAGAAATTGCTCCTTTAGTGTAATTCAAAGCTTTGAATAAATGCTATTTAATTTTTTCAGACACATCTAATAAATAATAGCCATGAAGAATGCCTTTGCTTTATCTTTTTAACAAGTTATTTTGCCCAAGACAACCCCTGTATTTGATGTTCTGCTGGAAAACAAATATACAAATACACATACATAATTTTTATTTCTACATATATCCAATACTCTCAAACCATACCCCGAAGTCAAAATGTAAAAGATTTTGTTGAAGAGTACTTAGCTTCAGCATTTGTATGTCATTCAAAACAGTATTTTGCAAAAGAAGTTTTTGCCACTGAAGAGAAGAATCAAAGAAATAATGACAAACACGAAATAAAATACTTGGTAGACAGAGTTGAAAATTGAAAAGTATTCTTATCGTTTACCTTCAAAGTGTTTTTCAAGTGCTTCCTTTCCAGAGCTACAGATGGTCTTTGCCATTTAGCATCCTCATTCCTATTAGAAGCAGCCAATTAATATCATATCCCTATACTTCTAATCAAGGCTGCCCTAATAGTGCTCTGTTGAATGAACTGTTGCTGATTAACTGAAAATTAGTCAGTGAAGCTAACGATTTTCTCTCCATACCCTGCGGGCCCATAAAACGTTCGCCTGAATTAAGGACAGTTAATTATGGTGTATGATTTGCCAGTACACTGAACTCACTGAGTCAGTGTGAGAAACCCAGTTTGGGGGTGGTTGACTTCATGCAGGATCGCAGATCTCCCTTTCAAGGTTTGCTGTTTTCCCTCTTAGCTCATGACTCTTCCAGGCATTTCCAGAAGATGGTGTCTGGCAGCTCTTTCACTCAGCTTACAAGAAAATCTCCCCAGTGCATCACACAGAGAGGAACAAACAGGGAGCCTTTTGTCACTGTTAAATGTACTCTTTGGTAAGCAGCAGCGTTTCTGGGGGTTGACAAAGAGTATTATAATTTTAATAAGCTTTTAAGCTGCTGAAACACACTATAATTGACACAGAGGTGATGTCTATGAGTATATGCCACCCAGGATGATGATGAAAAGATGTGAAGAAGATGGCCTTCTAGATTGCTGGTCCCTGAGCTCCCAAGAGCAGAAAGAGAAATTTGGGACAAGTTTTTGAGTAAGAGCACTAAGAAGAAACCCTGATTTACTAAGACAAAACAGTGGATATTCAGTGAAATGTCAAAGAAAGAAGATGTGAGCATATTGATGGAGATACTGGAATTCATGTTCTCTTTCTTGAGCCCCCAAACTCTAAACTACAGTTTTAGACATGGTACTGTTGTAGAGCCATGTCATTTTGCTACTTCGGTAACTAAGCCCATTTAATAGAATTTAACACAGATCTGCCTTTTAATGTAAGGTGTGAGGACTGGCATACATAAAATGTTTGTTTTCTACCTATTTGTCACTTTTCAAAATGAACGCTGCTGAGCATTTTCTACCACTACTCATGTGCGTGGTTAAGCAAGATGGAATTATAATTCATAAACATCTAAAACCAGGAGTGTTTTGTTAAAGGAACCTTGGTAGTCTTTCATTACTATTTACTGAACCTGCCTTTCCTGATACGAATGACCCTAGGGCCCTACGGAGGTGGTCTTCTCCCTTTAGTTCATCATTTAGTTCAGCATCATGTACTAAAGAGACTCTCAGAGGTAGTGCATAATATTAGAACTTGTTCTGAGCTAAGGAATTAATATTAAATGAGAGTTCTCCAGTTAAAAAAAAAAAGATCAGTGGTGAGAGAAAAAAACTGACAAATGTTCAATTTTTTTCTTTCTTTTTAAAAGATTTCTTCAAGTGAGGAACATGGAAGCTGAGAACTGGTTGCAGGTGTGAGTCAACCAGAAATTAGGTGAGCCAAAGAAATAATTTCAAGAACCCCTTCAACATAATGTCTTTAATGATATGCCAAGCTAATTACTGAGATTGTGTAATGAACAAGAGGCACTCAGGATTAAAAAAACGAACAAGGGGTGGTGGAATGGGAGGCGGGGGGGGGGGTTGGGGTGACTGGGTGGTGGGCACTGAGGGTGGCACTTGACGGGATGAGCACTGGGTATTATGCTATATGTAGGCAAATTGAACTCCAATAAAAATATACAAAAAAATAAAATAAAAATAAAAATAATTATTAAAAAAAGTAGCAGAGAAATTTGCTGATATATTTGCTTCAGACTTTCCCAAGGTAGATTTTGCGAGGCATGAATGAATGGTTGAATAAACCAGGATTTCAGTCAGCCTAGCTTGGTTCAAATCCTCTTTGCCACCAATGATCTGTGCATTTTTTGTTGAGTCACAGATCTTCTCTGTGTCAGATGAAAGCATTGACCAAAACTTGTGGGGTCTGGTGTGGCTGAATCTACTTATTAATAAGCTGAGTGACAAAATACTTGGGCATCACTACTGTCTACTTTACCCTCTTTACCCTACTTTACCCCCCACTATTCCAAGTTACGATTTTATACCCCATCCTTGTTCACAAGTTAACGAATCTCAGCATAGGTATTAAATGATCAGGTGTCGTTTGTACCTCCAAAACTTCATGCATCTTTCTTTTTAGCAATTATTATGTGCCAGGAATTGACCTTTCTACAGCTAAATAAAATTAGTTTTGGCTAATAAGTTTTGGCCAATAAGTTTTAAAATCAGAGTTGAGGAAGAGAGAGAGGATACTTCATTTCAGTCTTGCCCCTCTCTTGATTTCCTTCATGCAGTAAAAGCTGTCTGGATAGTAGCTTTAAGCTGAATCCATCCCTCTCTTCATACTTAGCAAGAATGGCTACAAATTGACTTTGGGAACCACCTGTGAAAATCACATAATCCCTTAAAAGTTCCTGCTATTTCAAATAAAAAGTCTGTTTGTATTACATTTTAGTACTGGTTATGATTCCTGGAAAAAGATGTACAAAAGATGAAAAAGTTCAACAAAAGTGGCAACTAAAATGGTCCAGGGGCATCCATAGCCTATTGGAATCAAGAAAAAGTGCTCAAATTGTCAGATCTATAGATTCCTCCACACTTTGAGTTTTTAAAGTGAGAATCTATAGCTGAAAATTACTTCTTAAAGAGGGTTTTCAAATCATATCATCTTTCAACAACTTTGACAAAGACATCAGGATAGGTATTACCTACATTTTACAGATAAAAAAAATCAAGGTATGAGAGATCCTATGATTTATCCAAATTCCAATGGTCACTGGTAACTGGAAGAGCCCAGCCTAGGAATCCAATCTCATAAGCCTTCTACTCTTCTAACTTGACTGAACTTACATATCCTCATTCAGTCTTGACAGAGAATCACCAGAATTCTCTTTCCTTATCTCTGCCTTGTCTCTAAATGTATTTTCCCTCTGACCTGGAATTGATGGTATATACTTCAGTCTCCTTATTGTCTTGTTTCTAATCATTTCACAGGCTATACGCATATCTAGTATTAGTATATTTACTTTATTTGATTTTGAGATTGGGAGTCCTCAGAGAAAGAGGGCTATCATTTTAAAAATTTTATTTATTTGAGAAACAGAGAGTGAGAACGAGCAGATGCAGGGCTCGATCCCAGGACCTGGAGATCATGACCTGAGCCAAAGGCAAATGCTTAACTGACTGAGCCACCCAGGCATCCCCTAAAGATGGTTATTTTAACATGTTTTACTCAACAAAATTGTATGAAAACAAATCAAATAATCCTTTTGTTACTGGCCTAAGAAGATGCTAGAGAGGATTTAAGGGATGGATCAGAGATCAGCAAGCTATGGCCCATGGGCCAAATATGCTTGCTGCCTGTTTTTGTAAATTAAGTTTTAATGGAAGACAGACATGCTGATTCCTTTGTGTATTGTCTATGTCTGCTTGTCCACTGCAATGGCAGAGTGGGGCAGTTATAATAGAGACTCAATGGCCTACAAAGCCTAAAATATTTACTACCTGGCCTTCTGCAGAAAAAACTGGCCAACTCTAGGCCCAGAGTCAGTCCCTGAAAAGTGGCTAGGGAACAAGCAAAGTAAGGTAGCTTGTCCTCTGTTTCTTTCCAGGAATTAAATACCTACATGTTATTTCCAGAGAAAGATGATTTTTTGGTACTTAAGGGAGTAGAAGGTAGAGAGATGGAATTGCACGAGAATTTGACAAAATTACCCAGAGTACTTGAGAAAGGAAATTAATTTCAGGAGAGTTTTTCTTCAATCAAGGGAATGAGAGAGAGAATTGCATGAGGTAAAGGTGTGAACTGGGGTGGGCCATCTAGAAGTGTTAGTGATATGCTGATTGGTATCCATTAGAATACATAATGAATTTACTAATGCCAATCAAAGCCTAAACTTAAAAAAATCATGTAAATTATGTGAGTCTATTTATCTTTGCTTTTAGCAAGGAGAAAACTAGCAGATTTCTTTTATTACATTAGTAAAGTCTGAATCTTGGGATAGATTCAG
Organism: Canis lupus baileyi; assembly: GCF_048164855.1. Lineage (NCBI taxonomy): Eukaryota > Metazoa > Chordata > Mammalia > Carnivora > Canidae > Canis > Canis lupus. Next base: position 106,831,941 of record NC_132876.1, on the reverse strand, counting down.
CTTAAGAAGAAGTTACTTTGTGATCATATGTTAGTACCAATTGCTGTGCACAAGCTCTTATAAAAACAAACTTTTAATATCCCGTATTTTGAAATTTATGGAGGTGACTTTTCTCTTTCTTTGAAGATGATGAATGTGTGCCGACTGGCGCCGCTGTTTAATTATAGACGGCTAGCTGTGAGGAGCATGGAAATGATCTCAGCCATTTAAACCTCAAGGCAATCTCCTGATGTGACCAAAAAGGTGTGCATTTTATTTTATGTAGCTGCTTTACCTACTCACCCAGATTTCCATTGCACTTAGAAATTCCCAAGTGAAGTATCTATGATTATTTTGTAAAGGGCTTGAAATAATACTCCTGTCTTTCTCCTTCTTGCTCCCAGGAAATTTTTGTTTAAAGCTGCATTTGGGTGATAGTGCATGGGAAGCATTATGGTATATGGGAAAGAGAACAGACTTTAGACTCAGGAACACTTGGAAGGCCCTTGGAAAGGTCACCATGTGTTCAGGGAACTGCAAATGCCTCACCACGTCTGGAATGTAGAGTGCATGTTGTGTGTGGACAGGGGCATGTCTACAGAGGTAGTTGGCAGCGAGAAAATAAGAAGTATGGTGTCTCATGCTAAGAAGAGGGGACAGTTGTCAAGGTAATATGGAACCCCTGAAGGGTTTTAAGGATAAGAATGTAACACAATCAAATTTACACTGTTGAAAAATACCATGGCAGCAGGGTAGATAATGGACTGGAATAGACAGAGGGTAGAGAGAGATCCGAAGGGCTGATGTAAGAAGTGAGGTTTTCAAGGAATGATGAGGTCTAAAGCTGGGAGGAGGTCTGGAAGGGTAGGAGACTAAACCGTCGAGGAGATATTTGTGTGTCTTCACTGAAAGAACTTAATATTAATAGACACAAGGGTGAAAGAAGGGTCAATATAGGAGCTGAGTTAATTATAATAAGGGAATATAGCAGGAGAACACCAACGAATACCTATCTGACTTACTACGACATGCCCAGAATCGAGGCCTGCCAAGCAGAGTGTTCTTGTGATTTGAGTTAGACAATAGGAGAAGATAAAAAATAAAAGTAAAAAATCAAAATAAAACAAAGAAAAATTTGGGTGATATTGTCAGCTGATGGCAAGGGAGAGGACTCATCTGCAAAGATGACACATATGGTCACAAATACGGTTGCCAAGTACTAGCAAGAAAAACTGAGACAGCATTGTCTCCAAGGGCAGAAGTCTATTTCTAGATAACGTGGCCTATATGGAGCTTTCTTGTGTGAAGAGAGTACCTGCCTGGGCTCCCCAGAATGAAAACCCTAAGATTAAGGTTTTAGCATACATTTAGGAGGTGATTACCAGCAGGGAGTGGAGAGGTGAGGAGAAAAGCATGGCTGCTCACACGGGGTGTGTTAACGAGAGGTTACTGCTATGGGCATCCGGGAACATTATCCTACTGAAGACCTCCAGGAGACCGTGGAGAGCATGCCTTAGCACTGTTCCATCTACGGGGCAGAGAAGGTATTTATTCATCAGTTCCAGTTTATCGCTGGTTAAGGGGTTAACCAATGACAACTTCCTGGCCCTTACAGCCAGCCCTGAGCTTAAGCTAAGCATCCATCCATGGGCAGGAGAATCTCGGAAGCAGAGTTGGGAGTGCAGCAACTGTGGGTGCCAGAGGGCTAGGAGCCGGGTTCTGACACAGCCTACTGCATACACACACCCAACTGTGGGCAGTAAACCCACTGTACCTGTGCCGTGAGCTTAAGATGGTAAAACCTTTCTTAAAATCAAACAAGCTACTTATTTCAATGGACAAGATCTGTACCTTTTGGAGCCTCTCCCAGCATAGATGATATACTGGGATTTAGAAGACTCAAACCTCAAGGCTGTCTCCAGTGTACACTGAGGATTTATAACATGAATAAATGGTGATCCATGGTGACGTAATCTTTTGAGCAAGAGATGAAAGCGCAGACATAGGTATGAAAACTAAAATGTGGCCATTAAAATCGACTCGGATACATTTGGAAAGTGAACACACTCTATGCTCCAAAGCTATTACCATTTCCTAAAATGAAACTACTAGGATCTGTGATTTTTGCATAATGTAAGTATTTAATTGTTAAATTTGAAAAAAAAAGAAGGCAAAGAGACTTTCTGTACATGATGCGTAGAACACAGTAAAGCAGCACTCCTGACTTTCTGTTACTGTGGAACTGAGGTTAAGAAGTTAAACAGGAATCTGACTTCAAAGAACAAAGTCAGGAAGAGTCATGTACAAAACAGGAAGTGCATTTCTTGTCGAAGAACCTGGCCATGGGAAATAGAGCTCGAAGGTCAATTTCTGACAATGTGTAGATGGAGTTTTCTAATTTTAGCATTTTACTTTCTTTAGCTCTCCCAGTTCCCTCTTCGAATGCAAAGATACTAGAAATAGGTTACTAAAGAAGTCATCCTCTTTTTCTTCTGGTCTGAGGCACTTCGGGAGCCACAGGCTTTGGGGTGGCCATGGCCAAGCCCAAGAACCACACCACACACAGCCAGTCATGAATTCAGCACAGAAAGGGCATCAAGGAACCCTGGTCACAGAGATAGGAATCTCTTAAGGGGGTAGACTTCAAGTTCCTGAGCAACATGCACTCTGCCAGGAAGCACAACAAAGAGGGCCTGAAGAAGATGCAGGCGAACGACACCAAGGCCATGCATGCACAACCCAAGGCTATCATTGCCCTTGTCAAGCCCAAGAATCTCAAGCCCCAGACCCCCAAGGGCGGCAGCTGCAAGACCAGTTGATTTGCCTACATCACTCACTTTAAGCTCAGGAAGCAAGTGAAGCCAGCGCCTGCTGTTGCCAAGGGCCTCAGTCTCTGTTAACCAAAGGTCAAGGCCAAGGCTCAAACCAAGGCCTGGACTGAAGCTGTTACTCTGGCTCTACTTCCTGCTGTAGCTCAGGCTCTAGGAGGTGACCAGGTTGCCACGAAGGCTCCCCTACACTGGAGCCGACGTGAGGATGGAAGGACTGGAGTGATCCCGAGGTTTCTGTCTGCATGGGGCTGGTGTTCTTATATTGCTATTTGTATAAATAAACCTGTGAACCTGTGGCAGGAGCTGTCCAAAAAAAAAAAAAAAAAAAAAAAACAAGTCATTTAGACAATGATTTGCTATCTTGGAGATCTGGCTCTATTGTTCACTGGCTATGTAACTTTGGATAAATTACTTAACCTCAGTTTCCTTATTCGAAAATAAGGTCACAGTGGGATCCCTGGGTGGCACAGGCCCCTGCCTTTGGCCCAGGGTGCGATCCTGGAGACCCGGGATCGAGTCCCACATCGGGCTTCCGGTGCATGGAGCCTGCTTCTCCCTCTGCCTATGTCTCTGCCTCTCTCTCTCTCTCTCTGTGTGTGACTATCATAAGTAAAAAAAAAAAAAAATTAAAAAAAAGAAAATAAGGTCACAGTAATATGACCTACTTCATAGGGAGGTTGTGAAGACTGGTAAATTAGCATATGTAAATTACCTAGAGCACCTGACACAGAATCCGGAACTACATATGTGTTAGTAAATGTTACTATTAAACAGATACATAGATCAATGGAACAGAATAGAGAACCCAGAAATGGGCCCTCAACTCTATGGTCAACTAATATTCAACAAAGCAGGAAACACTATCCATTGGAAAAGAGACAGTCTCTTCAATAAATGGTGGTGGGAAAATTGGACAGCCATGTGCAGAAGAATGAAACTAGACCATTCTCTTATACCAGACACAAAGATAAACTCAAAATGGATAAAAGATCTAAATGTGAGACAAGAATCCATCAAAATCTGAGAGGAGAACACAGGCAACACCCTTTTTGAACTCGGCCACAGTAACTTCTTGCAAGATACATCCACAAAGGCAAAAGAAACAAAAGCAAAAATGAACTATTGGGACTTCATCAAGATAAGAAGCTTTTGCACAGCAAAAGAAACAGTCCACAAAACTAAAAGACAACCTACAGAATGGGAGAAGATATTTGCAAATGACCTATCAGATAAAGGGCTAGTATCCAAGATCTATAAAGAACGTATTAAACTCAACAGCAAAGAAACAAACAATCCAATTATGAAATGGGCAAAAGACATGAACAGAAATTTCACCAAAGAAGACATACACATGGCCAACAAGCACGTGAGAAAATGCTCTGCATCACTTGCCATCAGGGAAATACAAATGAAAACCACAATGAGACACCAGTGAGAATGGTGAAAATGAACAAGACAGGAAACAACAAATGTTGGAGAGGATGTGGAGAAAGGGGAACCCTCTTGCACTGTTGGTGGGAATGGGAACTGGTGCAGCCCCTCTGGAAAACTGTGTGGAGGTTCCTCAAAGAGTTAAAAATAGATCTCCCTTATGACCGAGCAATTGCACTGCTGGGGATTTACCCCAAAGATACAGATGCAGTGAAATGGCAGGACACCTGCACCCCGATGTTTATAGCAGCAATGTCCACAATAGCCAAACTGTGGAAGGAGCCTCGGTGTCCATCGAAAGATGAATGGGTAAAGAAGATGTGGTCTCTGTATACAATGGAATATTCCTCAGCCATTAGAAACGACGAATACCCACCATTTGCTTCGACGTGGATGGAACTGGAGGGTATTATGCTGAGTGAAGTAAGTCAGTTGGAGAAGGACAAACATTATATGGTTTCATTCATTTGGGGAATATAAAAAATAGTGAAAGGGATTAAAGGGGCAAGGAGAGAAAATGAGTGGGAAATATCAGTGAGAGTGACAGAACAGGAGAGACACCTAACTCTGGGAAACGAACAAGGGGTGGTGGAAAGGGAGGTGGGTGGGGGGACAGGGTGACTGGGTGACGGGCACTGAGGTGGGCACTTGGTGGGATGAGCACTGGGTATTATACTGTATGTTGGCAAATCGAACTCCAATAAAAAAAATAAACAAAAAAAAAACACATAGAGCTCTCTTCTGGGCAAAGAGCAAACTGTCAGAGCTCATGGGATGTGACTGCCATAAATCACACAACAAGGGTAGCAGAGTATTGTTTTTAATGATTCTGGACATCCAAAAGAATTGACATAGGAAAAGGATTCTTTGTCATTCCAGAGGCAAAAGGAGACCAACAGCAGAAGTTACGGTTCTGACAACAGGAAGGAGTTCTGGTCATTAGGGCGGTAAAACAATGAAATGGCTGGAGGTCATGCATTCACCCACACAGGACAGAGAGGGGACTGTGGTGGCTTAGTGATGCTGCAGAAGGAATCTGTGCATCACAGAGGAGGTGGACACAAATGACCTGGCCAGTGTTTCTAATCTCAAAAGTCCGTGATTTCACAATTTGTCTCTGAACTCTCTTTCTGATCTTCTATGTTACTATTGCCTCATCCGAGTCCCCTGCCCTGGACACACAAGTCATTTCCTCCACATTGAATGAGATTTTCTTAACAAAAGAACACATTTTTTTTCCTTTCCAAGTTTATATTTAAATTCCAGGTAGTTAACATACAGTGTAATATTAGTTTCTGGAGTAGAGTTTAGTGATTCAGCACTTCCATACAACAGCCAGTGCTCATCACAAGTGCCCTCCTTGAGGCAAACATTTTAAAAGTATAAATCTTATCAAATGTTGTACAGGTTATGGTGTATTAAAGCGTAATTTCTATGTATAATACAATGAGGACTTGCTTTTATCCTAGCCATGTTATGCTTGATCCTGAAATATTGAAATGCATATAAATGAAAGCTGAAACCACAACCCCCAACCCCACCCATACATACTCATTGGGAAAGGAATAAGTCAGTCTAGTGTGAGCTAACTTTGGTTCAAAGTAGCAGAAATACCTCTGATCTTTTGGATTTTTATCTTATATTACAGTTTACCCCTAAAAAGGCTTTACTTCAACGTTAAAATTAAATAGGATAATGAAAAAAGAGTGTCTTTATACAATGTTTCATCAAAAAGATATGTTCATACTTCCTCTCATGGAAAGGTTTCTAGAGGAAAGAAGGCAAGAAAAGGGTAGCGTCTAGCCATTAGTTGGTCCAAACGTCTTACTTATTTTTGGTCAGAAGCCTTTATTTAAATCAAAGCTTATCAGAAAATACACCATGAACGCTCAGAGCTGTTTTAATTGAGGAGGAGTGGGAGAAGACCCTGCCTGGGAGACCAACAGGGTAACCAGAGTGTTCGCTGCAGCTACGCCAATGAAGGGAACAACACCTTCCTGCTCTGAGAATCTGGACCCTCTCCCTGGGTGAGTGGCAGCAGGAGCTTGCTCTCAGAGACACTGAGAAGGGCAAATGTGAAGTTCTGTATGTTTATATGAGCTAAATAAGCATTTGAAACAGGGTCTGGATTAGAACATCATTGTCTGATAGGACTCGACAATCTATATTGGCTTCTCCGTGTGGGTTTAAAAGCCCCCCAATTTATGCCCTGCCATCTTGATTTCTTAGAGGTTATATAAAATCGTATATCTTTTACCTTTTTCCAATTTTTTTATTACACAGAACCTTAGATATCCCTGGGGGAAAAGTATTAGTGTTAAAATATGCACTTTGCTATCAGAAGTAATAAAACACACCACAGATCTTTCCCTTTGTCCATAAAATTCTGAGGGGAAAAACTTTTAGACCATGGAGGCTATAACGGAATAGTTCTACTGGGTGTAAATAATATAAAATTAAACAATGCTTAGGCAGAAGTATGTTGTTTTGAGATCACTGTCAGGTTACAATTTTTTTTTCTGTTATTTCAGAGTGAAAAAGAGGAGTTGCTATGGTTTCCTGCTCTGCTGAAACTGGGTTTTGTTTGGCCACATTAATATTTGTATAGTTATCTTTCCATTACTCGGGGAACACCATGAACACTCAGTGATAATTGCACAAGCTTTTAAAAAAATTATTTATTTATTTTTTAAAGAGCATCCAACTCCCCTGACAGGTTTTATGAATTCACATATGTTCTCGGAAACTTTTTATGATGCATTAATAAATATGTTTGACAAAGCATATGTTTTCAGTATAATTGTTTAAATGTTCCTTTTCTATACCTCCTCTCATTTGCTTATGTAGATAATTCATGAAAAATAATTTAGATATGCACATGTTAAAATCTAAAACAAATGGAGACCAGCCTTGAAAATTCTCTTAGCAGATGAAACCACTTTAGGCATACAAAGCTTAATCTACTTACTTTCAAAGACTAACTTGACCTGAGTCATTTCTTGCTTATGTACTGTTTCCCAAGGTTGACATGAGGCAACCACTGACCGACTACCTATCATTTAAGAAAATCCTCATACTATATCCAATCACCGTGAAGAGAAGACAGTCTGCTTTCTCATTACCTAAGCTCCTTCATAACGTATACTCCCCAGCCTCATTCCAGGTTCTGGTTTGAGGGCTCATGGTTGCCAACTGTCTTACTGATATGTACACAATGAACTACTAACTCCTATTTCAATGGTTCAGTGGTTCTACTTCTGTGATTTCTGAATGGACATTTCATGGCACCAGCAGTGGGATCCAGCGAAGACCCCCAGTGACTCTGTGTGCCTGTTGGCACAGAGCCCACTGAGCCCACTGCTTTCTCACCAGCCCTGGAGTTTGAGGGTCAGCCTCTCTTGGAGAATAGAGCTCACTCTATTCTCTTTGTGTTTCAAGCTCTCTAACTAACTGTACCACGCATACTCCTTTAGATCTTTGTTTGTTGAAGCTTCTTGTTAGGTCACTCTGTTCTTTTCAAAAGGAAAGAACGCATACGATTTCCTGTGTTTTGGGGCACCCATTGGGAAACAAGGCCCCTCATAGGCAAGATATCTGAGGGAACCTAAAGACACAGATACGTTCCACCTCGTCAATGGACCAGAATCTGATACCTTTTTGGAAATCGGGTGAACTCTTGGAATTGTAATGGCCACTCTAGGGAAACTTTAACGTAGGTAAGTCCACCTTCAGAGGCATCCTTAAGAGAGAGGATTCTAAACCTCTTAGAGACAATGGAAGACATTCTCTGATTAGCATGCAGAAGCTTCTAGAAGACAAAAAGACTTCAAAAAATAGCTCTAAAAAGAACCTTACAGTATGCAAATAAAAAAAAATCCTTAGTAAAACAGTTTGGCCATCTGAGCAGGTAACCTTAATTTAGTTCACCCACTAGAAACACAATTTCGATGTAACTATTCTTTTGAGTTTTGAGACATGGCTAAAATTTTTAAAACAAAATCTGTAAGATCTATGTTGGTATTTGTACGTGTATCATGTCTATGTCTGTATGTTGTTATAGATATGTGATATTTCTCTACCTCTGGATGGTATTGCCAGGATTAATTTGTAAAGAGCTCCATTTAATTGGCTTAAAGAAAATTAAGCATTTATAAAAATCAAGTATACTCTCAGAAATATAGAAACTAACCCAAATGCTTTTCAAGTTCAAATAATCTGGGATAACTTTGATAAATGAAAGCTAGTTCAAGTTTGTTGGTTTAATAAAAGCAGGCATTTCTTAAAATTTGCCAACAAGAAAAATAACTTAAGATGATAGCTGTTTGATGTCCAATCCAAGCATAACTGTTGAAAGCCAGAATTTTAAACAAATGTAAATTAAATTTTATACTAAGTTAAACAAAAATAATGGATATTCATTGAATATCTAAATCATTTCCAAATAAGAGAAACATTAAATGCTAAGCATAAGTTTAGGTTTATCTACTTTTGGTGCCTTTTTTATCCCAGAGAGTTATTTGGGTCTTTTAATAAACAGGTCTTGAGCCATAATGAAAAATTTACCATGAGAAAGAATATACTTCTAGAAATTATGAAATATAAATTGCTGATCTACTACAGGATGTTAATAATAGGATGTTAAAAGACAGTTCACACTTGCCCGCTTTCTAATTTTCCCTGGAAAAACAAAGATTACTAGTAGTTAAAATTGATAATAAATATGTAAAAATGCAACTATTACAAATAATATGGATGAAAAAAGAAGATTGCATGTGGAGCATAGGTAAGGAAAATAGAATGTGTTCTCTGAATGAGAAAAGGTATTAATGAGGGCAACCCCGGGTGGCTCAGCGGTTTAGCGCCACCTTCAGCCCAGGGCCTGATCCTGGAGACCCGGGATCGAGTCCCATGTCAGGCTCCCTGCATGGAGCCTGCTTCTCCCTCTGTCTGTGTCTCTGCCTCTGTGTGTGTGTGTGTCTCTCATGAATAAATAAATAAAATCTTAAAAAAAAAAGAAAAGGTATTAATGACATGGGAGTGCTTTTGTTAAAAGAAAAAAGAAAGTAAATTTATTCTACAGTAAAAATGATTGTTCCAGATTAGGAAAGGAAGAATATAGGGCAAAAGCTGGATGGATATAGAAAGTTATAGAACATTTATAGAAAAGGAATCTTCAGAAATGAATTTTATGTGGTCAAGGCAAGATCAGAATGGATATAATTAAGTTTAAAAAATGAAGAATTTTAATACTAAAAGTGTGCTGAGGCAGAATTAGAATTTGGTTTTCTCTCTGCTGAAAGGGCAGTTTTATTGTTGTTGTTGTTGTTTTTAAGATTACTGATCTGCGGGCAGCCTGGGTGACCTAGTGGTTTGGCGCCGCTTTTGGCCCAGGGCCTGATCCTGGGGACCTGGCATGGAGTCCCATGTCGGGCTCCCTGCAGGGAGCCTGGTTCTCCCTCTGCCTCTGTGTGTGTGTGTGTGTGTGTGTGTGTGTGTGATTTCACACACATACAATTCATGAATAAATAAATAAAATCTTGTAAAAAAAAGATTACTGATCTGCTCTAATAAGAAATTAGATGCAAAGTTTCTTTACTCTCATGTAATCTCCCTAGGAAGCAAAAATTCTTGTGGCTTATGAAAATATTTCCAGGGCTTCACATTGTCTTTATCAAGTCTTTAATTACTTAGAAAAATAATGGAGTCTCCTCTGTTAAAAGAGGTAAGGTTTTTTATAACTCTGTAACTTTGTGTATTTGCCTTTGAGATCTTTTGTCACTTTGGTTGAATGGATAACTCATTTGCATAATATGTTTTGGTGTGTGTATGTGGACTCTCAACAGATCTTTAACTATGGCTATGTTAAAGTCTTCTGCCACTCACAGATACTGTTTTACCCTCGAGTCTTCTCTGAAAACACTGACAGTGAACTACAGACAAAAGTGCTTCACCTTTACACAGATCATGGAGAAGATTCTGACAAGTACTCTGAAGTGCAGGATCCTACTAACTTTAAGATCAAAACAGGGAACTGGGTAAAGATTTCTAAAACATTAATGGAAACCTGATTGATTAAAAAAGCTGCTAATCCAAGATGAAGCAAAATGAAAATTAATTACTTAAGACTGAATCAACTGATGAGGATTATAATTTTCATGAGTTCATTTAAAACAATGCTAGTTCTGGGGCCCCTGGGTGGCTCAGTGATTGAGCATCTGCCTTTGGCTCAGGTCATGATCCTGGGGTCCTGAGGTCCTGGGATCCAGTCCCACATCGGGCTCCCTGCATGGAGCCTGCTTCTCCCTCTGCCTATGTCTCTGCCTCTCTCTCTCTCTGTGTCACTCAGGAGTAAATAAATAAAATCTTTAAAAACAAATAAAACAATGGTAGTTCTTTAATGTTTTCTTTCCAGGTTGACAGTACTCCCCTTTCCTCCTCTCTGTTAAGCTATCTATTAACTTACAGCAATTTGGTAAAGTGTATTTTTGCAACAAAGGGTGAAACATTTATCTGATTCTCCCTACATAATTTCCCCAGAATTCGTAAACTCTCTTATCAAATACTCTTATTTTTCATGATGATTTATGTGTTTGCATAAATTCAATAAGATTCTGTTCTCTGTGTAACAGGGCACAATTGGAGAAATCCGGGGCTTAACTTCCTAGCCTTGAGAGGTTCTTGAAAGTCCGATCTAAGATTCCTCCTCTCCTAAGACAGGTTTGCCTCTCTCTTTTTCCCCTTCTTCTCTCATGTTTTGTTTCTTATATTCCACCTATTAAGAAAACTTAATTTAGCTTATTATCCAAGATTGACTTGACCTGGGTCATTTCTTGCTTATGCCTCTGGAAATCATAAGCAAATCATATGAGTGAAATCATATGGTATTTGTCTTTCTCTGACTTACTTCCCTTTGTGTTACACCCTCTAGCTCCATCCATGTCGTGGCAAAGAGCAAGATCTCATTCTTTTTTTATGGTAATTGTTTTTGAGATTTTGTTTTTGGCCTGTAGAAATTGGACTGGATCCTGGATTCTAGTTTCCTCCAGTATGTGGCTAGAATTCTCCAAGCTAACACAACCAATTTTCGCCCATTCTTATGACTTGGAATCAGTATGAAACTAAAGCTGCCCTCCTTCCCCAAGCCATAGAAGCTAAAGCTAGACGGCTTGGTATAAACTTCAGAGAAATCACCACAACAGCTCATGTGTGGACAATCTTCATACCTGTGGCTATGCGGCCACTCAGAAAGATCACTACAGACATTCAAGCTGCAAACCAGGAAAATATGTCAGATTGCCACTGCTTGCCCTTACTTCATCTGAAGATGCTTGGAACCCGACATCTAGAATATCAGAAAGGGAGACAGAACATGAAGACTCTTAACTCTGGGAAACGAACTAGGGGTGGTGGAAGGGGAGGAGGGCGGGGGGTGGTAGTGAATGGGTGATGGGCACTGAGGAGGGCACTTGACGGGATGAGCACTGGGTGTTATTCTGTATGTTGGCAAATTGAACACCAATAAAAAATAAATTTATTTTTTAAAAAAAGAAATCTTCTCAACTGGCTGCTCTTCAAACTCAGAAACTGAATTTATTATAATTTGCTAAAACTATTAACCTTTGCTTTTCTTTTGTTTTCATAGGAATGCCTCTCATTAAATGACCTGATTGCTCATATCATATAGAGGCTTAATTTAGGTGAAAACTCACCTACAATGCCACCTCCTGAAATGAAATACCTCCTTGTTCGCTCTGTTCTGAGTAATCGGGAAGATATGGAATTGATTAGTGCATCATATTGTGCCTCTGTAAATAACTTTTTAAAAATGACACGCATCTGAATTATTTAACTGGTTAAATCTTGGCTCCTGGGAATCTCTACTCTGGGAAATTTTTCAATCTTTGGCTACTGTTCTCCTTAGAGTCATATTAACCTCTCTAGTGCATTGTATACTTAACTTAATGCCTGTCGGCAGCCACCCACATACCAAATGGTATCCATCAGGATAAGACAACTGGGTGAAATAAACAGTAACCCCATAAATGATAAAGATGGTGACTACATGGCCCTCTGGCGTGACATCTTAACTGGATGAAAACTCCATATGTGTGATTTTTCAGCCAGACTACATCAATAGTGGTAACTGAGAATAAGGCTATCCTGGTTGGTAATACTCTCAGCCTGCTGCGAGAATGACCAGAAGGGAGGATTTGTTAAAATCAGAAACAAATGGGGACTAGCCTTGAGACTTCTCTGAGCAGACAAAACCAGTGTAGTCATACAAACAAAGCTTAATTTAGCTTATTTTCCAAGATTAACTTGACCTGGGTCATTTCTTGCTTATGCCTCTGGAAATCATAAGCAAAATCTGAACTCTTGCCTAAGGTTGATATGAGATAAACAATGGAGAATTGGTTGGTGGTTAAGGAAATTCCAATATTATAACCAATCACTATAAAGAATAAATAGTCAATGACTTATTATATAAGGTGCTTTATAACAGTATACCCCTGGAGCCTCATTCCGTATTTTAGTTTGAGTGCTCCAGGTGTACAAACTGTCTTTCTGAAGCATGCACAATAAGCTTTTACTAATTACTACTTCAGTAGTTCGTGGGTTTGATTTCTGTTATTTTTGAACTTTAACACATGGATGTAGTATGGTTCCAAGGATGTAAGGTGTATATTAGAATCTCTTCATTACCCAAGGATTACCTTGTTGCCTCCCTGTCTAACTCATAAGAAGGGAAGGGACCTTGTATGGAGATTTAGACCCTCTCTTTACTCATGGCTTGTACACAACCCACCATACTGTATGTAGACTGGGAGCCTACATAACAGAACTCCACAGGAAAAAAATAGTTGGGTGCCATATTTAAAAACAAAAAACTCTACTATTTTATCTAAATGATTAATAAATGTAGTCCTTTCTTAAAATTTTAAAGGATTTTATTGTATTTATATAACAATAAAATCCTTTCCTACTTTGATCAAGACAAACATTGTTATTGATTGATTGCATGAATTTACCTGAATAATCAAATCAACTACTACCAATACCAAATTCATTTTAATTTCTACAGAACATCATGCATAGGATTATAGAGGATGGGATCACAGTGAAAAGATGTTTTACTCTTTCCTTCCCTCCTCACAGCATATTCTGCTATTTGTGAAGGAATAAGACAGTATATGGAATTTCTTTCTGGTATCAAGTGAGCTTTAAAATATACACAACATATATATGATAAATAGATGTTGATTTTTAGTGAGTGTGTTCTAAAAATGTAGTTTTTAAGTATATTTACATTTTTGTAATATATCTTGATAAAGAAATAAAATATGCATATTGTAACAAAATATTTTGTCAAAACTTCAGTTAGTATATAGATTTCAATATAAATCATTCAAAAATCATGAGATAGAGATATTGTGCTCAGCTTACCAGAAAAAAAAGTATTCAAAATAGAAATGAGTAGGCCCTATAACTTCTATCCAATGGCTATGTCTATATGGTTGTCAAAACAAAAAAACAAGGGCTAGAATGGAAACTGGTTCTTAATCATTATCTCTAGTTATAAGAAATTGGAACATTCAAATGATTTCCTCTTTTGGAAACCAAGCATTCAGAGTATCCCAATGGCTCAGAATGGGGGTGTACAGAGGAGAAAAGAGAAAGAAGAAAGCATTACTTTAAGATGATACATCAATTCATAACTACACCCTGCACCCCATTATCCTAGCACTGTAGCCAATGATTGTCTTCAGCCTTCTCCCTGCCACTGTTGCCATCAGTGCTTAATTTTAACAGATTTGCCTCACTGGGATGAAGTGGTAAGCAAGAAACACACTCAATCACTATGATGAATTAGGAGGTTTCCTAAAAAGGGTCCCAGAATCTCCCTTGTAGTGTAATGAATCCTGTGTGAGTGTATCTCACTTCGCAACACACACTGCAGTAATTTAACATGCTGCAAATAATCTCAACCTCATGTAATTTCCCCTTGGTTATTTAAATTGCCTCTACCTCATCACAAGGAATTGGAAAGGCTCTGAAGTCGTATTTAAAATCTTAGCTATTCAATATATACAAAAATGTATTTTATAAAAATGAAAAAAATGTATTTTAGCATGACCACAGTTATCTATGATGCAGAAATGAGCATGGAAGGAGAAGAGTAGTTTTAGTTTTCTATTCCTACCTTTCTGTATTGTTTGATTTTTATAATAAAAATATTTTATATAAGAAAAAAATAATAAAATCTTAGCTATTCATAAAAATGTCTGCCATTTTAGGCTATTTGAAAGGGAAGCAAGGGCAATTCTGAACAACTCTTCAATTACAGGTTTGGTCAAACCAACAATAAATATAAAGAAATGGCTTTATCTGAGTAATTGATCCTTCCAATGCTTGGCCAACTGTGGTGTTCTTGAGATTACATCATTGACTGTCAGATCAAAAGTTATGGTAGGAGAAATCCTAGAACACTTTTGCCATTGGGTTTGCATTTACCTTCAAATACAAAACCATGGTGTATAGTTCCATACTTTTTATTGCTTTATAACTTTGGCTTTTGTCTCCTCGTTGGATGTGGACCAGGTACATTGGTATGGTTCCATAAAGCCTAATATTGGAAATGATTTAAAACCTCAAAGTCAATGTCACCTTACTCATCTCACCTGCCTAATGACTTCCTCCCTTTTCAAACTACCCAAAAAATATGTATTCACATTACTGGGAAGAAGAAGCTCTCCCTATATTTGCACAATGGGGTAATTTTTTGCCCTTCTAATTAACCAGCATGAGCCAAGTGTTTAAAAGGTTTCTTCTGAAACTGTGCCTTCAATTAACATTCACCATTTCTAAATTAATCATTGCTGACCTTAACATGCAGGATGTCTTAAAGACATGATTCAAATGGAAAAAAAAGATAATTCCATTCAGAGAAATCTACTAACTACCTGTGTTTTGCAAGTCTTTGATCATTGCTTTTCTCCTGTCACTGCATAAAGAGTCCTAGAATTTGGAACATATCTTTAGATAAAAGTCCTCATATCTTTAAATAAAAGTCCTACAAATGACCTTGAACATGATTCCCATATCTCTCCAATTTCAAAATTAACAGTTACTCATTAACATTATACAGTGCAAAATACATACTATTCCATATATCTTATCTGAAATTTCCTGCAAGAAACAGGGGCACACTAAATCTCAGAATATTCTTATTACATTTTTAAAGACTTTATTTGCTTATTTGACAGAGAGAATAAGCAGGAGGAGCAGCAGGCAGAGGGAGAGGGAGAAGCAGGCTCCCCATCAACCAGGGAGCCCGATGCAGGGCTAGATCTCAGGACCCTGGGATCATGACCTGAGCTGAAGGCTGATGGCGAACTGAGTCACCAGGTACCAACCGCCCCCACCTCTTTTAAAAGATTTTATTTAGTTATTTGACAGAGAGAGAGAGAGAGAGAGACAGAGAGAGAGAAGCAAGGGGCTTATTATAAGTTTTTTAAAATCAAATTATTGTAATTATTAAAGGAACCCAAATGTGGGTGGTTTATGTTGAAAATCAAAATAAGAAGTTCCCAATAGGAAGCATTTTCCAAGGATTCAGTGGAACTAATGTCTTCTTTAAGCAATCATAACTCTGGGGAACCTCAAAGATAGAATCTAGCCAAATCTTACAATGAGGAAGAAAAGCTTTTCTAACAGATAAAAAGGAACACTGTCTATGATATGTACAGCTAGGGACTTAAAGCATCATCTGTGAACTACCAATTTGTGAGGTGAATAACTTTATCATCTACAAAGCCCTACTACTCAACCTCTTCTTGCCCATGGCGCCAAAGGTAATGCTCTTCTAGGAGCAACTTAGCACTCCAGCATCAGACTTCTGATGCACAGGCTGGCTGTCAGGGTGAGCCAAGCGGCTCGCCTTGGAACTTTGATCCTGTATGTCTAACTCTGCTTCCTGAACACCCTTATTCTATGAATTGTGCTCCTGTCCTCAATGGAAGAATCTTGATTGTGTTCATTTTTTTTTGTCTCCCTATGTCAATGTGAATTCTGTGCTCCCTGTATTTTATTTTATGCTAATCTGATCCTAGAATTTAAAATTTTACTACCTGAGCTTGAGAGAACCAGCACTAAAATTCTAAAGTCCATCCAGTCCAATCTTCCCTCCCCTTTTTAATTTGACACCAAAAGCAACAAAAGTAAAAATTATTAAGTGGGACTATATCAAACTAAAAAGCTTCTGCGCAGTGAAAGAACCATCAACAAAATGAGAATGGGAGAAAATGTTTGCATATCATGTATCTGATAAGCAGTTAATATCCAAAACATAAAAAAGAACTCATTCAACTCAATAGCAAAAAACAAAAAAACAAAAAACAAAACAAAACACAATTTGAAGATGTGAATAGACAGTTTTCCAAAAAAGACATAGAGATGGATGGCCAACAGGTATATGAAAAGATGTTCTATGTCATTAATCATCAGGGAAATGCATATTAAAACCACAATAAGATACTGCCTTACACTTGTCAGAATGGCTATTATCAAAAAGACTAGAAATAACAAGTGTTGGTAAAGACATGGAGAAAAGGGAACCCTTGCGTATTGTTGGTGGGAATATAAATTGGTAGAGCCACCATGGAAAACAGTGTGGAGGTTCCTCAAAAAAATTAAACAAAGAACTACCATATGATCCAGCAATTCCAATTCTGTGTATTTATGCAAAGAAAATGAAAACACTAATTCAAAAAGATAGCTGCATCCCATGTTCATTGCAGCATTATTTACAATAGCCAAGATATGGAATCGACCTAAAGTGTCCATCAATGGATGATGAATAGATAAATAATCTGGGGCATACAGAGAGAATAGATTACTAGTCAGTTATAGAAAAAGAATGAAATCATGCCATTTGTGACAACACAGATGGATCATGAGGGTGTTACGCTAAGTAAAATAAGTCAGACAGAGAAAGACAAATACTGTCTGATCTGTCTCACATGTAGAACCTAAAACAAACAAACAAAAAACTAAGCTGACAGATATAGAGGACAGACTGATGGTTGCCAGAGGTGAGAGGTAGGAGAAATGGATCAATTGCTTTTGTTTTTGTTTTAGTTTAAGTAAATTGAATAAAAGGGGAGGGGGGAAAGCACGTGCTCAATTAAAATAGTGCACTAGCACTAAAATGGTAAAGTCCAATCTTTTTTTTTTTTTTTTTTTTTTTAAACAGGGAAAAAGGGACGCCTGGGTGACTCAGCAGTTTAGCGCCTGTCTTTGGGCCAGGGAGTGATCCTGGAATCCCGGGATCGAGTACCACATCGGGCTCCCTACATGGAGCCTGTTTCTCCCTCTGCCTGTGTCTGCCTCTCTCTCTCTCTGTGTGTCTCTCATGAATAAATAAATAAAATCTTTAAAAAAATAAAAAAATAAACAGGGAAAAAGTGTACCCTGGAGAATGTGCCTCTCCAAGGTCATATAGCCAGTCAGAGATATACTTGGCATTTCTTACAATGTAATTGTACATATTGGTGTCCCAGTTCTGCATTTGGACCTTCTCCCCTTGTTAATGAATTGTAATTGTCATCCGGATGACTCAATCCTGTTGTAGCTATTTAAAGGAAAGACGGAAAGCTTTTCTCCATATCCTTCTTCATCCTTCTTATATACATACTTACTCTAAAGAACATACTGGAGGCTTAAAAATCACACAGTCCTGAAAGGGGTAAATGTAGACAAACTACATATGTGACAAGATCGTAGCAATATTCCTCTGCATAACCATCCATGGATACATTATTCAGAGGATATCAGGTGGACAGAAATCTCAGGGAGGACCAGCTTAGAGGACCAGAGTGGTGGTGAAGCACATTTTAATCCAGGGGAACTGCAGCTTGGAGGCAGGCTGCAACAATTAGCAAGATCTACTAAAGGAGGTGTAAAATATCACCATATTTCTTCATAAAAATACCACTGAAAAAGAATTAGTCAAAAAAACCCACTATTTTTATAATGAAAGAATACATTTTCTTTTCTAATATGTCCTGGTTTAGAAAACCTACTGCATTTTCTCTCTTTTCACTGAAGATGAGAAAACTGTAACTTATCCTTGCTGACTGAACAAACTGTGAAGCATTTTAGACAGTTGAGAGATAGGCCGTGAGTCATAGATTATAACTATCACTGCCAAGAACGCATCTGTAGTTCCTAGAGTTCTCAAAACTCTTGTTCTGACCCCCCCACTCTACAGATTCCCCTAATATTCCATGTTACTTCTGCACTTAATAATCAGTATAATTGTGGTAGATTAGGGGTTCTTTCCAGTACTTACTCACTCCCCTTCCTACCTTACAGGAAGAATGTATTTCCATGCCCCACTGATACTGGACTTGGCCAGGTGATTCACTTTAGGCGATGCTGTACTGACACATCCGACTGTGTGCTACTTCACGACTGTGCCTTAGGAGGAATTGCTTGTTTTGCTCTCTTCTCTAGGAGCTTTGGGAGCCCCACTCCAGCTGAATCACAGAGAAATCAATTTGTAATATAAACCACTGAAATTGTGTGGTTGTTAGTAGCACTAGCTGACAGATACAATAGTTATTACATATGTTATTCAATTTGTTGCTTGGTAAATCTTTGCTAGTTTTCCATTTGTGTATGTTTTGCCTTTCCCAACCAGACTGGAAGGCATTGGTGCAATTTAATACATGTTCCTAACTTCTTTGGCACCCCCAAAAGGCACACCACGGAAACCGCTCAATTTATTCTAGCTTCAGGAACCACAGTTTTCCTTGTATGGCACAGTGGAGTAAGTCTTTACCGTACCACTGGTAGCTCTCAGCGACAAATGTCTTTCAGCAGCAATCTCAGAATGTTTTAAAAGCACAGACGCTAAGCAACTCAACAGGATAATCAGCAGAAATGAGCAAGTGGAGAATCCTTCCTATGGGGGCTCTGCTGACATTTTAAGACACTTTTCCATTCATGATAGAACAACTTTCGCACATAAGTGAAAAGGCCATTTTTCTCAAGGCAAAATAGCTGATTTTAGTAGCACAAGGCCTGAGAAACCCTTTACAGAGAGACTACTATTTTCCCATTGGATTTCTCCATGAGTCTGGTATTTAGAACTACCCCCAAGGCTAAGAACTGATATATTTACTATTACTATTCACAAAGGGCACAGAACAAGCAGGAGAAGCTGCAAGGTGACCTTTACTTGTGCTCAGACTGCAGCCTTTCCCACACATTTACAGTAAGACACACACTCCTGGAATTTATTCTGTCCTCCCTGAGGTAGGAAGGTCAAGGATCTAGGACAAAGCTGAAGGAAACTAAGGGTGTGACGGGAGAAGGTGGGACCAGGGAGCAGGTGAAGTGGGATGGCAATGACAAATAGGTGTGCTCCTTAGGTCACAGCAGGTAGGGGACCCAAACACAGAGCAGCGGAGTCTATCTAACACTGCATGAGGTCCCCGCCTGAAACAGGGTTTTCCCACCCCCTCTTGAATCTGAACTGAAGTTTCTGTTTACACTTAATTTGCAATACCCGAGAAAAAAAATTGGGGAGAAACAATCTACGATTAAGTACTTTGACAGACAACCTCATCCTTGGCTGTTCCACTGTATGTCAACCCAAAACATAAGGCAAGAACAATATACCAACGTATACGTGTCATATATGTCACACACACTGTGAGTATTAGCAAAAACTAGCCTGGTAGTTTACCCAGGTACGTTTTCTTTGTTTATCGGATGAAGAAATGGTTTTAACATTACCAAGTAACACCAATTCTACTATGGATTGATAAGTATTTAAAGCATTCAGGATCATTTAAAAAATGTATTAAGGGAGAAAGTAAAGAAATCTCAGCAACTCCCAAATTGGATCTATCAGTGGCAGCAGATGAGTGCTGAGCTAGTCTATTGAAAAGATTTAATTACATCTCTTTCTTACCTTGAATGTCTGAAGCAATTTGACAGACCGCTTAAAGCAACGGCTGTCTAAAGAAGAAACTCTTCCTGTGGCTGGCGAAGTGAGTCCCCCCAACAGTAAGACTTATTAATAGCAAATTAATGATTGTCAAATCTGCGGTTCCGTGATGGCAAAGCTCTGTTGGAACTTACCATGTTCTGTGTGCATGACATTTTTAACTTTAAATGCCTGCCTGTTCTGTTCCTTGAAATCTTGACACGTAAAATCTTGATATGTCATCATGGGAGCACTCCTAGCTAAGATCTCTGCAACCTGCTTAAAGCGGGAAGGAAGATTGAGAAAATAGCCTGCTCCTGGTTTTGGTGCCATTCCCAACTTACCCAACGTTAGTAGGATGCTTTTCCTTTGCAAAGGAACTAAACAAACTAGCACAGATTCTCCAGGGCTGGAAACAAAAATAAGAACCCTAAGAAATTTAGGTGACTGAAAGGTAACATTGCAATTTAAGAAAGAAATGAGGGATCCCTGGGTGGCGCAGTGGTTTGGCGCCTGCCTTTGGCCCAGGGCGCAATCCTGGAGACCCGGGATCAAAACCCACGTCGGGCTCCCGGTGCATGGAGCCTGCTTCTCCCTCTGCCTGTGTCTCTGCCTCTCTCTCTCTATCTGTGTGTGACTATCATAAATAAATAAAAATAAAAAAAAAGAAAGAAAGAAATGAAAACCTCCAGTATCCCACAGTATTTTAGTTCTTGGCTTTTCATCATCATTTAGTATGCCTACCTCGAGACACTGTTAAAAGTAGGAATGTTTCGGGATATTTTGCAGGCTGTCAGGAAAATACCTGCCTGTTGACAGGTGGTCGCGAAGTTTGTACAAGATGGTTTGGGAACTTGTGTACTTTTCCTAGATTCCTATTGTTCTTGAAACACGGACTCTTTTCCTTGTCCTTCCTCCCATGGGCACTTGGAATCAGTTTGTTGAAATGAGAGGCAGTTTCTTTTCCATTCAAGTGTGTTCAAGCCTAGGAGTGAGGGGAAGTCTGAAGAATGTTTGTGGCTAGGCTGGAAATCAATGGAAAACGTGTTATGGTTTTACAACAAATCAAGTAGCACAGATTTGCTTTGTGTTCGGGAGTTAATCTACACTCTCTAAAAATGCTTCACAAGCCAGTTAAAGCAAATGAAGGAAAAGACTTTGCTGGAACCCCCTAGAGAGAATATAGTGCTATGTCACACAGCTCTCACAAATGAGTGGGAGAGATCGTCTTAAACCTTAAACCGTGTGTTTAAAACACATGCCAATTGCTCTGATTCTTGCCATTAACAACTTCAGAATTAGCTTCCAGATGGTAATCTCCATAGAGCAGTGACTTTTATGTGGGGAACCCGGGGAAGAAAAGCTTTTTAATTATTTTTTCTTTTGCAGCTGAACACAAGTGAACTGGGAGCCTCAGCACCATATAGAAGCTACAACTATATCACTGAAGTGTTTGGTGTTAATAATTCAGAGAAAGTGATAAACAGCCAAGGGTTTAAGAGAGGCTGGAAATAAACTTTTAAAGTATAAAAGCTGAAAGCTAAAGTTTTGAAAATTTCCTTGGCGATTTAAAAATTCATATAAACCAGTAGTTTCAAATCAACATTTTGTTGTCCAGATTCTAATGCCTCCATTTTTCTGCCTAATTCCAAACAGTGGTCCTGGAAATAAAACTGGAATAGGCCCCAAATACTAGAAATTGAGATAGAAAAATAATGTGGTTGCTTATTTTGAAGCTGAGGTAATAGATAATCCCTAAAGTGGTAGTCATTTGCTTTTACATTTACCCCCAAATCCTAACAGTGAGGACTGCTGCATTTCTCCCCACTCTTGTAAGTGGTACGGTGTTTTACATCACAATACGATTCCGCCCAGAAATAACGGAGAAGGGAAAGTTCACAAAAAGGACTATGATAGCCAGAAAGAAATGCCCTGTTACCTTTCAATAGTGGAAGAGAGGTAAGACAGATAATCCCAACTACAGAGTGATCCCCAAGTCATTTTTACTTGGCTTTGAAGTATACTGCTGACTGTTAATTTATCTATTTCCTTTTTAGTGCTATTTCTTTGGGACCAATATTAACATGGGGGCTACTCAATGGTGCACAGGTCGGAAAACTTGAAGGCATCACTGTGGGGAACCAAACAGCTCAGAAGGCAGGGAAAGGAGGGACAGGAATTAAATATTTGCTGTCACTATCCCCAGGGCCAGAAAATCCATGCAAAAATACTTACAAGTCAACTCTTTTACGCTATATGCCCCAGTAGGACTCATTAAGTGAGTATCTCTCCCCATCTCCTAACTATGAAGGAATGTGGCTTTCTGTGACTAAGAAAATGAATTCTAGGAGAGATTTTCATCCTAATAATGGCTAGGAAGCAGAACAATCTTATCTCAGAAAAATCCAGGGCTTTAGATGACAGTGCTTGGAATTCAGGTACCTACCATACGCTTAATGGAAGACATTTCCTTGGAGAGAGTCCTTCCTTGATGACTGGTGAAAACGGAAATAAGCCCATTTCACCTGCCTTCTCAAATAATGGCGTGTTCAGACTTATGTTTAAGTTAATTTTATTCCTCTTTAAGAGTTCCACAAGTCTGTCATCACACTCAAAAGGGCTCCAGTTTCGAAATATCTAAAACTGAAATCACCTCTCACTAGAGACTTCTCTTTCTCCATCTCTTTCACTTCTATTTTTACTTTTTCGTGGAGAATTCTCTTCAAACATCTCTTCCCACTTCAACCAGATGGCCTGGCTGTGAGCATGTCCTTGACAAGAGCATCACCTCTTTCCCATGACCAGTGCAATAAAGTACAAACTCTACCAGAGGCTTTCCACTGATCTGGCCCTACCAACCCCTCCGTTGTCATCTCTGGCCTCCTACTGAATTCTATTACTCAAGACTAGGTTACGCTAAATGCTACTGTTAATATTCCCAGAGCGTGTCTCACTCTTTACGTTAACATGCTAAAAAGTATTGTCTCCTTACTGCCTTTCCAGTAGAGACTGACCTCTCAGCCTCAGCCCTTGAGGTCCTATCAATTCTAGGATTGTGCCACCCTACGATGGGGGGGTTTTTAGTAAATAGTAACTCTGAACTTGGAAATCGAGGGCCCGGAGGAAACCACTGTAGGACACAGGTGACCTCAACAGTGAGAAGGAAAAAGCAGACTGCAGGACTGGGGAGCCTGCTGGAACTGACACTGCAAATATTTTCACGCGTGTATCTAATACATTGTGATATAGACGTTTTTACCCTGAGCAAACCAAGGCTGGGAAAGTTTAAGTAACTCCCCCAGAGTTACAGAGCTTCTAAGTGTCAGAGGCAAGTTTCAATCCAGAGCTCATTTATTTGGAATGCAAACAGCTGCCTTCTAGTATTTATTTCCACATTAAATGTTCCTTCCATCATAATCCTACTTACATTTCCAGGTCCAGACAAAATTCACAAAGATTTATTTGAATTGCACCAAAATATATGATCATTTATTACTTGGAACTATCCACCAAGATGGAAATGTCCTACATCTTTGTTGTCCAGTATGGTAGCCACTGGCCACATATAGCTACTGAGCACTTGAAATGTGGCTAGTGAGACTGAAGAGTGGAATTTTAAAATATATTTAAATTAGGGCACCTGCTGGCTGAGTCGGTTGAGCATCCGACTCTTGGTTTTAGCTCAGGACACGATCTCAGGGTCATGGGATTGAGCCCCACACTGGGCTCTGTGCTCAGTCTCGAGTCTGCTTGAGATTCTCTCTCTCCCTCTCTCTCTGCCCCTTACCCGCTTGTTCGTGTGTGGGCACATACACTTTCCCTCTCTCAAAATAAGTAAATAAAATCTTAAATTCAGATATTATTACATTAACTAGCCACATGTGGCTACTGGATCTGTAGCTTCAGCTCTCTGCTATTCAAAAGTGGTTAGCCAGCACTGGCATCACCTGGGAGCTTATCAAATATGTTAAATCTCAGGCCCTGCCTCAGACCTGGTAAATCAGAATGTCTAACAAGCTCTCCATGTGATTTATCGGCACATTAAAATATGATAAACACTGCTCCAGAACGTTTATGAGCAATCATTATGGAATTTTTTTTAAATCACATTTTGTATCAAGTTTTATGATACAGGCGCCTGGAAGGCAGGAAATACCCTATTCTGAGAGCTAAGTGTTGAATGGAATATAGCATGTCTACTTAAAGAATCTACCTGGTATTTCTTCCGGCCATGCCTTCCTGCTTGCTGGGGAAGTGAGGATACTTTTGGTTACCCTCCCTCCAATGTGGCCAAGCCCTCAGGTCACCTGTCTACCTGCATACTTGGTTATGGGCTCCTCTGGACTCGCAGATGGCCTCTGAGCTAAGAAAAACAGAGCCTTTTCAGCCACCGTATGATCCTTGCACTATAGACCCCGTGGAATCCATTGCCCAAATACCATCTGTCCTTCCAAGGTTCTGGATGTCTTCTAGACTTCATCCTGCCTCACCACCAGCTCTAGAGTCTCATATAGGACTCTGCCTGTGTGCTTGCGAAGCCAACTTGGGGGTGTTGGCGTGCCCTGTCCTGATTATAGCCTGAGAAATCTAGGTCCCTTTTGGCCACCATCACTGCCTCACACTGGGGGCCTTAGGGCCCTTCTGGGTGGCTTCCTGGTACCAGCCTTCTGTGGCCCTTGGGTTCCATACTCCTTCAGGCCCCACTAGCCTTTTGGCTTGCTGGACAACCAAGAGAACTCTCAAGCACCTTCCCTGCATGGCACTGATGCCTCAGGAATCCTTTATTCACTAACATCCTTTATTCACTAACTGCCCTCCTTCTGAGATCCTTTGGGCTCCAAGCTGGTCCTCATGCCAGGGAAGGGTGGCTACTTTGGCTCATCATATTATTGCCCTGGTCCACTGGCAGAAGCTGCCCAAGCACCAGCCTGAACACGTGCTATGGTTCTGGATTGTTCTTCTGGGCACTGGCTTTCCCTTTGCAGTGGAACAGACAGCGCTTTAGATCATCTCCCATGTGAGCACCGGGAGCCTATTTGTCACTACTCTGCTTGCCTTTCTGGGGTTGTTTGGTCCACAAGGTGGCTTAGTGTTGTAAAACCATGTCCCCTTTTGCTCACTGTAGTCTCCTCACAGTGGTACATGGGTGGTACCTTCTGGGCACACATGCTAGACTTCCAGTAATCCCTAAGGCCTTTAACTTCCCCCTTGCTGGGGAAATGAAAAAACCTGTCATCCACTTTTCCTCCAGTGCCTAACCACTTGGTGGATACTTTAGGCCATAAGCCTGCTGGTGTTCTGGGGAAACATGGCTCTTTCTCTGCACTGTAATACCTTGACAATGGTGCCTCATGTAACTTTACTGGCATTAGCTCACCCTAGAGCTAGGGTTCCAATATACTTCAGCTTGCCAGCCTTCCATTTTGTTGGGGAACCAAAGGCCCATTTAGTCACCTTCCCTGTGGTACAAATGATTCTTGGGATGGGCTATATGGTCCTGAGCTAACCCACTCACTGAGGTTCCAGGGATCCGTTCATTCACAAATTTGTGTATGTGCTGGGGAGCTATGGCTATTGTAGGCTACCACAGTATCCTCTCATTGGTGCTTCCAAAGAACCATCTGGGTTCCATCCCATCCTTGTGCTATCATAATGGTGGTCCTGCAGCCCACCCTTCCTCCCCCTGCAAGGAAAAAGAATGAATTTTAAGGCACCTTTACTATATCATACTGGTTCTCTGAGAGCCCATCTGGTCACTAGCTTGCCCAGGCCCAGGGATTTCTGAGATCTTTTGGGCTACAAGCCTGCCTTTGGTTATGTCCTTTACTTGGGACATACCTGGGGCCACTATCTGGGCGCTAACCCATTCCCACGTGCTGTTGTTCCTTATGTCCTTCAGGCCGAGTGCCTTCCCCACTGCTGGGGAACTGAAATCACTCTGTGCTAGCTTACCTGCAGTGCAACGATGCACTGCATGCCTACCTGCTTACTAGTTTGCACTCTGTGCTTCTGAAGATCTTTTGGACCACAAACCTGTCCCTGTGCTAAAGAAGTGTGACTCCTTGTGCTTACCATCTTATCCTCATCCCAGTCACTTGGAGAACCTTCTAGATAATAGCCTGAAGAAGTGTCATGGTCCTGTTTCCTTCTAGCCATCAGCATGCCTCTTAGCTGCAGAAGGGAAGGCACTTGAGGCCACCTGCCTGTAAAGCAATGACACTGCAGGGGGCCCATGTGATCACTAGCCTGCCCACATCCTGGTGTTCCTGAAATCCTGCTTTCATGCTGGGAAACTAGGTCTCCTTTCACTCACCATAGTTTTCTCAAGGCAGTGCACTGGTCACACCTTCCAGGCTTCTGGTGGTCCTCAAGCCATCATCTTCCCCCTTAATGTGAAAACAGAAAAGCTTTTATTCTCCTTCCCTTCGCCACACTGATGCCCTGC
The DNA here is from genome assembly GCF_048164855.1 of Canis lupus baileyi. Taxonomy (NCBI): domain Eukaryota; kingdom Metazoa; phylum Chordata; class Mammalia; order Carnivora; family Canidae; genus Canis; species Canis lupus. Next base: position 106,805,261 of record NC_132876.1, on the reverse strand, counting down.
AGGCCTATTAGGTACCAGGCTACCTATGTGTTGTGGTTGTGGGGATACTTTAGGCCACGTGCCCGCTGGTGTTCTGGGTTAACACGGCTCTTCTTGTCCACCACGGATCCTTAAGAATGATGCCTTGTGCAAGTCTCCCCGTGCTAGTCTGCCCCAGCACTAGGTCCCCATGTACTTCAGGCTGTCAGCCTTCCATTCTGCTACAGGACCAAGAGCACTTTCAGCCACCTGCCCTGCAGTGCACTGATTCCTTGTGAGTCTGGAGCAGGGAGAAACATCTAGTCACCAGCCTATCTACCACCTGAGCTTTCAAGGATCCCGATACCCACACACTTCCCCATATGCTGAGAAAATGTGACTCCTATTGGCCACCACCCTATACTCATATTGGGGCCTCCAGAGAACCACTGCCTGCAAGCATGCTAGGGTTTCTTTAGTGCTTACACTTATCAGCTTTCTCGCTCTCTGGAAAAACTGCTGAATTTTTGGCCACCTGTCCTACTCCTTGCTGATGCTTGGTAGGATGGGGGTGAGGGGCATCAAGTTACTAGCCTGCTCTTCTCCTGGGATTCCTTGGGCCACAGGCCTGCCCATGTGCTGGAGAACTGTGGTGCCTCTCACCCAGAGTCTTACTTATCCTTGCATCAGTCCCCCTGCACAACCTTCTGACCACCAGCCTCCCCTGTACTATTTCAAGTTGTCCTTCCAGCCTTTCCCCTCACTGGTGATCACTTTTGGCTGCCTTCCCTGCAGCTCAAAGACACCCTGAGAACCCATGTGGCTACCAGCCTACCTGCCCTCTGGGTTTTCTAGGATACTTTGGGTCACAAGACTGGCGGTTTGATACAAAGTGTAGTTTGTTCTGACTGTGATTGTATCCTCACCCTGATGCTTTTGGGAAAAACTTCCTTGCACCAGTTTGGAGACATACTGTCTTTATGGTGGTTCTGGGCTTGCCTTTTGCTGAGGAACCCAGAGCCCATTAGGTCTTCTTTTCTAGCACTGATATTCTGGAGACTCATTTGGTCACTAGCCTGTCCATTCCTGGGATTCCTGAGATCCTTAGGGACACAAAGACCACCTGCATGCTGGGGAACTGTGGCTCCTTTTGTTAACATCATTTCTTCCTGATGATACCCTGGATGGACCCTCAAAACACCTGCCTTCCTGCTTCCTGGGAAACCAAAGTTACTTTGGATCACCTTCCCTTCGATGCTGTGTTGTTTCAGTGACCCTTCAGTTTTCTCACCTGCCCTGTAGCACGTGCTATGATTCCTGTGTTCCTTTCAGCCATCAGGCTTTCACATATTATATGATTCCATTTATAGTCAAGTCCATAATAAGCAAATCTGTACAAGGAGAAAATGGAATAGTGATTGCTAAGGGACGAGGGAATGGAGGAATGGAAGGTAAAGAGTTAAGAGGTGATAGAAGTGTTCTGGAATTGGATTGTGGTGATGGGTGCCAACATAGTGAATAGCCCCCAAAACCCACTCAACTGTACAGTTTAAAATGGTTAAAATGGGGTATCCCTGGGTGGCTCAGTGGTTTAGCACCTGCCTTTGGGCCCAGGGCATGATCCTGGGGCCCCGGGATTGAGTCCCGTGTCGGGCTCCCAGCATGGAGCTGGCTCCTCCCTCTGCCTATGTCTCTGCCTCTCTCTGTGTGTGTCTCTCATGAATAAATAAATCTTTAAAAAATAGTTAAAATGGTGAATTTGAATTGAACACCAATAAAAAATAAATTTATTATTAAAAAATGGTGAATTTGGTTAATGTGGATTTTTATTTTAATAAAACAAAAGCTCAGAAATTCTTTGTTTTAAATAGCTCCCTACATGATTTTAGTAGAGTACAATGCTAAGTGAAATAAGTCAGAGAAAGACAAACACCATATGATTTCATTCATATGTGGAATCTAAGAAACAAAACAAATGAGCAAAGGGAAAAAAATGAGAGAGGCAAACCAAGAAACAGACTATTAACTCTAGAGAACACACTGATGGGCACTAGAGGGGGGCAGGTGGGAGGGGTTACACAGGTGGGCACTTGTCATGATGAGCACCGGGTGATGTATGGAAGTGCTGAATCACTATAGTGTATACCTGAAACTAAAGTCACACCATATGTTTACTAACTGTAATTCAAATAAAAACTTAAAAAAATAGCTTCCTATATGATTTCAATGGAGATGTTCCATAGACTAGTGCCTGAGAGTGAGTAAAAACCTGTAGATCCTAGAATAATTGCTTCAAATTTATTTTCTAAAAATAAAGGTTGCTACTTACCAAGGGCAAACAAGTCACTTTTTCACAGATGTGGGTGAAACATAATGATTTTTCTCAAGATCATTCTGAAATTCCTTTTTAAGAGGATTTTATAGGATTGAACTCCATATGGTGTCAGTGATCCCTGTGGAAGGGCATGCAGTACAGTCCACTGGCGCTCTCCCAGTGACTACCTAGTAAAGCAATATTGGCTGAGCACTCTTTGTAGAACTAAAATCAATCCCACTGTAGTTTCTTGCCTGATGAGAAACTAAATGAAGCACTCATGAAATAGAGCAGAAGAAAGCCCAAAGAAAAACAGGGTTAATGAATACCTTTGCAAATCCTCTTCTACAACCAGGGGTTTGGCCTGTGAGCAACAACTCTTCCAAAAGTGCTCATTCTGAGAGATGACTTCAAAGTCACAGCTGTAATCAGATAATGAGATCATGCAACTGAAGTTCCCACGGTTTATGTCAACAAAGGCAATGTTATCTCTGCAACTTCAATTGCCAAAGAAACTACATTTGGGTTATAATGAAAAATTCCTGAAGTTTCAGTATAAAAAAAATGGACACAAACGATACACTTGCTTAAAGTTACGGCACAGAAAATAATATTTTTTTCCTTATTTTATTTCATTTGAAAGGACAAAAAAATCGCCCTCCAATTGTTTCACTTGCTGCCATACTGTATCTCACACACCATTTTGTTGATCATTAGTACCTACCTATCATGGCCCAGTTTTTCTTTTAATTTATTCAGGTTATTAATAAAATGCTTAATGTGACCTCAGCCCTGAGGATATGAAGACAACGGCAAAACAACACAACACAACACAACTAAAAACCACAATTCCTGTTTCCAATAACTGCCACAGAGTAATAGGAAAGAATGGAAGATGATAGTAAAGTAAGAGATAGGACTGTTTTATTTTTCACTTTTAGAGCAATTTCCAATAGAGTTGTTTTTGTGAACCTTGGTTTGGAGAAGTTAGTTTAAAAATTTATATTTTAAACTCTAGGAAACAAACAGGATTGCTGGAGGGGAGGTGGGTAGGGGGATGGGGCAACTGGGTGATGAGCATTAAAGAGGGCATATGACCTGAAGAGCACTGGGTTGTTATTGGCAACTGATAAATTATTGAACTCTACACATCTGAAACTAATGATGTACTGTATGTTGGCCAGTTGAATTTAAATAATAAGAAGATTAAAATGTATATATATATATATATATTTTAAAGATTTTATTTATTTATTCATGAGAGACACACACAGAGAGAGAGAGAGAGAGAGAGAGAGAGAGAGAGAGGCAGAGACACAGGCAGAGGCAGAAGCAGGCTCCATGCAAGGAGCCCGACGTGGGACTCGATCCCAGGACTCCAGGATAATGCCCTGGGCAGAAGGCAGGTATTAAACCTCTGAGCCACCCAGGGATCCCCTAAAATGTATATTTTAAAATTTCAACAATCTCTTGACACTGCTTCTCACTCTACCCAGCTCATATAGGCAGGTCCATGTGGGGATTGCAGAAAGGAGTACTAAAAGTGGATTTAATGCCCTCCCCCCCCCTTTTTTTTGGCTGTAGGGGTAGAAGGTTGCTGAAAACAGCAACCTGTTTTCAATGACTTTACCTAAATTTCCCATTTTATTTTTTACTTTTTTAAAGATCTTATTTATTTACTCATGAGAGACACAGAGAGAGAGAGGCAGAGACATAGGCAGAGAGAGAAGCAGGCTCCCTGTGGGGAGCCTCATTCAGGACTCGATCCCAGGACCCTGGGATCATGACCCGAGCCAAAGGCGGATGCTCAACCACTGAGCCACCCGGGTGCCCCTAAATTTCCAATTTTAAAGCTGGACCTTGTATCTACCAGCCACAGTTCTGCTAATCACCAGAATTTTAAGGAATGCAATCTCTTACACCTATGGGTACGAAAAATGCTACCAAAAAATCCCTCACAAAACTTGTCCTTTGCTGTTTAACAAGACCATCACCCATTTTTTCTCATGGATTTTTCTCCCTCAAGACTGGTTGTGGAGTACCAGGAGGTTCTCTGCTTCTTTACAGAAAATACCTAAAACCAATGATGCACATTACTTGCACCTTAAAAAAGATATAAACACAGAGACTCTAACAATGCAATACAAAAATAACCACTACAGCAAAGCAGAGCTTATCTCAGAAATGCAGAAATGATAAAACATAAGGACATGTATTAATATAATTATGTTGATAATACAATGGTTGCAGAAATGCATTTGCTAAAATTGAACATTGAAAGGTATTTTTAAGGAAATGGAAGATTTTTCTATTTATATATATAATTAATAGTCCTTATCATAAACCTGCCATCATTACAGTTAATAACAGATCTCTAGAGGAAGTCCCTGTAAATTCAAGAACAACAATAAGAAATACGTGTTCACTGTTTTGATAAAGTAGCATTTTGGAAATTTTTATTAATGTAGTGAGTCATATAAAAGAAATAGGAGTAAAAGAACAGTATGCAAAATTATTTTGAGATGATTTGATTATATTTCTAGAAATCCAAGGCATTCAGCTAAAAATAACAATCTCTAGTCTTAATGAAAGCTTAATCAAGGTAACAATATTTGATAAATACCCAGAAGTCAATAATACTCTGTAACTTCATAATAGAGAGGTAAAAGATAATTTTATAAAGATCCGTTCAATAGAAATATATTGCCCTTAAAAGCAATAAAAAGAATAAACTTAAGAAAGAATGTGTAGAAAATGAATAGGCAAAACCACAAAATTTTATCAGTACATTGAAAAGAGGACCTGAATAAATAAAAAATTATGATATATTACCAGGTGGAAAGATTATTTTCTTATTGTTCTGTCCAAGTTAGGTTTTAGAAAAACTGGAATTCAATTCTTAATCTCAAATGGTATTTTTACAGAATTTGACAATTTTATTCTAGAGTTCAACATTTAGAAATATGAAACTTCTCAAAGGGATGCAGAGCTCCGAAAATGGTAACTACATGGGTAAATATAGAAGGTCTAAAAATTTAAATCACAATTTAAATTTTTATTTAAATCTTTTCAAAAGATAGTTAACTGTTTTTCATAGAATTGCCATATAACCCAGCAACTCTATTTCTAGGTATATACCCCAAAGAAATGAAAGCAGGAACTCAATGGAAATTTGTATACCAATGTTCACAGCAGCATTGTTCATAATAGCAAAAAGATAGAAACCGTCTAAAACATCCATTGTCAGGTGAATGGATAAATAACATATGGTACATACATATAATGGAATATCATCCAGCTTTAAAAAGAAATTCTGATCTGTGCTATAACCTGGATGAACCATGCAAATAATATGTTAATAAATTAAGCCAGACAAAAAAGGACAAATACTGTATAATTGCTCTTATATGGGGAATCTAGAATAGTTAAATTCATAGAGATGGAAAGTAGTATAGCGGTTACCAGGGGCTAGGGAGTAGAGAAATGGGAAATTATTGTTTAATGGGCACAGGGCTTCAGTTTGGGATGATAAAAAGTATCTGGAGATAGACAGTGATGATTATTCACAACAATGTGAGTGTATTTAATACCACTGAACTGTACACTTAAAAGTGGTTAAGATGGCAAATTTGATGTTATGCTTATTTTACAAAAATAAAAAAGATAAGGGGCCCCTGGGTGGCTCAGTTAGTTAAGTGTCTGTCTTCCGCTGGGGTCATGATCTCAGGGTCCTGGGATGGAGCCCTCGAGTCAGGCTCTCCACCCAGCGGGGAGTCTGCTTCTGCCGCTGCCCCTCCCCTGCTTGTGCTCACTCTCACTCTCCTTCTCTGTGTCAAATAAGTAAATAAAATATTTTTAAGAATAAATAAAATAAAAAATAATTAACTGTTTTATAAATAATAAAAATGTATTATGGAAACACACACGTGCACGCGCACGCGCACACACACACACACACACACACACTGACCTGGAGGGGAGAAATATACATATACCATGGGAAGGTTTCTAAACAGTAGGTAAGGTCATGTGCAGTTATAGGTATGTGTTATACAGTTAAAAGTAGAAGGAGGTATATTAAAGTTCTGTACTATAAACCTTAAAGCAATCACTAAAATAAGTAGCCAAACTGTGGAAGGAGCCTCAGTGTCCATCGAAAGATGAATGGATAAAGAAGCTGTGGTCTATGTATACAATGGAATATTCCTCAGCCATCAGAAATGACAAATACCCACCATTTGCTTCAACGTGGATGGAACTGGAGGGTATTATGCTGAGTGAAGCAAGTCAATCAGAGAAGGACAAACATTATATGGTCTCATTCATTTGGGGAATATAAAAAATAGTGAAAGGGAATAAAGGAGAAAGGAGAGAGAAAATGAGTGGGAAATATCAGAGAGGATGACAGAACATGAGAGACACCTAACTCTCGGAAACGAACAAGGGGAGGTGGAAAGGGAGGTGGGTGGGGGGATGGGGTGACTGGGTGATGGGCACTGAGGGGGGCACTTGATGGGATGAGCACTGGGTGTTATGCTATATGTTGGCATATAGAACTCAATAAAAAATTATATATATTAAAAAAGAAAACAGAGTTATAAACTAATAATCTAACAAAGGAGATAAAACAATAAAAACTATTTTAATCCAAAAGAAAGCAGAAAAAGAGAACAAAGAAGAGTTTGGACAAATAGAAAACAAATAGCAAGGTGAAAGACTTCAACCTAACCATAAAAATAATTATGGTAAATATGAAAAGCTCTAATTAATTGTCCCAATTAAAAGTTACAGATTGTTAGAGTACATAACAATGCAAAAGTCTTAAGAAACATACTGTAAATAGATTAACACTAAAAGAATGGAAAAGTATTCCACATTAACACTACCCAAATACAACTTGAGTCCCTATATTAAAGTAAAAAATTTCAGAGGAAAGAATATTAACAGGGTCAATTCATCAAGGGAACACTGTTATCCTACACTTTTAAACACAGATAGCAAGTAAGCACATGAAGATATATTCAACACCATTAACTATCAGGGAAATGTATATTAAAACCACAACGAGATACCATTACACACCCACAAGGAACGGCTGAAAGACCAATCATACCACATGTTAGTGAGGCTGTGGAAGAACCGTAACTTTTATCGACTGCTGGTGGGAATAGGACGTGAGAAAAGAGATGTGGCAACAGTTTCACAATTTCTTACAAAAATTAAACACACCCCGACGGTATGATTTAGCCATTCCACTCTTAGATATCTACCTGAGAGAAATGAAGGCATAGGTGTTCACAAAGACTTGTACATGAATGTTCATAGCAGCGTTACAGCGTTACTTGTAATAGCCAAAGACATGAAAGGAAGCAAATGTCCAGTGACAGAAGAATGGATAAACAACCTGGGGTATATCCATCCAGTGGAATGCTAGTCAGCAATAAAATGAGTGAATTATTACCTACCATTTACATCGACGTGGATGGAGCTAGAGGGTGTTATGCTGAGTGAAATAAGTCAATTGGAGAAAGACAATTATCATATGGTCTCACTCATATGTGGAATATAAGAAATAGTGAAAGGGACCATAAGGGAAAGGAGGAAAACTGAGTGGGGAAAAATTAGAGAGGAAGACAAACCATGAGAGACTCCTAACTCTGGAAAACAAAGTATTTCAGAAGGGGAGGTGGGTAGAGGGATGGGGTAACCAGGTGACAGGCATTAAGGAGGGCACATGATGGGATGAGCACTGGGTGTTATACTCTATGTTGGCAAATTGAAGTTAAATTAAAAAATAAAAGCAAAAAAAATGAATGAACTATGAGTACACAATAGAACATAGATGAATTCCAAAATACTTATGCTGAGTGAAATAAGCCAGACCAAAAGGATATAATCTGTACAATTCCATTTATACAGAATTATAAAAAATTCAGTCTAATCTCTAGTGGCCAGGAGTTACCAGGGAATGGGAATAAAGGAGTATGAGGGACAAGACAGGGAGAGTACAAAGTGGGTACAAGAAAACTTGTGGAGGAAAAAGAAAAAGAAAACTCGTGGAGGGTGATGGATATATTATTTTGATTATGGAAGTGATACATTTCAAGTATGTGCCATTTAGTGTATGTCAACTATAACTCAATAAAGTAATTCAAATATATAGAACATATTGTATATAAATTTATATATAACCAAAAAGTCATTTTATGTCTTTAAGAAAGGAAGAGCAAAAATAATACATAAATTTGGGATAATTCTTTAGCAAATGGACAACAATAAAAAGAACATATACACCACATTAAATATGAATGAAAAGTTTTATATAAATAAGCTGCTAATAAAAAGAACAAAATCAAATTGTATTGGTCATTTGCCAAAACCTGTGCAGAGGATGCTAACTTTCTAAGTACAGGAGAAAAAGAAAAACCTACAAAGAAAAAGATGGACAAATAATTCTGTATATTCTATAGAAAATAAAATAAAAAGCCATCTGGGAAAAGTATTTGCAGCAAAAATGCCTGAGGGTAAACATCCCTAATCTCTAAAGGGCCCAAACAAATAGGCCAATTCTAAGATCAACAAATAATAGGAAAAAGATGTGAACAGATAATGCACAAAAGAGAAAATTCAACAAGTGAACGTTCAATTAAAAAAGTGATAACATTTTTCATCCACTTAATTAGTAAAGCCTTAAAAATAAATGCTGGTAAGTGCATGTTAAATCTGATATCCTTCTATATTACTGCTGCTTTGAATACTAGCATAAACTTTATAAGCTATCACAGTTTTAGTTTTTAAGAACTCTAAAACTATTCAAATCCTTTGGTATAGTAATTTTCCTTCTGGAACTTTAGCCTAAGGAAATAATCCAAATTCTGGAGTAGTCTTATCCAGTAAGATATTTTTCAAATAACAATGAAAATTAAAAACTCTAAATAGCTAAAACAGGAGACCTGCTAATTAAATCAAAGTATAACTGCTCAATGGAATATTTTATAGGCACTGTTAAATAAAACACAGACACTATACAGCAAAATGGAAAAGACCTATAATGCTAGGTTCAAAAGCATGATATTAAACTTTATGCACTCTATGGTTAAAATAACGTAAATGTTTTAATGCACCAAGTGCAAAAGGTAAATATAAAACTATTAACAGTAGATGGGTCAGTGATTTATTTTCCTATTTTTAACTGTAATGTTCTCATTCTATTTTTATAGTGAAAAACTGAAACAATTTATGACAAACTATTTTACAGTAAGTATTAAGATATAAATGCCAAGAATCTTTGAAAAACATTTATGGGCAAGTAGCTCTTTAAACCTGAGAGCTCTTGGTGTGTAAGGTGAGCATTTTGGGGTTAATTTTCTGGAACTCATTTTCTTCTTGGGAACACTGATCTCTAAATCTCAGAGTTTATGATTCTCAGAGCTTCATCAATAGTAATTAAGTTAAGCTGGGTTTTCACTGATTTTCTTTGTCTATTTGTAAACTACAAAATGCTAAACCAATCAGTTTATACAAACTAATCCAACTGATCAATTCAGTGAAAAAAAATCAAAGTGCTAATTGTGCATTATATTGTTTCAAAGAAAGCTAAATGGGTCTTGTTTTTAAAAGGGATTCTTTCACAGTTTGGTTAAACCTTGAGGTGAGGTACAGGGATGGATAAAGATCTTGCTGTTCCTAAAAGGTTAAAAGTGAACTCGGGAGTTCTCAGAGCCACACTTCATTGCAAATCACAGATTACTAATCCTGCAATATCTCTGGATGGCTCTGTTGCAAAGAATTACTAGATTTTTGCTCAGGGTGGCTTTTTTTGATCATCCTTTCCCAAACAGCCAACCCCCTGCTGTATACCATACCTCATAATCCTGTTTTTTTTTCATAGTACTTATTACCATCTGAAGTTATTTTATCAATTTGTTCACTCTTTAATTTACCTTTATTCAAAGGCCTCACCTGTCTTATTGGCTGAAATATCCTATGGGTCTAACACACTGCATGGTACATAGAAAGTATTCAATTAATAATTGTGGAATAAATAAGTAAATATTTTTGACACCAATAATGATAAGAACTAGAGATAACAGAGCTGAGACCTATCATCCAGGACAAGATGAAGGTTAGGGAAGACTCACTCAAGGCCAGAGTTGGGACCAAGGAAGGAAGCACAATGAAATGAAGTACTCTCAATCCTCATTAAGGAGAATAGTTGGCACCAGGGTTTTCAACAAGATGGTCTTGTGCATAATGGGAAACCCATACTACTCTGAGGTTAAGGATCAGAATGAGGAGGTAAGGCAATGGATCATCCTAATTCTTGGGCTCATTTTGGAGGCTCTCAAGAATCACCAAAACTTAGACAGAGGTAAGGTTTGGCATCTCCCCTCCGACTTGGTAGTATAAGAAAGTCTCAGACCAAATCATGCTACACGCACAGACATTTATTAATAAGCAGGAAAGAAGAACCATATAATGCCAAACTAAAGAAATCCCAGAAGTCTGTCCTTTCTGAAGGACATATACACCACATAGCATATAAAATGTTAAGAAATCCTGCATGTGTGTGTGTGGGGGGGTTGGTGGGGGTGGGGTTGAAAGACCTTTATGAGGACTCAGAAGTGGAGTGAAGCTAAACCTGTGGGTAGGGTAGTAGAGATGGTCATCATCAGAACAGCCATCTCCGTGGTTCAGGGAGAACTGATGCACGTTTTGGGGGATGAGGCAAGGGCCAGCTGTGACATTTATATTCAAATGAAATCAAGTAAAATTGAATCATAAAAGGGAAAAGCTGCCACAAAAGGCTAACGTCCATGAATGGTAGTGTATGAAAGAGGGTGGATGGGCAGCCCGGGTGGCTCAGCAGTTTAGCGCCGCCTTCAGCCCAGGGCCTGATCCTGGAGACCTGGGATCAAGTCCCACGTGGGGCTCCCTGCATGGAGCCTGCTTCTCCTTCTGCCTGTGTCTCTGCCTCTCTCATGAATGGATAAATAAAATCTTTAAAAACAAAAGAGGGTGGAATGTGTGTGTGTGTGTGTGTGTGTGTGTGTGTGTGTGTGACCTAACAAAGCAGTGCATCTTTTAGAGTCTGCATCCCCAAACTGTCTCAGAAGTCAACCCACAGACATAGATTCAAGTGCAAGTAGTTTACTGAGGGTGTGATCTCAGGAGGGAGACTCAGTAGAGGGGGAGGGAAGTGAAACAAACAATGGAATCCTAACAGAAAGTTGTGTTATTACCACTGTAGGCAACTGTAGTTTTAATCTCACTAGGGACCCTGGACTCAGAGCAGAACAACACCTCAGAGACATCCCAACTGAGGAACAAGGACATTAAGATATTTACATACCAAGTTCTGTCAGAACTGGTCAAAGGCTATCCTTATAGGGAGGCATTTCGTTCTGGGCATTTCTGGCTACATGTATGTATGTATGGCAGAGTAAAAGTGTCGAGGAGCTTAAGGCCAGAGAAAGCCCAAATGCAGAGAGAGGCAGACACCAGTGGTTGGCAGGATGGTAAGGGCTGAGGGGATATTGGTGTGGTGGTTGTGGGAGATGGGGGTTGTCCTATCATTTTTGATGAGTAACAGTTGCAATTAACTTTACTTAGCAGGGTATCTAAAGTCAGATTAAAGGGGAATTCTGGCTTTGTATGCTTTCTCTCCTTGTTTCGGCTATCTTAACCATTACTGATGACTGCGGCCCTCCTTCTCTGTGGCCAAGAGAAAGCAGAGGTGGAGAGCCACAAATTTCTTCTCCAAAATAATTTTTAGAGTTCTCAGATTCTGAGCAGTAGATCCTTGGCTGTACCAGAAGTAAACACTGAAGCTGTACCCAAAGACTGCAGCACTATTTGTCTTCAATACCAGTGGGGGTATGGTGTGAGTGGAATTAATTGAAGGTTGAACATATAAGGCACTTAGAGAGCCACCTCTCACCAGTCCAAGGAAGGAGAGTCTTCTGTTCAGCTCAAAGCTCATACTGTTCTCTGTCCTCTTGGATGACTCAGGAGAATGGATCTTTTCAAAGGCATTAAAGGAGGCTGTAAAAAGAAAAATGGTTTTAAAAGCATGATGAAATTAAAAAGAAAACAAAACTCCTGGCATCTGTGCCCTGAAACATTATCCAACTCCTATAATAAGTGCAAGCACAGCCTTTCATTTGGGAGTGCTTGTGGTCCTGGCATTTTTCCCTCCCTGAAACTAGAGAGAACCATCCCTATACCCAGGTCATTGAATAATAAAGTTAATGTTGCTACTACCAACACTGATTTTGCCCTGACCAAAAAAAGTTGTGAGAAAGAGCCAGATTTCTGTGAGAAGCCCCAAAGACTTGTATTTCAGAAGGTAAAGATATTTTTCTTTGAATGACACTTTACTATTATTCCTTATACTTCTCTTTTCTGGATGCATATATGAAGCCTGGAAAATATTTTAATGCTGAAATTATAGGGGGCTAGTCTGTGCCAAATGGAATATGAGAAGCCTTTTGCTGTGGGGTTGGGCCACCAAAGCTTTTTTTTTTTAAGATTTTATTTATTTATCCATGAGAGGCACGCAGAGAGAGGCAAAGACACAAGCAGAGGGAGAAGCAGGCTCCATGCAGGAAACCTGATGTGAGACTCAATCCTAGGACTCTGGGATCACGCCCCGAGCCAAAGGCAGACGCTCAACCACGGAGCCACCCAGGTGTCCCGACCAAAGTTTTAATCAGGTCAGAAGAAAAGGGATTAATCCTTGCTAATCTAAAAATTGGGTCTTGGAGTTGATTTTTAAATTTAAGACAATTTTTTTTTTGGTCTTCAAGAGTACACACAAAAGTCTTTTGAACATCCTATGGGCTCAGAAGTCAGGTTTCTTGTGAATGTGTGTGTCTAAATGCTTCTATCGACCTCTTTCCACTCAAGAATCACTAGAAAGAACACCTTAATCATAAATGGCAGTGATGATTCACAGATACCAGTGGAGAGTTTTTTGCTAAGTAATTGAAAATATTTTTATAGTGATTGCTGAATCTCTTTCATATCTAGAGTTTGGAGTTTGCCTGTTATTATTCCACAACCTAATGTCTCTCTGCAGGGAAACACCTAGTATTTTAATAGCCTCTTTAGTTTTAAATGATAATGAGAAGACTTGCCTTTTTGGAGGAAGAAAAGTCACTGACGATTTACTGGGAATTAGGAAGGCTTCAATTATCTGGGTGGTGATGCTCAAATGGGGAAAGGATAGGAGATCTATTTCATCCACAATGGCCTCTGATAATGTCCAACTAATATCTAGATATCTGTCTGGTGGGGAAACAGAGTATTTCACAGTATTTTTGGCTTTTTAATTTTTGTTGTGGTTTTTATTTGGGTCTGCTACGGAATACATATACACATGGATTTGACTCAAATGAGAAGATGGCTCAACCTGGTCGTGGAGAAGGCACTTGGTAACAGAGTAAGTTTGCTCACCTGTAAAATGCTGGCTTCTGTGAGGTCCTTTCCTCAATTACAGCCAGTGTTCCATCTATATTATGTACCTTTGCACCTATCTCCTTGTAGATAAGCTAGTCAGAGGGAAAGGGAAGCTCTGAGTAAGAGGAAGAAAAAGGAAACTAGAAATGAGGAATATTTCAATCCTTTCTTCTGGGAAGAGTTTTCTTAGCTTAATTCTAATTTCCCACAAAAAGAGGATGCTAGTCTGCTTGATTATTTCTCGTACACCTAAGAGGGCTGTACGAACATTGTTTCTCGGGCTCATAAAGGAAAATGAAGAGGAAAATGTCTCTATTCCTATCTCATTTCCCTCAACAACTGAAACATTTCCTCTAGGATTCTAGACCAGCATATGAATGGGAGGTTGAGAGGAAGATGTATTTGGAGTGTGATACCTTATATCCTCAAAAAGCAGAGTGCCAGACATTGAAGACAAATTACCAGTGTACTTACTGCATCAGTGTGGTAATGATTCAGTTGGTTGGGGCCAACACATTCTTCTTCTATCAGACTAGAGAAATACTTTTGATTTTAGGACTACTGTTAAATGGTTTTCTTTTTTATTAACTCTATGTCAGAAGGTGCTATGTAAAGGCCTTTAAATTAGGTGTACAAAAACACAGATGCTCCATTAACATAGATTTCTTACTTACAAGTAAAATTTTATTGGGTATAAGCCTACAGATTGTTTTTTTTTTAAATGTTACATAAATGGAATTGGCCAAAGTTGAGAGTTGCTCACTACTTCAACAACAAAGAAAGTATTAGTCAACTTTTATCATGTTCTCAGAACTCCCAGAGAAATGTAATTTTAAATATTGGGTCCTTAATGAAGATCAAGTTATTCAATATTAAAACTCAACACAGTGGCAAACAGCACTCCATTAAGGTTTTAAAACTGTCAGCCTTGATTATTTTTAATTTGAATTGTTTTCTTTCAGTAGGTTAGCTATGTAATAAGCAAAAAAAAAATAACCCTCAACATTAATATTCACTCAATCTGATGCCTCTGATGTAGCCAGATGCTAGCAGAGTTAGAATCTCTGTAGAACTGAATACTCTCTGAATTAAGAAAACCATCCATAATGAGTCTAGCTACATTGCAGATAAAATGTAACCCCATCTTACTTGGCCTTAGCATTTACAGGAAAATTCATTAAATTACCTCCAGAAAGAAAGGCAAAAGGGCACATATCTCTACAGTGATGGAAATCATAGATTTTTTTTTAAATTGAGGTTCTAAGGGCCAGGGATGGATGGTATCCCACTTTCTAAATGTCTATACATTGGAGACAGGATTGATAGTCTTATTAGTCTGTCCTTTGTGTACTTAAAAAATCCCAAGTCTCTGGTGTTAAAAGATTTATACATCATTTTATATTTATAACTCATTTCTATTCATTACTCTTCAGGGTAGCTGCAAGAAGGTTGTTCTCGTACTGGCCCTAGGTTTTAGAGAGGACAACAACTACTGAGAGATTATGTGATGGGATGAAAGCTTGCAAGTGGCAGCAGTAGAATTATAGTGAACTGAGTTTTTATTGTCTCTTAGAATATGTGATCAGAAGTCAAAGAGATGCTTTGGAGATTCAAAGTATTTTGCTCAGATAAGATAAATTCCCCCAAACCTAAGGTAGGTAGCTAGCACCTTACTTCCTACTGCTAGATCCTTACAAGTCTCCTTGGAACTATGTGTTGCAGCTATTAAACTAGGGGAGTAAGTAGAGATTAAATAGATAGAGGGAGATGGTTGTTATTCATCAATCCTGAACCTTCTCTCCATGTCATCATTCTTGCACACTGTATATTTAAAGATGCAAAGAAGATGCCAACATAATAATATAATGTTAAGAGTTATCCATCAGGAAACAAAATGTAACCGTAAAATTTTCATCCCTTCTCAAGTAAGAGGGAAAAAAGTGGGTACTACATTATACTGATTATCCTAAAACTAACTATGCTGGAAATTTCAAAGAACAGGAAAGTTCACCACCGCCATTTCTTTGTGTAAGAATGGCTTTGCTCCCATGTATGTGCTTTTGGGAGTAATACACCATGAAATTTTCTTAGCATTGTCTCTAAAAATATTTTTTCTAAGTATACTGTTCTGTGAAGTTTGAAAAAAAACATAATCGTGGTAAAATACATATAACATAAAATTTACTATCTGAACTATTTTTAAGTGTACAGTGTGGTACTGTCAACTAAATTAATACTGTCGTGCAACCAATCTTCAGAACTCTTCATCTGGTAAAACTAACTCTATATTCATTAAACAATATTTCCCTAGTCCTCTCTGCCCTCAGCTTCTGACAACTACCAACCTATTTGCTGTATCTATTAATTTGACTGTTCATATTCATGTTGTAACGTGTCAGAATTTCGTTTCTTTTTAAGGCTGAATAATAATAAATTGTATGTTTATACCACATTTTGTTTACCTATTCATTCACAGACTGACCATTGGGTTGCTTCTACCTTTTTAGTAATACTGTTCTGAAGAAGGGTATACAAATATCTTTTTGAAAATCGATTTTCTTTTTTTTTTTTTTTATTTATGATAGTCACAGAGAGAGAGAGAGAGAGAGAGAGAGGCAGAGACACAGGCAGAGGGAGAAGCAGGCTCCATGCACTGGGAGCCCGACGTGGGATTCGATCCCGGATCTCCAGGATCGCGCCCTGGGCCAAAGGCAGGCGCCAAACCGCTGCGCCACCCAGGGATCCCCTGAAAATCGATTTTCAATTATTTTGGGTAAATACTCAGAGGTAGAATTGCTGAATCGTATGGTAATTCTATTTTCAATTTTCTGAGAAAGTGCCATACTGTTTTCCATAGTGGCTGTACCATTTTACATTCCTACTAATAGTGCACAAGGGCTTCAATTTCTCCACATCCTCACCCATATTTGTTATTTGCTATTCTTGTTTTATATATATATATAGTAGCCACCCTAATGGATGTGAGGTGGTATCACACTGTGGTTTTGATTCGCATTTCCCTAATTATTAGTGATATTGAACATCTTTTCATGTGCTTGTTTTTATACATCCTCTTTAAGGAAATGCCTATTTTAGTCCTTTGTTTTAAAATCAGATTAATTTTGTTGTTGTTGAGTTGAATTCTGGGAAGTTTTGTGGTAAAAGGATCCCATGGTCAAACAGTTTAGGAAATGCCAGCTGTTTTATCACCTTCTTGAAGATTGGCAGTGTGTCTGTATCATATTAAAGGCTCTGAGAATTACTACAGTAAGGAAAAACACTGTGTAACAGAGTATTTTCCATACATAACTACGGTGGAACCATTTTACACTGAACACTTAGTCTCATCTTCAGCCAGTGGGTAGCCACAGAATGCAATTTGTAAAAAGCTCTTTTAAATTTAAAAAAACCCAACAGTTAATAAAGAAACCTATCCATGTAAGAAGGAATGCTTTTGCAGTAGGCTTCATCATGCTGTGTTTCCCACCTAGACAAGCTTTTCTCTTACATCACTTTGCAAATATTTATTGAGTGCTGACTCAGTGTTGGGGATATAAAAAATATTAAGTTATATCTACTTCTTCAATAATCTCTAGGAGGAGATAAATAATTATAATAGAATTTTGTAAAGATGGTGTGATAATGTGAGACATATTACCTTAGGTTATTTGGTTGCAAGTAACAGAAAGCAAATCAAATTAGCTTTAGTGAAAGAAAGTGTTATGAGGATACAGAAGCGTATCATGAAACTCAAGGGCAGGAATGCAGCCAGCTTGGGAAACACCTGGAAGGTAGCCAGGACTCTATTTGTCTTTTCTTTTCTCTAAGGGTCTGTATAAATCTTCTATGCACAATATTCTTTTTATATATAACACCCACAAAGCTTTTTACTTCACATGTTATGGCTGTAAACAATTTCAGAGAATTTTTTTTCAGTTACAATTCTAAGTTCCAAGGGAAGAGAGTGACTAACTCAGCATGTGTCAAATATCTATATACGGTTCAGTCAACTGTGGCCAGTGGGATGAAGTCACAGATCAAAACATGGCTGCTATGTACCCAAGAAACTTTTCAACTTCATCTCTTTTCACTTCTCCCATACATCCGGTGTCCTAGTGGTACCAGTAATGATTGTCTATTGAAGAAACTCAAAATAATTAAACATTTGCTATTGATAAGGTAATTCTGGATAAACATTCAAAGCCATATCTACAAGTCAGCAGTAACTAACTACAACATGTTAATGGAAAGTACAATCCATTCACACTACTAATAAAAAGACAATTTAAATAAAGATTATTCTTTAAAAGGATGTGCAAGACTAAATATTTAGAATTTAAATGACAAGCCATTGATCTTGGCCAAAATATCGGAATTGGGCTTTCATAGAAGCTGAATTCTAAAACTCAGATACTGCCATTCTCTATGCCTTTCCCTTTACACCAACTTGGGTAAAAAGTGAGAGTATTCATTGAAGTGAACCACCTAGCCTCAATGAAACAGATAGCAGATACCTGCTGATTTATGCTGTCATCTGCCTTTATATATGTTAGCGACTTGAGCTAATTGTAGAGGTAATGAATAAGTAAGAGAGGATTTAGGCAATTTCAGGAAAGACAGATTAGCTCCCAGGAGCCAGAGAACAATAAATCAAAGTGGAATCCAGGTCTGAGAAGTTGGCAGAGAGCAAATTTATCGCATTCATAAAATATTTTAGTTAAGTAATACTCACCTGAAGTTCTGTCTTTTCCTAATCTGCAATATGAGAGGGCATTTGTAGATTCAGAAAGGGAAATTTGGGGAAACAATGTTTTACATTATTTCATAGGGAAGTGTCTTTATCTTATGGGTTGGATAAAATTTATTCTATCAATGAGTTCACAAAAATACTGTATTTTTACTGTAGGCATTAAATAGTTTTAACTTAGGTAACAAAAATCCTAAGTTGGTTATCCTGTTCTTTAAATACGTTATATTACTTTGGTTGCTAAAATCTATGCTTTTCACACTCACATAACTTTTTCTCTTCAAATAGTTTAAATTCATGAGCTTAGATACTGCTGTTTTTCTCTTCTTTCCTGTGAAGATTTAACTCTTTCGCCCTGTGAAGGCCTCTTATTTTTTCAAGATGCTGATTTCTTGAGGGATACAGTTACTTGAATCTTTGGTGCTTAAGGTTTTATTACATTTCTTACCGCAAGCATTGGAAAATTACCATTTTTGAATTGTCATTAAGTGGAAATAGCTCACTGTTTGCCTTGTATTACTTAGACTCAATTATTTGGGAAAGTAGAGAGTAAAAGTAATTTCAGTAAGAAACCAAGTGACTTATTTTCCCCCTTTTATTTTAACTTGAGTATATAAAGTAACTATGATTAAAGTTGTAACAGCAGAAGTATATAGATTATTAAAACTCTCCAACTTGATAATTTTAAAAGGGAAGTGTATCTGTGACATCAGCAAATTTCTTTTTTAAAAAAATATTTCCTTATTTTTTATTTGAGAAAGAGGGAGAAAGAAGGCACAAGCGTGCGTGTGCCTGTGAGCTAGGGCAGTGCAGCAGGGGAGGCAGAGGGACAAGCAAATTCTGTGCTGAGCACAGAGCCCTATGGGGGCTTGTTCTCATAACAGAGAGGCCATGACCTGAGCCCCCATCAAGAGTCAGCCTGCTTAACCGACCGAACCACCTAGGTGTCCCATCATTACATTTCTTGAAGACATTTTATATTAAAACAGATTCATTCATTTACTGATTCATTTGACAAATTAACCTATTAACTAATTTCCAGCTTTGAGGATTTTCCATCCATACTTTTTTTTTTCAGATTTTATTTATTTATTCACGAGAGACACACAGAGGCAGAGACATAGGCAGAGGGAGAAGCAGGCTCCATGCAGGGAGCCTGATGTTGGGACTCGATCCCATGACTCCAGGTTCATGCCCTGAGCCAAAGGCAGATGCTCAACCACTGAGCCACCCAGGCATCCCCCATCCATGCTTTAAATGAGGGGTCAGCAAACTATGGCCTACAGGTCAAATCCAGACAATTCCTTGTTTTTGTAAATAAAGTTTTAATGGTACATCATCACACTCATTCATTTATGTATTGCCTCTGGATGTTTTGACACTACCGAGTTGATTAGTTACAACAGAGACCATATGGCCTGCAAGGCTGGAAATATTTACTATATAGCCGTTGACAGAAAGACTTTGCAGGGAATTCCAGTTTTAGCTCCAAAATGTAAAGATCTTGAAGTTGTCAGGCCTGTCCTTCTAACTCATGTCCTTTCAGCTGAGCAAATTGAAAGTCTACAACTCCTCAAGGACTCATCATAGAATTAAGGTCACAGGAAAACTACCATCCTCTAATCTGTAGAGAGAACTGAATGCAGACAGTCACTGTCAAAATTTGCTTACCAGGGACAGAATCTACTAGGGCCATTAACTGGTAGGAACTCTTAAATGGTAATCATCACTAATTGCTGGAGCCTAAGTATGGATTAGCATGAGAGTAAGAAAATCCTGGAGACTTAGAGAACCCCCACAATTTCATGGAACTTACTTCCAGAAACATCACCAGTGTGAAATGCTGAAAAAGCTGCCCTTGAGGCTCTGGTAGAGGGACCAGAAAAGTAACCATTGTGAAATATGCCCAGAGTGTTTTATATAACAAAGGCCTTGTCCTAGAAAGGGGAAGAACATTCTCTTTATTCTAGCTACCTCTAGCCTTTCTGTCTCACTTAAGGAGAGTGAGCCAAAAAATCCTGTGAAGGTCACCATCTAGGGATACAGGTGCAAGAAAAGGCTAAGGTTTAATCATAAAGTAAGAGCATGCTTCTCCTCCCTCACCCCTTATCACCAAACAGGAATCTAGTATAATAACAGTGAATGAAACTGAATGAGCTGCAAGACAGACTCTAAGATGGAGTACTCAGAGAAGCCTCAAGTCTGCAGAAGAGACAAAGACAAAAACACAAGAGGAATTTGAATCCTCTGGCCCCTACAAGTGCAGCAAACAATAAACACAGCCCAATTCCTAACCTGATTAACATTAAAAAAAAAACACATTAAAGACCTATTTCCCTCAGTTTGTATTCCTCAATAAATCCTATCCAACTTTCAACAAAAAATTAAAAGACATAAAGTCAAGAAAAAAATGTTCTGAAGAGACTAGGAAAGTATCAGAGACACACTTAGATAGAACAGATGTTGGAATTATCTGATAGGGAAATTAAAATTGGACTAATATTTTAAGGTTTCTAACGAAAAAAGTAGACAAAAGGCAGGAACATGGGTAATGCAAGCGGAAAGATGGAAACTGTAAGAAAAAAAATCAAAAGAAAATACGAGAAATTTTAAGAAAGTTCTGTCACAAACACTTTTCATTTTCGGCCCAAACCACACTTTAACAATTTAAAAATAATTGATATAATGCTCTGGGTTGTATTACTCAGACCACGATGGAATTGAGTTAGAAATCAGTAACAAAAAGACAGCTGGAAAATACCCAAACATTAGGAAATTAAACACGTACTTCTCAATACTACAAAGGTCAAAGGAGACTCAAGAGAAATTAAAAACTATTTTGAACTAAATCAAAATGAAAACACAACAAAATTTCTGGGATGCAGCAAAAGCAATACTTGAGGGAAATTTATAGCACAAAAACCACGTGTTAGTAAATAAGAAAGATCTAAAATCAGTAATCTAAGCATCTAGTTTAGAAAACTTGAGAAAGAGTGCAATTTAAGCCTAAAGCAAGAAGAAATAATAAAAATCAGAGCAGAAATAAAAGAAACGGAAAACAGGTAAACAATAGAAATCAATGAAACGAAAAGATGGTTCTTTGAAAATATGAAAAATATTGATAAACCTCTCTAGGTTGACCAAGAAAAAAAGTGAAAAGCCAATAAATTACCAATCTTAGAAATGAAAGGGGGATCTTTACTACTAATACCATGGACATTAAAAGGATGATAAAGGAATAATACAAACAACTCTATGCCCCCAAATGTGATAACTTAGATAAAACAAAACAATCCTTTGAAATACATAAATTTCAAAAATTCACGCAAAGAGAAATAGATGATCTGAATAGGCATATGTCTTCTAAAGAAATTGAACCAATAATTACTACTGTTTCCTCCCCATCCCCACAAAAAGAAAAAAAAAAAAAAACCCAACAGGCTCAGATGGTTTCACTTGTCAATTCTACCAAATATTTAAGGAAGAAATGATAGTGTTTCTCCACAATCTCTTCCAGGAAATAGATGTAGAGGAAACACCTTCCAATTCATTTTGAGGTCAGTATGACTTTAATACCAAAACCAGATAACAACATTTTAAGAAAAGAAAAACTACAGACTTTCTCTCATAGAAGATGGAAGTATATGCCAAAATCCTCAAAATAATATTGCACAATGTTATTGCACAACAGGAACTTACACCATGACCAAATGAGATTTATTCTGTGTGAAAGTAGTTCAATCTTTTTTAAAAAATGTAATATACCATATCAACAGAATAATCTCTAATTAGAGCTGGGCATATCAGTAATGAACTCATGTTCAGGTTAATATAGATACAGATGATATAGACAGAAATAATTATAGGTATGATATGCACATTGGGACACATGCATATATTTCCTTATCCGTCAGCTGAGAAAGCAGAGAAGCAATGTATCCTCAAAAGTAATTGAACACATCTAGTAGCACCCAGCTCCTGGTTTCTAATACCAATGTCCAATAAAAGAACCAGGGCTCCTTAGAGAAATGGTTGATTCTAGAACTTGGGCAGGTAAAATAGAAGTTAAGGCTGGAACACTTATTAGTGCCAGAAAGTAAGCAAGTGCTCAAGGAAAGTAAGCAAGTGCTCCCACTGTGATTGGGATATGTCAGGGGAAACAGAAGCCAATTGAAAGAGCTTCAAATAACCAAAGCTGAAACAAACTGAGCAAACAACTAACTAATCAAATATTGGATAATAGCCCAAAATATAAATATCTGTAAGTCCACAGTGATTTTATTTTTTAAAATTATTTTTTATTGGAGTTCAATTTCCCAACATATAGCATATCACCCAGTACTCATCCCGTTAAGTGTCCCCCTCAGTGCCCATCACCCAGCCACCCCATCCCCCCACCTGCCTCCCCCTCCACTTCCCCTTGTTCATTCCCCAGAGTTAGGAGTCTCTCCTGTTCTGTCACCTTCACTGATATTTCCCACTCATTTTCTCTCCTTTCCCCTTTATCCCTTTCACTATTTTTATATTCCCCAAATGAATGAAACCATATAATGTTTGTCCTTCTCCAAATGACTTACTTCACTCAGCATAATATCCTCCAGTTCCATCCACATCGAAGCAAATGGTGGGTATTCGTCATTTCTAATGGCTGAGGAATATTCCATTGTATCCATAGACCACATCTTCTTTATCCATTCATCTTTCAATGGACACCGAGGCTCCTTCCATAGTTTGGCTATTGTGGACATTGCTGCTATAAACATCGGGGTGCAGGTGTCCCAGCGTTTCACTGTATCTGTATCTTTGGGGTAAATCCCCAGCAGTGCAATTGCTAGGTCGTAGGGCAGATCTATTTTTAACTCTTTGAGGAACCTCCACACAGTTTTCCAGAGGGGCTGCACCAGTTCACGTTCCCACCAACAGTGCGGGAGGGTTCCCCTTTCTCCACATCCTCTCCAACGTGTGTTGTTTCCTGTCTTGTTCATTTTCACCATTCTCACTGGTGTCTCATTGTGGTTTTCATTTGTATTTCCCTGATGGCCTGGGATGCGGAGCATTTTCTCATGTGCTTGTTGGCCATGTGTATGTCGTCTTTGGTGAAATTTCTGTTCATGTCTTTTGCCCATTTCATGATTGGATTGTTTGTTTCTTGGCTGTTGAGTTTAATACGTTCTTTATAGATCTTGGATACTAGCCCTTTATCTGATAGGTCATTTGCAAATATCTTCTCCCATTCTGTAGGTTGTCTTTTAGTTTTGTGGACTGTTTCTTTTGCTGTGCAGAAGCTTTTTATTTTGATGAAGTCCCAAAAATTCATTTTTGCTTCTGTTTCCCTTGCCTTCATTGATGTGTCTTGCAAGAAGTTGCTGTGGCCAAGTTCAAAAAGGGTGTTTCCTGTGTTCTCCTCTAGGATTTTTTTTTTAATTTTTTTAAATTTTTATTTATTTATGATAGTCACAGAGAGAGAGAGAGAGAGAGAGAGAGGCAGAGACATAGGCAGAGGGAGAAGCAGGCTCCATGCACCGGGAGCCTGACGTGGGATTTGATCCCGGGTCTCCAGGATCGCGCCCTGGGCCAAAGGCCCGCGCCAAACCGCTGCGCCACCCAGGGATCCCCTCCTCTAGGATTTTGATGGATTTTTGGTCCACAGTGATTTTAAACACACACACACACACACACACACACACACACACACACACACACACACAAAGTGAATGGCTGAATAAATAACTAAAGGGAAGAGACAAATTTCCTATGCAGAAGAATTCCAAATAATTCATGCAGATATTCCAGCATCGATTTATGTAGCAATACTCCTAACTCTGTAAGTGTGGACTGCATGTGGTGACTTCCTTCCAAAAATTGTGGTAGAGAAAATATAGAAAGAAAGGAAGAAAACTTTAGAGTGGAGACAAACACTACCTCAGTCAAGTAAGTCATCAAGATCAACATCAACAGTGATAAGTCATAGTGATATATATTGTAGCCATATTATGTGAGGAAAATAGCATTTTGTCTCTGTGATCTTCCTTTCAAAAACCTGTAAACCCAGTCTAATCATAAAAAATCTAATCAATCCCAACCGAGAAACATTATAAAGAAATCTGATTATTAATCCTCAAAGTCATCAAGGTCATCAAAAACAAGGGAATCTGAGGAAGTATCTCACAAGGAAATATGATGACCAAATGTAAGGTGGTATCCTGGATGGGATCCTGGAGCACAGAAAGGACATTAGGCACAAACCAAAGAAATCTGAATAAATTACAGACTTTAATAAGAAAGATCAGTAATGGTTCATGAACTATAACAACTATAACAAGTGTACATATAATGTAATCTGTTAATAATAGGAGAAACTGGCTGTGGGGCATACGGGAAATCTCTATTCTATTCATAATTTCCTGTAAATCTAAAATTGTTCATAATTCTAAAATTGTTCTAAAATAACAAGTTAAAAGAAAAGCTTTCCTGACCTTACTTTAAGTGAAAGAAAAATGGAAATGACTGCTTTGTGGGAGGGTAAAAAAAAGTGAATTTGCTAAAGGAAGATAACAAGATGGTTTCAGATGATTCCAAACAAGTTAATAGTAAGTTTAGGTCCTAATTCTTCTTTGTGCAAAATTAATTACCTTTTGGAATGGGAAGATAGCATATTGCGTGGCCCAGGAAACTGGAAAGAAATACACAAAATATTGTGATGTTCAACCCCAAAACAGCTACATGCACGTATTTGATGGGGATTCACTACATATATCCTTTACTTTTAAAAATGCCATTTAAATTCTCAACTTTTATTATATTTAAAGACGTATTTGTTTATAGAAATGAATTGTCAAGAAATGGAATTAAATGTGAGGGAGCCCTTCTGATAAAAGGCAAAACGTGGAAAAAAATTCATTGCTTTTTTTGAAACAACCCCACAGAGTTAATTCCTTCATGGAGCTGAAGGCTTTTGCTTTGAAATTCATTTTATTGACCTAAAGCTTAAACTGCAGGGTGACTCAAGGATAATTGACAGGAGGAAAAGAACATCATGCTACCATTGTCCATGTATGCCCTCAGTCATTCCCTTGTTAAAAGATGCATTATGTAAATGTACCCTCCACTGAATTTTGCTAGCATTTTTTTTGTTGTTGTTCCTGGTAAAATATAACCCATGTTCGTCAAGGAGGAGGGATAAAATCCACCCTTTCAAAGGTTTCAGTGATTATGTCCCTACACTGCAATTTCTGCCTGAAATTCAAGCCCACATAAAAGGTTCTGAAACCTAAAGGTAGTTTTACTGTGTATCCGATTTACGGGTATAATGTGGGTTTAGAAGAAATAAAGCATATTTAGAAGCAGGAAATAGGTATAATTAGACTCTGAAACATGTTTCTTTAGCAAAGTTTTCTTCCAAAGTTACCTTGTAGCTGCAAAATCAATCATTGTCACACCAGCCAAAGAAATGATCAATTCCCCATTCCGATGTGTCTATGTCAACCAAAACATAAAAATCACAGATAGAGATTCGTGAGGAGTTGAAAGTAGCAGCAGCATGTTAGGCTATTCATTAATCAGCATCCAGGTTACTCTAATTAAATACTGTGCAAATTAGAGGGAAAGCAGTGGTCTCGAACCTTTGACGGAGTGGCCATCAAGTATTTCTCAAGGAAACAGATTATTCCTATTAACTGTTCTCATAAAGCACACCAGAATGCATTGCTGCTAGAAGAAACAAAAAGTAGTGGGTTTTTATGAAAAACAGATACAAATGTCGAATAAATTATACATAGCTATGGTTTACCTTCAAGCTGATAGTTAGCCATGATTTAATGTCAGCCTTTACTAATGGGAGCCCCTGCAAATTTGAATCTGTTTTAAGGCCATAAAGAGAAACTAATTAATACAAAGGGACACATAAGAACTAATTTGAAAAAAAAAATGCAGTATGTCCTTGGGTTTTGGAGATAAAAGATTCGCTTTCAGTTCTCTATTTGCAGTGTGTTTTAGTAGCATTAAGAGAAAAAAAAGGAATCTTGTTTTACAGTCTTAAAATCTCTCATATGTGTCCTTTTCAGTATCAAAGTAATTCCAAGAGAAACTAACTTGAGTGAAATAAAGTTGATGGCCCTGATCTTAACTGATTTTTAACCTGTCTGCATTACATTAAATACCACGTTAAATAAGAAAAATTCAACCAAGCAAATTTCAAAGGTCTAATTGGCTTTATTAAATGACTCATGAATCGGACACTATCCCATCTAGCAAACGGGAGTGGGGGGGCACTCCAAGGAGTTGCACAAAATGGAAGGCTTTTATGGAAGGAGGGTAGGCCAAGAAACTGAGTGAAAGGAAAAGAGTGTGGAGGTGAGGCTGCTTTCCCTTGGGGGACAGGCAAAGGGGTCTTATTGTGCAGATTACCTTGCCTTCCTTTGGGGGATGGAGAGGGTCCACAGGGCACATTCCTAAACTTGTTGGAAAAAAATCCTAACTGACTGGTTAAGACTACATTGGGAGGGTGGGTGGTTTGAAGGTGTTGAAAGTGCAATTATATTATGTACTAAGCCCCAGGTTTGGGGACTTGGCCTAAGTGACACCATTTTGGGCCTGTGGGTTGTTGTTGTTATTGTCGTTTTAACACCCAGAACCTGGAGCTATAGAGTAAAACTGTTTTCTTTTAAACCTGAGCATGTCTCACATCAAACAGCAAGCTGTAAGTGAATCAGAATTGTGTCCTTCTAGGATATCAACACTTTTGGGAGGGCCCTGAGAATAAAAATATGGACTAAACTTTTGATAATTTCATTTATATTTGAACAGTCATTTGAAATGCTTTCTTCCAGCAAAAGAGTAATTAAACCTCTTTATCTTCACTTTAAAAAGGGGAAGGGCTTTTACTACACGTAGGTATGTGCTCAGTGTCAACACTGAGTCATCCAAGGAGGGGAGGTTTTATTAACCAGAGGTAATCGATATAGGCATTAGTGTCACAGAGCTGTGAAGTCAAGCCCCTGTGCTCTGGGCATCCTTTTTCCCTCATTTCTCAATTCATTAGTATGCAGCTGGAAAATACCAGCAAAGAGCATGCCAAGGCAGACAAACGACTCAAGGGAGATCTAAACTCCATGACTATACATATTCCCATAAAGTTTAAAGAACACAACCACTCACAGCAGGGCAAACCCCCACAGTTTCCTTTCAGTGTAACAATCCACATTATCCCTGTGGCTAGAATGATGAGAAAATGAATGTGAAAATCTCTGCAGAATGGTGCTGATATCTTCAGGCAGAAAGTACTAGCAGGAATCCCTTTTATCTTCCTGGATCTACCGCTCGTTCCTGAGAGATAATGGCCTAGTAAGGTTGTGACCGAAACATTGGACTGGAGATGTCAGAGCTGTAGGCTTATATCCACATTTCTTTTCTTTTTAAAAGATTTTATTTCTTTATTTGAGAGAGTGAGTGAGAGAAGGAGCAGAGGGAGGGGCAGGGGGAGAAGCAGGCTTCCCCTCAGCAGGGAGCCCGATGCCAGCTGGATCCTGGGACGCCAGGATCACCACCTGAGCTGAAGGTAGACCTTAACCGACTGAGCCACCCACTGCCCCTGTAGCCACACTGCTTAATAACAACTGCTCCTCTACAGTGAAAGGAAAGCAGAAGTTGGTGACCATTAGCAGAATATTTCAATTTATAGAACCAGTTTTGCTTCCTCTGGGTATTTTGAGAAAAAAGTGCTATCTTTTTTTTAAGGTTTATTTTATTTTATTTGAGAGAGAGAAAGGAGGGGCAGAGGGAGAAAATCTCAAGCAGACTCCCTGATGTGAGGCTCCATCTCATGACCCCGAGATCATGATTTGAGCTGAAACCAAGAGTTTCCTGCTCAAATGATGGAGCCACCCAGGTGGCCCCTATCTTATTTTTTAACTTCTTACCACTAGCAATAACAGTTACCATGTATTGAGCACTCCTATGTGCCAGGCTGTGTGTTATAGGCTTTAGGTACATTATTCATCTAACCCTGACAAACTCTAACAGGACAGGGAAGACGAGATTCTGATAGGCATTTTACAGATGAAGAAACAGAAGCTCACAGAGGTTAGCATTCATCGTCACATGTTTAATAGAAGTGACAGAGTGCTATGGAATCCCAGGTGAGTGTGTGTCTATGTCTGCGTCAGTCTTCCATCTATGGATTTACCTACTTGCCTAACTCTTTAGCATTTTCCCAAGTACATGCACATTTGTGCAAAGTGGAAAATGCATCTGTTCTAGCTTGGTCAGGTAAAACCATTCAGGCCTGGACCACTAAGTTACTATAGCTCGATGGTGGTATGACTGATATTCAGAAATAGTGACTGAAATGAATGGCAATAACCTCTTCCAAAGTATTCACATGACTTTTGTGACACCATGGCCTCCTTTGTGAAGATCACTGTGCATTACCCTTTTACTTATGGATTTTGTCCAAAATGTAGTTTACCTTGCTTCACCTAAACAATGAGCACAACCCTGACTTGTCTTCTCTTATTTCACTTCCTTGGAATGACTTTAGATGTATTTCCCTGGATTACAAGGAGAAAGGGACAAAGCATTTTTACTGGAGGTCAACTCCATTACATTTAGAACTAAGTGGGAGACACAAACATGAATCATTAAGGGCTGGGGACCCTATTAGAGCAATAAGCAAATAATTTCCAATTTAATAGCGGGAAAAACTTGACTTTACTTATCCAAATACATGACTATGTTATTTTAATCAAATTCACCACATGTCCTCTATTTTGCCAGCAGCATTATAGGAGTAGCTATCAATAGAAAATTTAGGAAATCTATAAAACTAGCATGGAGATATTACAAGCTAATCTGGAGAAATTCATTTGTTCATTCTACAAATATACTTGAGTGCTTTCAGTATGGCAGGTACTGCTTTAGGTGCTGAATTTATACCAGAAAACAAAACTTCTGTTTTGTTAAACTTTCTGTTTTTTTAATCCCTATACTCATGGAGCTTACATCCTGATGAGGAAAGGCATACACACACGCACACATACACATATAATATTTCACTATATATGCTACATATATCTAATAATACTAAGCGCTTTGAAATGAGTAAGTCAGAGAAGAGAGAGCAGGAATATTGAGGGTGGAAATAATTCTAGATAGAGTACTCTAGTGTATTTTTTAAAAAGATTTTATTTATTTATTCATGAGAGAGACACACAGAGAGAAGCAGGCTCCCTATGGGGAGCCTGATGCAGTAGTCCATCCCAGGACCCTGGGATCATGACCTGAGCCAAAGGCAGATGCTCAACCACTGAGCCACCCAGGTGCCCTACTCTGGTGGTTTTAAAACACATCTGCAAATTCTTTGACACATTTCCCATGGAAAGAAGAATCTATATGTTCACACCCCCTTGAATCTGGGCTAATCTCTGTGACTTGCTGATAACCAATAGAATTAAATGAAAGTGAAGTTGCATGATTTTTGAGGTGAAGTCATAAAAACCAGTGCAGTTGACAATGGAGTTACTAGAATTTCCCCAAGTGCACCCTAAGAGATGGTAAAGCTTAGCCTCACATCTGAGAATCACTGGTCAAGAACATCCATTAGTTTGAGTGCAGTACAGATGATTTCTTCTAGACTTCAGTAAGGACTGTTGGTTTTCACCCACTTAGGGCAATAGTAAAATGACTATATGTTCCTATCTACACATTTTTCTGTAGATGACAAACCTGGAAGTGGACAATAAGGAACATTTAGGTAGAACTGACTGTGGTTAGTTCTTGAGAGAAACTCATGCTCTATTATGCTTATTGATTATACCCTGTTAAATAGTCTGAGCCTTCTCTTCTCCCCTTGCTCAGTGGTCTCCACTCCTGTGGAGTTTGGCTCATTCTCCAGATACAGATATGCACCTTGACAGATATCAAGTCCCAATGGCACTTTATTCTTTCCACTTGCAGCCAAGAAAATAGAAGTTGCTCTTTGTATTTCAAGTATGAAAGGTTTTAATACAGGTAAAGAGAAACATATCAACTCTGTATGATCCAGGGGAGCAAAGTTCAGGGAAGTGGCCAGAAAACATGTCAGCCTGAAGCATCCAAGCAGGTGGTTCTCAAGAACTAACATGCAAAGCCCTCCAATCCAAAGAATCTCTGGAAGATGCCAGATTAAACCTCAATTTGCAGCACTGTGGCGAGCATTTCTCAAGGGCTGCCCCCACCCCAGAAGCTCTGTGAACTTTGTGTTTGTTCACACATCTCCCTAAATTTCCAGTTTCCCTCTTCTCAGACTCAATCTTGGAAGCGAACACAGAGAGCGCATTCTCAAAAATGCAGCTCCCATTTTCTTCTCGGCAATACACTAAAAGTTAGAGGGCGGTGGTGATGAAGACAAGTTGACAACAGACAATCCAGCCTGCTTGCTTTATACAGCCTTTGTGGTGATTAAATGAAATGATGCATATAAAATGATGGAAGAGCATTTAACTGGAATAAATGTTATCTATTATTAGTATTAGTATATTATCATTGGCAACTGTATGCCTGAGGAGGAAGATTGATATGATCCCATTATGTTCTGATATCTTTATTCAGAAGTAGAAATTTTGGGCAAAACCCCAGCTTCTTTCTCTCTTAGAATTGTACCTTTCCCTTTAGCCCAGATTAAGGTCCCTTTCCAAAAGAGGATTTTGAGGTACATATATAGACAAATTAAATGTAACTCTCACAGTGAATTAAAATATCATCATCCAAAACTCTAAGCTGCTATAGGTTTGGACTTTGCATACTAATTCAAAAGATAGGGAAACCTTTCAAGAGTTTACCAAAAAAGACAGAAAATTGTAATTGGAAAATTAGAACATCACTTTTACTGACAGAAAATATTTTCTAGCATCTCTTTCAAATTGGCAAATCTGTATTTAATATAAAGTGTTTAAACTTTTAAAAGATATTTTATGTATTTAAGCTGGGGCAATAAAATTAAAGACACACAAACAAATGTTAGTCTTCAGCTGTAAAGGAGATACCATAATGAATTAATAGATCATTTATCTGCAAGTGGACACTTTTTATGCTTGAGAATATATTTTATATCTCTTCATTAACATGAGGTAAGCATTGACTGTGGATTTAATTGGAGCTTTCAGAATACCTCAGTGCGCATGTTGTACATAATTTAAAGGTATTCACGTAATCAAGCTTTGTACCAGAATTATTCCCTCCTAGTGCTAACAAGGGTACGATCTGACATTTGTTTTGAAGAATATGACCAGAATGGTCAATACGGTGTTGCTCCTTCTGCTCTTTTGAATCGCTTTGTTACTTTCAAAAAAGCATCCAAAGCAATCATCAAATAAAATAAATGACAGTTTGGGAGTTATAGGAAACCCTTCCACTTCAGTAATTGAAAGCACAGTGATTTTTTTTTCCTTAAGGCAGTCTCTTACAGAAATGTTCTGTGTCTTTAATAGATGGAAAACATCTCCAGATTTCATCAGTCTTCTGGGATTCAAAAAATTTCAACATTTCTACCACTCCAACTGTATCGAGGAGTCTTAGAGACTATTCTGTAGGCCAGCCAAAGAGTTTGGTGTTACTTTTCCATCTTGAAAAATATCTGTACTTAATATACTATAAAAATAAAAGGTGATACAAAATGTTGCATAAAAAATTCTTTAAAAAATACTAGGACTTAACATTCTTCATTCGAGTAGAGAAACACTGCTATATGGGAATTATATTCTAAACTTGCTTATATTTACTTCAGCTCCTTTCACAAATTATACCTCTTTCAAGTTGGTGGTTACTTCTAGACCAAAAAAGAAGGGAATGTCTGTGAAAAGGGACAGACATGCAGGAAGCATCACTTGTTCAGTAATATTCATTTTATTAGGCTGGAGCATGGGTGCCTTTTATTATTATTATATTATTATTATATTATTATATTAATTATTAATATTATATTTATTAGGCTGGAGCATGGGTGCCTTTTATTATTATATTATAATATAATTATATTATATATTATATTATATTATTATATTTTTATTATAATTTATTATTATATATAATATATTATATTATATTATATGCATGTAATTTTCCATATTTGCTGTATTTGAAATATTTTTATGATAAAGTTTCTGGGCTATTGTTTATAGACATCTTTCAATTTAGTAGGTAATGCCAAACTGTTTTCCCTAGCAATAATACAAATTTATACTTCCATGACCAGCGTATAAATGTTCCAGTAGTTTCACATTTTCACCCAAACTTGGCATAATCAAACTCTAATTTTTTTTTGCCAGTTTGGAGAGTGGAAAATTTTATCTCCAGATGTCCTGGTAAAATGGCAGATTGAGCATACGCCTTTATATCTACTTTTCCCCAAAGTCAACTTAAACAGCAGCAAAGGATTTTTTAAAGGCATAAACCCACAGAGAAAAAAGAGAATAGAAGACAAGACAAGAGAAACAAAATTTTGGAAGTGTGAAACGAGATAGATGAGTAGATTCTTCCCCAGCAGACACAGGAAAGCTGAGTCCTAGGCTGCTTGTGGGAAAAGCTTAGAAGCAACAGATTTATACTGAGTAATCAGGAATGCTGGTATTTCTGAAACTAGACATGCAGTTGAGACTGAAAGCAGAAGGACATGTTGAAACATAAAACACTTACGGTCCCTAGATATCCTCCTTAGTCATTAGAGCTGATCAAGTACTCCTTTAGCATTCTGGGAGAAAATTAAAGGGATAATTATCTAGGATTTGAAAAAAATAAAATATAGAACCTGGAAAACACCAGGCATTGCTGAGAGCAAACATGTAATATAAAACAACCACAACAACATAGGTAGATTAAGTGAATATCTACACAATGAAAAGAAGCCCTTCAGTCATTTCCCCAAAATCTGTCATCAAGAGATATATCCTCAATGCAATAGACTGAAGGATTATTTTCTGAGGTCACACAGCCAGAGAAGAAAGGACATCAAATCATGGTATCAGAAGTTTCCCACCCAAGTGGCCCAACTTAGACTTGAATACCTTGAGGTCCCCAGTCAATAACTGCCATTCTACCCCACCATAACTTTTAGTTAGTTTGATGACTGAGAAGCATAGACAAGGATTACAAGATTTTGGAGGAAAGTCTCTATCATGGAGAGACAAAATGAATAAACAAAAAAAATACTTGCAGGAAATGGAAAATATGCAAGTAGAAGAAAAACTAAATGGGTACCCTATTTTGAATATATGAAATAAGAACAAGATGTTATTTTTAGAAACAAAAGAATATTTAGAAAATAAAAATGACATTTTGGAAATTAAAAGTGTAACAGAAATAAACAACTGAGCTAAAAGTGCAGGTAAAGAAAATCTATCATAAAATTGAGTAGAAAGACAAAGAAATGAAAAAGAGAAGAAAAATAGAGAGGATCAAATTAGGTAAATAGAACCAACACTAGAATGATTTGACTTTCAGGAAAAAAAAAATCAAGAAAATAGAAGGAAGAAAATACTCAAAAATGATCAAGAACTTTCTTTGGAATAGAAGAAGAGGACTTTCCAGATTGAAAGAACCAAATGAATCCCCAGCAGAGTAGGTTGAATACTGACCTGCATAATCATAAGATTTCACAACAGTAACATAGGAAAGATCTCATGACCTTTGAGACAGAGAAGAAATGGGGATCAGAATGGCATTTGGGAAAAAAAAAGAATGGCATTTGGCTTTTTACATATAAGATTGGAAAATTGAAGATCAGCAAACAATGACTTAAATTTGTTTTAATTCAATTTCTTTCTTTTTTTAGATGATTGTAGATTTACATGCAGCTGGGAGAAATAACACAAAGAAATCCTTTCTATCATTTCCGCAGTTTGTCCAAATGATAACATTATGTAACACTGTAGTGCAGTATCATAAACAGGATATTGACACTGATATGATTTACCAATCTTATTCAAATGAATGCCTGTACTCACTTGTGTGAATCTGTGCGTGTGTGTGCGTGTGTGCGCTAGTATGTACTTCTATTCAAATTTATCACATGTGAGTTTTGCGTATTCACTACTGGGGTCAAGATACAGAACATTTCATCACCACAAGGATCTGTCATGTTGCCCTTTTATTTTTATTTTTTTTAATTTTATTTATTTATTCATGAGAGACACAGAGAGAGAGAGGCAGAGACATAGGCTGAGGGAGAAGCAGGCTCCCTGCAGTGAGCCCACTGGGGGACTCGATCTCAGGACCCCAGGATCACAAGCTGAGCCAAAGGCAGACGCTCAACCACTGAGCCCCCCAGGTGCTCTAAGAACGTCTGAGATTTAAACAGGCGTCCATGTTACCCTTTTATAATCACATCCACCTCCCTTGATCCTTCCCTCAGTCCTGACCCCTGACAATCACTAATCTGTTCACCACTTATCATTTCAAAAATGTTCTATAAATGGAATCTTATAGCATGTAATATTTTTGGATTGACTTTTTTCATTCAGCGTAATTCTCTGAAAATCCATTTAAGTTGTTGTATGTAAACACAGCCTGTTTGAAAAAAAAATTTCTGAGTAGTATTTCATGGTATTAATGTACCAGATTGTTTATTCACTTGTTGAAGGACATCTGGGTTGTTTTACATATTAATAATAATGCTTCTATGAATATTTGTGTATACAGGTTTTTATTTGAGCATAATTTCCATTTCTCTGAAGTCAATGTCCAAGAAGGCAATTGCTGGGTCATATAGTAATTACATGTTTAGTTTTATAAATAAAAAGCAAAAACTGCCAAACTGTTTGAATAGGTGAGACATCTGGTTTCCGCAAACCCTCACCAGCATTTAGTGTGGGCATTTTTACAACTTCAGCCATTCTTATAAGTGTATAGTTATATCTCATTGTGGTTTTAGTTTGCACTTTTCTAATGGCTAATGAAGCTAAACATCTTTTCATGTGCTGATCTGTATATCTTTGATAATGAAATTTCCATTCATGGTTTCTACCCACTTTGTAAGTGGGTTTGTTTTTAATTTTGAGTTTTGAGAATTCTTTACATATTCTGGATACTAGTACTTTATCAGAATATCGGTTTTTTAGAAAGATTTATTTATTTACTTGAGAGAGAGACAGAAAGAGCAAAAAAGAGTGGGGGTGGCAGAGGGAGAGTGGAGAGAGTCTCAAGCAGACTCTGCAGTGAGTGTGGAGCCCAATGCAAGGTTCAATCTCATGACCCTGAGATCATGATCTCATGGCCCTGAGATCATGACCTGAGCTGAAAGCAAAGGTTGGACACTCAACTGGCTGTACCACCCAGGGGCCCCTTTATCAGAATATAGTTTAAAAATATTTTCTTCAGTCTATAGCTTAACTTTTCATTCTTGTAACAGGGTTTTCTGTGGAGCAATACTTTCAAGCTTGATGAAGTCCTATCAAGTTTTCCATTTATAGCTCATGCTTTTTGTGTCCAGACTGAGAATGGCTTAGCACTAGATTCTGGGCTTAGCACTAGATTCTGAAGATTTCTCCTATTATTTTTTTTAAAAAAAATTCTATCGTTGTAGGTTTACAATTAAGTCTGTGATACATTTTGAGTCAATATTTGTATGAGATGTAAGGTTTAAGATACTATTTTTTTTTGCATATGGATGTCATAATGTTCCAGCATCATTTATTGAAAAGGATATTCCTCCCCCATTGAAGTGCTTCTGTCCTTTGTCAAAAATATATTAGGCATATTTTTAGGTTCCCTTTATTATTCTGTTGATCTATGTTTCTTTTATTCTGCCAACCCAACACAGTTTTACTTAACACACCAGTATATGGTAAGCCTTAATAGCAGGTAGAATGATTCTTCCCACTTTATTCCTCTTTTTCAAGACTGCTTTAGCTAAACTACTTCTCGTGTCTCTTTATATCAATTTTGAATAAGCTTGTCCATGTCTACCAAAAAAACATGCTGGGATTTGATTAGGAACTGCTTTAAATCTAAAGATCAATGTGGGGAGAGCTGACATCTCTACTATATTGAGTTTACCAGTCCATGGATAATGGTATGTCAGACTTAAAATTTTTGAGGGAAGATATTACTTACAATCTAGGATCCTCTGTCTAGTTTTATATTAGAATAAAAAGACATTTTTAGACTTCTGGTTTCTGGTTCTTCATGGAAGGAACTTGGAAGTTACTACTCTGTCCTAAGAACAAGTAATAAGGTAAACAAACTAGTATGTCAACACTTCTTATCAAACTGTAAGAGAAGTTAGGTCACAGGGCAAACTGCTGATCCCCAAACTGGAGAGTCTAACAAGCAAATATAGAGAATCACTACTTACTGGAGTAGAAACTTATGAGATTTCAGAAACCTCTTTGAGAACTACCACCTGGGTAAGAAAATCAGAAAGACAACTGATGAATTGCTAGAAGTTCAAGGTGAACAAGCCTAAGAGGTTCAAAACTCTAGAGGGACCCAGTCACAGGGGGCCTCCCACACTTTGATGAGTTTTACCTCCAGGAGCTTGATCACAAAATATCAGAGAAAAATCCTCATTCTTCTGGCAGGGGACGAGCAAAAGGAACCATTCTGAAATAAGCCATTTTGAAGGATGCCAAATGAAGTTTGAAACATACCTCCGTTCTTAACAAGGTCTGTCTTCAGGACAAATTAACCAGAGCCTCATTGCTGGGGTTTTACTACAGCCTAAATGACCCAGAGGAAGGGAAATACCCACCAGCCCTCTCTAGCTTTCCACCTGGGAGAACAGAAACACCCAACTAGACCCACTCTACCCAGCCTGTTTCACCTCAGTGGGAAAAAAAAAATCTGAGAAGCACTTGTGGAGTTCACAGTCCATAGGCATAGCTTCACTAAAAGACTAAGACTAGAGGATACTTTCCCTCCTCCATACCTTACCACAACATTACTAAAGGCCTACTTACAGCATTTCATTTTACCAAGTTTATCATATTTGGCTATCAAGAAAAAATTTTAAGACATACAAAAATGCCACCCCCCCAAAAAAAAATCAACACAGTTTGAAAAGACAGAATGGGTATCAAAATCAGACACAGCAGGGATGTTGGAACTATAAGGATGGAAATTTAAAACAACTATGATTAATATGCTAAGAACTCCAATAGATAAAGTAGGTAACATGCAAGAACAGATGGGCAATGTAAGCAGACAGATGAGAATAACAAGAAAGGATTTTTTTAAACGTTAGAAATCAAAACCACTGTAAGAAAAATAAAGAGTGCCTTTGATGGGCTCATTACTGGACTGGTAAGAATCTCTGAGGTTGAGAATATATCAACAAAAACCTTTAAAACTGAAATGCAAACAGAAAATGAGGACTGAAAAAAACCAGAATATCTAAGAACTGTGAGAACTACAAAAAGTGTAACATATGCCCAGTGGGAATGCCAGAAGGAGAAGAGAGAAAAGAACTGAAGAAAAATTTGATACGATATGTAATATTAATATATAATAAATATTTTATGTAAAATATTTTATATAATACATAAGGACAAAATAATGATTGATAGTTTTCCCCAAACTAACGTCAAACACCAAATCACAGATCAGGGAAGCTCAGAGCACAGCAAGCAGGATAAATGACAAAAAGTAATAAAAACTACACCTAGGCATATCACACCCACACTATAAAACATCAAAGGAAAGGAAAAATCTTGAAAAAATCCAGATGAAAACAATCCTACTTAGATAAGACCAAAATTAAGAATTATTTACAACTTCTCAAAAAACATGCAATCAAGAAGAGAGTGGAATAAAATATTTATGGTGTTGATAGAATAAGCTCATCAACCTAGAACTCTGTACTTGTGAAATTATCCTTCAATAGTGAAGGAGAAATTAAGACCTTCTCAACCAAACAGGAATTGAGGGAATTCCTTGCCAGCAAACCTGCCTTGCAAAAAAGGTTAAAAGAAGTTTCTTAGAAGGAAAATAATACAGGCTGGAAACTCAGATATACATAAAAAAAGGAGGAACACTGAAAAAGGAGTAAGTAAAAACAACTTTTATTTATTCTTAATTAAGCTAACATATAACTGT
The DNA here is from genome assembly GCF_048164855.1 of Canis lupus baileyi. NCBI lineage: Eukaryota > Metazoa > Chordata > Mammalia > Carnivora > Canidae > Canis > Canis lupus. The sequence goes on along the minus strand of NC_132876.1, from coordinate 106,766,721 downwards.
ATTCAAAATAGTAATAGCAACAATGTATTCAATTATGTATCTTATGTATCTATATATGTTTATGCAGTATTATATATAAGTAAAATGAATGATAGCACTGATATAAGGCCCTGGTGGGATGAATTAGGATTCTTGCAAGGTACTAAAACTACCTGTGAAATGGTACAGTGTTATTTGAAAGTGAACTTAGATTAATTGTAAATGTATATTGCTCCTTTTTTGCCAATTTGAATGCATTTTATTTCCTCTTGTTGTCTGATTGCTGAGGCTAGGACTTCTAGTACTATGTTGAATAACACTGGTGAGAGTGGACATCCCTGTCATGTTCCTGATCTTAGAGAAAAGGCTCTCAGTTTTTCCCCATTAAGAATGATATTTGCGGGACACCTGGGTGGCTCAGTGGCTGGGCATCTGCCTTTGGTTCAGGCATGATCCTGCAGTCCCGGGATCGAGTCCCACATCAGGCTCCCTGCATGGAGCCTGCTTCTACCTCTGCCTTTGTCTCTGCCTCTCCCTCATTCTCTCTCTGTGTCTTTCATGGATAAATAAATAAAAACTTAAAAAAATAAAAAAAAGAATGATATTTGCTGTGGGCTTTTCGTAGATGGCTTTTAAGATGCTGAGGAATGTTCCCTCTATCCCTACACTCTGAAGAATTTTCATCAGGAATGGATGCTGTATTTTGTCAAATGCTTTCTCTGCATCTATTGAGAGGATCATATGGTTCTTGTTTTTTCTCTTGTTGATGTGATCTATCATGTTGATTGTTTTATGAGTGTTGAACAACCTTGTAAAGACAAACTCAAAATGGATGAAAGATCTAAATGTGAGACAAGAATCCATCAAAATCCTAGAGGAGAACACAGGCAACGCCATTTTTGAACTTGGCCACAGCAACTTCTTGCAAGATACATCTATGAAGGTAAGAGAAACAAAAGCAAAAATGAACTACCGGGACTTAATCAAGGTAAAAAGCTTCTGCACAGCAAAAGAAACAGTCCACAAAACTAAAAGAACCTACAGAATGGGAGAAGATATTTGCAAATAACATATCAGATAAGGGGCTAGTTTCCAAGATCTATAAAGAACTTCCTAAACTCAAAACCCAAGAAACAAACAATCCAATCATGAAATGGGCAAAAGACATGAACAGAAATTTCACCAAAGAAGACATAGACATGGCCAACAAGCACATGAGAAAATGCTCCGCATCCCTGGCCATCAGGGAAATACAAATCAAAACCACAATGAGATACCACCTCACACCAGTGAGAATGGGAAAAATGAACAAGACAAGAAACAACACATGTTGGAGAGGATGTGGAGAAAGGGGAACCCTCTTACACTGCTGGTGGGAATGTGAACTGGTGCAGCCCCTCTGGAAAACTGTGTGGAGGTTCCTCAAAGAGTTAAAAATAGACCTGCCCTACGACCCAGCAATTGCACTGCTGGGGATTTACCCCAAAGATACAGATGTAGTGAAACACTGGGACACCTATACCCCAATGTTTATAGCAGCAGTGTCCACAATAGCCAAACTGTGGAAGGAGGCTTGATGTCCATCGACAAATGAATGGATAAAGAAGAATGTGGAGATATATATATATATCTCCACCATTTGCTTCGATGTGGATGGAACTGGAGGCTATTATGCTGTGAAGTAAGTCAATTGGAGAAGGACAATCATTATATGGTTTCACTCATACGGGGAATATAAGAAATAGTGAAAGGGATTATAGGGGAAAGGAGGCAAAATGAGTGCGAAAAATTAGAGAGGGTGACAAAACATGAGAGACTCCTAACTCTGGGAAATGAACAAGGGGAAGTGGAAGGGGACGCGGGTGGGGGGAATGGGGTGACTGAGTAATGGGCGATGAGGAAGGCACTTGACGGGATGAGCACTGGGTGTTACACTATATGTTGGCAAATCAAACTTCAATAAAAAATGTATAAATAAATAAAATAAAATAAAATAAATGTATATTGCAAACTCTAGGGCAGTCACTAAAAATAATCAAATAAAAATAAATTTGAAAAGCAGTATAACTGATATGTTAGAAAGGAAAGAAAATGCAATCATACAAGTGCCCAACTAAAACCAGAGTCAGAAAAAGAGAGAAAGACAAAAAAAACAAACAAACAAACAAACAAAAAAAAGGAACAAAGAACAAGGGCAACAAATGGAAAATAGCAACAAAAATGGTAGATTTTATCCAGTTATATTAATAATTATTTTGAATTCAGTGGTCTAAATGCCTCAATCCATAGATCAATGGACTACAACAGAAAGCCCAGTAATAAACCCATGCATATATAGTCAATTAATTTACAACAAAGCAGCCAAGAATATGTGTGAAAAGGAGAGTCACTTCAATAAATGGTGCTGAGAACACTGGATAGCCATATGTGAGAGTGAAACTGGACCCCTAACTTATACCATACACAAAAATCAACTCAAAATGGATGAAAATTAATGTAAGACCTGAAGCCATAAAATCCTAAAAAAATGTAAGCTCCCTGATATTGGTCTTGGCAATGTTTTTTTGCACCTGACACCAAAAGCAAAGGTAACAAAAGCAAAAATAAACAAGTGGGACTACATCAGACTAAAAAGCTTCTGCAGAGCAAAGGAAACCATCAATAAAATAAAAAGGCAACCTACAGAATGGGAGAAAATATCTGCAATTTATGTGATATGAGGTTAATATCCTAAATAAAGAACTCATAGAACTTAGGAGCAAAAAAACAAAAACCAAACACAAATCAATTTTAAAAAATGGGTAGAGAAAATGAATAGATCTTTTTCCAAAGATGACATATAGATGGCCAACAGGTACAGGAAAAAGTGTTTGATATAACTAATCAGAGAAATGCAAGTCAAAACCATAATGCAATGTCACCTCACACCTATTAGAGTAGCTAGCATCAAAAATACAAAAGGTAAGTATTGGCGAGGATGTAGAGAAAAGAGAACCCTTGTGCACTGTAGGTGAAAATGTAAATTGATACAGCTACTATGGAAAACAATAGAAAGGTTTCTCAAAAAATTAAAAATAGGTACAATCAGGTGGCTGAGCAGTTGAGTGTCTGCCTTTGGCTCAGGCCATGATCCTGGGTCTGGGGATCGAGTCCCACATCAGGTGGGACTCCCCTGCAGGGAGCCTGCCTCTCCCTCTGCCCATGTCTCTGCCTCTCTCTCTGTGTCTCTCATGAATAAATAAATTTTAAAAGTCTCTAAAAAATTGAAAATAGAACTACACTATGATCCAGCAATCCCATTTCTGGGTATATAAACAAAGGACATAGACACAGGATCTCAGGAGATATTTGCATTTCCATGTTCATTGTAGCAATACTGATAATAGTCAAAATATGGAAACAATCTAAATGTCCATCAACAGATGAATGGACCAAAATATGTGATATACAAATAACATACCTGATGAAGGGTTAGTATCCAAAATATATAAAGAACTTACACAGCTCAACACCCCAAAAACAAATAATCCAATTAAAAATGGGCAGAAGATATGAACAGACGTTTCTCCAAAGACATACAGATGGCCAACAGACACATGAAAAGATGCTCAACATCACTTATTATCAGGGAAATGCAAATCAAAGCCATAATGAGGTACCACTTCACAACTATTGAAATGGCAAAAATAAAAAAACATAAGAAGCAACAAATGTTGGTGAAGATGTGGAGAAAAAGGAACGTTCATGCATTGTTGGTGGGAATGCAAATAGGTGCAGTCACTGTGGAAAACAGTATGGAGGTTCTTCATAAAGTTAAAAATAAAACTATAATCCAGCAATCACCCTTTGTATTTACACAAAGAACACAAAAATACTTATTTGGAAAGATATATGTATGCATCCCTATGTTTATTGCAGTATTACTTACAACAGCCAAATTATGGAAGTAGCTCAAATGTCTACTGATAGATAAATGGAGAAAGAAGGTGTGGAATACTGCTCAGCCATAAAAAGAATAAAACTTTGCCACTTGCAACAACATGGATGGATCCAGATAGCATGATGTTAAGTGAAATAAGTCAGAGAAAGACAAACACCATATGATTTTACTTATATGTAGAATTTAAGAAACAAAACAAACGAAGAAAAGAAACAAACCAAAAAACCAGACTCTTAACTATAGAGAACATACTGACGGTTACCAGAGGGGGGATGAGTGTGGGGTGGGTGAAATAGGGATTAAGGAGTGCACTTGTCATGATGAGCATGAATAATGTATAGAACTACTGAATCGCTATATTGTACACCTGAAATTAATACAACACTATATGCTTACTATAATAAAATTTTTAAAAAGTGGTATACACACACACACACACACACACACCCCACATACACACACACACACACACTGGATTATTATTCAGTCATAAGAAAGAAGGAAATTCTGCCATTTGTAACAAATTGGATAGGACCTTAAGGCATTACACTAAGTATCCTAAATCAATAGAGAAAGACGAATGCTTCAAGGTTTCACTTACATGTGGAATGTAAACAAAACAAAACAGTCAAACTCAAAGAAAATAGAAAAGTGACTGCCTGGGGCTAGGAGGTAGGTAAAATAGAGGTTGGTAAAAGAGTATAGACTTTCAGCTATAGATGAATAAGGTCTGAAGGCCTAATGTAAAAAAACGGTAACTATGGTAGATAACACTGGATTGCATAATTGAAATTTGCTGAGAGCAGAATTTAAGTATTCTGAAAGAGAGAGAGAAAGAAATATGTGAAGTGATGGATGTATTAACTAGATGGAAAGAATCATTTCACAATGTATATGTATACCAAGTCACCGTAATGTAGACTTTTTATTTTTTTTTAATTTTTATTTATTTATGATAGTCACACACACACAGAGAGAGAGAGAGAGAGAGAGAGAGAGGCAGAGACATAGGCAGAGGGAGAAGCAGGCTCCATGCACTGGGAGCCCGACGTGGGATTCGATCCCGGGTCTCCAGGATCACGCCCTGGGCCAAAGGCAGGCGCTAAACCACTGCGCCACCCAGGGATCCCCCGTAATGTAGACTTTAAGTATCTCAGAGTTTTATATTTCAATTATGTTTCAATAAAGTTGAAATTCAAAATAAAGCCCCTATACTGACTTTAAAAAAGAAACCAAAGTGGTAGATACTAATCTAATTATATCAATAATCACTTTGAATGTTAATAGTCGAAGTGCTTCAAACTAAAGAGAGATTTTCAAAAAAGACCTACCTATATATAGTCTACGTGAAATCCATTTTAAATATAAACATATATATAGATAGATTGAAAGTAAACAGACGAATAAAATCACACCATGCCAATAGTAATTTTATAAAAGCTGGAGTTGCTATATTAATATCAGTCAGAGCAGACTTCAAAGCAAGGAAAAATATCAGAGATAAAGAGGGTAATTACGTTATGATAGAGTTCATTTTTCCAGGAAGAGTTCATTTTTCCAAGAAGATATAACAATCCTTAATTTGTATGTATCTAAGAACAGAACATCAGACTATGTGAGGCAAAAACTGAGAGAACTGCAACTCAGAAAGATGAATCCACTATTAGAGAGTTCAACGCCCCTCTATCAGAAATGGGCAGATTTAACAGGTAGACAACCAGTAGGAACATGGTCCAACTCAACAGCACCATTAAGGAACTGAATCTAACTGACAACTATAGATGACTTCATCCAACAATGACAGAATGCCCACAATGCAGGCTCTCAGGCCACTAAAAATCAAACTATAAATCAGTAACAGAAAGATAACCAGAAGATCCCCCCAATACTTGTAAATTAAGCAACACACTTCTAAATAAGATAAAGGTCAAAGAAAAATATCTCAAGAGAAATTTAAAAATATTTTGAACTAAATGAAAATAAAAACGCAAGTTATCAATATTTGTGAGATATAGTGAAAGCAGTGCTTAGAAGGAAATTTTGGCATTGAATGCAAATATTAGAAAAGAAGGGACACCTGGGTGGCTCAGTGGTTGACCGTCTGCCTTCTGCTCAGGTCATGATCCCGGGGCCCTGGGATGGAGTCCCACATCGTCCTCCCCCTGGGGAGCCTGCTTCACCCTCTGTCTATGTCTCTGCCTCTCTATGTATCTCATACATAAATAAATAAACTCTTAAAAATATATACTAGAAAAAGAGATCTAAAATCAATCATCTTGGGAAACTAGAAAAAGATGAGCAAATTAAATCCAAAGCAAGCAGAAGAAAAAAGAATTAGAGCAGAAATCAATGAAAGTGAAAATAGGAAATCAATAGAAAGATATCAAAAGTTGGTTTCTTGAAAAGAGTAATAGAGTTGAAAAGCCTTTAGACAGGCTAGCTAAGAAAAAGAGAGACAACAAATTACTAAAATCAGAAACATAACAGGGCAACACTAAAGATTCCATGGACAGTAAAAGAATAATAAAAGAATACTGTGAACAACTCTATGCCTACAAGTTGGATTACCGAGACGAAATGAAAGACAATTCTTTGAAAGATACAATCTGCTAAAACTCACACATGAAGAAACAGACAATCTGAGTAGGCCTGTATCTTTCAAAGAAATTGTATCAATAATTAATAATGTTCCCAAACCGAAAGCAGAAAATCCAGATGAGTTCACTGATGAATTCTACCAAATTAAGAAGAAATTATACCAATTCTCTTTTAGAAGGTATAAGCAGAAAGAATACTTCTAACTCATTCTATGAGGCCACTATTACCCTAATAGCCCAAACAGAAAAAGGCATTATCAGAAAAGTAAAGACAACTATGTCTCATGAACATAAATAAAAAAGTCTTCAACAAGATATTGCCAAATTGAATACAACAATGTATATAAAGAATCATACACCATAACCAAAGGGGATTTATCTCAGGTATGTAAAGCTGGCTTAACATTTGAAATTTATGGGCAGCCCGGGTAGCTCAGTGGTTTAGTGCCGCCTTCAGCTCAGGGCGTGATCCTGAAGACCCGGGATCGAGTCCTACGTCGGGCTCCCTGCATGGAGCCTGCTTCTCCCTCTGCCTGTATTTCAGTCTCACTCTTTCTCTCTCTGTGTCTCTCATGAGTAAATAAAATCTTTTAAAAAATCATTTGAAATTTATGAATGTAATCCATCACATGAAAAGACTAAGGAAGAAAAATCACACAATCATATCAAAAAATGCAGAAAAACCATTTGAAAATATCCAACAACCCACTCATGATAAAAATTATCAGTAAACTAGTAATAGAGATAAATAGATAGATAAATAAATAGAGATAAATAGAGAGGAACCTCCTCAACTTGATTAAGCATATCTACAAAAAACCCTACAGTTATTATAATTATTGGTTAGAAATTAGAAACTTTCCCTCTGGGATTAGGGAGAAGGCAGTGATGTTCCCTCTCACTACTCTTTTTAAATAATATAATGGAAATACTAGCTCAGTATTTCTTATCTTGCAAAAAGAAAAGGAAATAAAAGGAAGGAAAAAGTAAAACTGTCTTTGTTCATAGATGACATAATTTATTTAGAAAATCTGAAGGGATCAATTAAAAAGAAACCTCTGGAACTAGTAAGTGATTATAGCAAGACTTCAGAAAATACAGTTAATTGACAAATGTCTATCCCTTTCCTATATATCAGTAATGAATAAGTAGAGTTTGAAATTAAAAACACACTATCACTTATATTAGCATTCAAAAAATGGAATACTTAGGCTTTTTAATTTTTTGTATATATTTTTTATTGGAGTTCTATTTGCCAACATATGTCATATCACCCAGTGCTCATCCCGTCAAGTGCCCCCCTCAGTGCCCATCACCCACTCACCCCAAACCCCCCCACTTTCCTTTCCACCACCCCTTGTTCGTTCCTCAGAGTTAAGTGTCTCTCCTGTTCTGTCTCCCTCACTGATATTTCCCACTCATTTTCTTTCCTTTTCCCTTTATTCCCTTTCACTATGTTTTATATTCCCCAAATGAATGAGACCATATAATGTTTGTCCTTCTCCAATTGACTTACTTCACTCAGCATAATACCCTCCAGTTCCATCCATGTTGAAGCAAATGGTGGGTATTTAAATGTAACAAAATATGTCAGAGATCCTGATAAGAAAAAATACAAAACTTCGATGAAAGAAATAAAAGAAAAACTAGATGCCTATATTCATTAATAGGAAGACTCAATTTTGTCAAGATGCCAGTGTTTACCAATTTCATTCATATATTCAATGCAATCCCTACAAAAATCCCAGGGGGATCCCTGGGTGGCTCAGCGGTTTAGCGCCTGCCTTCAGCCCAGGGTGTGATCCTGGAGTCCCGGGATCGAGTCCCACGTCGGGTTCCCTGCATGGAGCCTGCTTCTCCCTCTGCCTGTGTCTCTGCCTCTCTCTCTCTCTCTCTCTGTGCGTCTGTCATGAATAAATAAATAAAATCTTTTAAAAAAGTGCTTTATAGGGAGGCACTTTAAAATTTGATTAAAAAAAAAAAAAACCCAGGAGGTTCTTTTGCAAAATGATTCTGAATTTTATATGGAGAGGTAAAAACTCAGAATCACTAACAAATTATTGAGGAATAACAAAGGTGCAGGATTGACACTGCTCAACTTCAAGGCTGGGATTGGTGAAAAAAGAGACAGATTAATGGAACAGAATAAAGAGCCCAGAAACAGATTCAGACAAATGAGTCAAGGCAATACAATGGAGCAAAGATAGTCCTTTCAACAAATGATACTGAAACAACTGGCATCTGTGTGCAAAAAAAAAGGCATCTTAAGCTTATCTTACATCCTTCACAAAAACTAACTCCAAATGGATACAGACCTAAATAAAAATGCAAAACTATAAAACTTCTAGAAGATAACATAAAAGAGACGGTGCATGACCCTAGGTTTGGTGATAGCTTTTTAGATAAAACACCAAAAGCATAATCCATGAAATAAAGAACTGATCAATTGGATTTTATTAAAAGTAAATGTTTCAGCTCTGCAGAAGACATTGGCAAGAGAATAGAAAGGCAAACCACAGACTGGGAGAAAATATTTGCAGAAAACATATGTGATTAAAGAACCGTTATCCAAAATATACAAAGAATCCTTAAAACTCAACAATAAGAAAGCAAACAACACAATTACAAAATGGGCCAAGGACCTTAATAAACACCTCACCAAAGATACACAGATGGCAAATGAGCAAGTCATCAGGAAAATGCTTTTTATTTTTTTATGCCAGGCATCTGTGAACATTATCGCCCAAGACAACACTAATATAACTGCTTGGCCTAAGGGTTTTTATACAATCTAGGGATATAAACTAGAGCCCTAAACACATCTTAGGGGAAATTCCCTCCCAGTGTCCGATCCCCCCGACCCATGGCCCACCATCCAGATCCAAGGTTTAGAGACAGGAGAATTTCCTTGCTGTCGTCTTCTTTTCTGACATATATTTTTAAAACCTTTTTATTGAGGGTTTAACCCTGGGACTCTAAATATATTCAATAACATCCAGTCTGCTTCCAAACATTTCATGGATCCCCAGCTTTATCTTCTGTTCCCCATATGCCTGAAACTCTAAGGCAAGCCCTGGTTTGAGAGTTTGCTTACATCTCTAGAGTTATTTTATTTTGACCATCAAGGATTTCCTTCACTTTCTTTCAGACTCATTCACAAACATGCAAAAAAAATTAAAAATAAATAACTTGTTCATTTTTGGTGTTATTAATAACTATTGCTAGAATTTTTTGGGGGGGTATTTAGTGTTACTCCCAGTCTATATTTCAGAAGAAGATTTTCAAAGAGATCATGTGATCTGGATCAGTGCCTTAAGGCAGACTGTATAACATTAGCCCCTTCTTTTTAAGCTTCCAGTTTCTGGGAAAGTAATTTCAGAAATTCAGTAAAAATGCCCAAAGTCAGTTTTTTTTCCAGTGGCATAAATAAAACCAATCTGCTTTCAAGAGACTTCTGTACCAACACCTACCCTTAGTGAGTATGAAAGCTTCTGTGAGTGAAAAAGCGTTGGTGCATATTAACTATCAGTTATAAAAGAAATCTTGGAGATTATGTTGAACTAAAAAACTTTGAAAATGGATTCCATAGCATATTTCTGAATGAAAAAAGCCAATTATGTGCAGAATAAGACAAAACTGACTTTATTCTTAAATGCCTATTGGGAATATCAGAATACTTTCTCCAGATCTGGGTGAGAAGGCCTGTTTCTCCACATCCTTGCAAACACAGGATTTGTATACTCTTACCAGATAAAATCAGTAGGTCTTTGATGTCAAATGACAATCTAAAGAATTTAAAGATCTGAAAAGTGACTCTGGGATTGTAAATTTCTCCTTTAGGAACCAAATAATTTCATAAATACTTGGCCTTATGTAGAGTGAGGAGATATCTCACAGTGGTATTCATACCCTTACTGATGATTTCTGTTTTATTTTTGTTGAAATAATATTTAACTCCAGTCTATATATGAAACAAAATAAGAGGGTGACAGAGAAGCTGCTTAAAAACTTTAGTTCTCTATATGTCAATTATGCTTCAAAAAAAAAAAAAACTTGAGTTTGAGTCCCAGATTTGTCAATACTTGCTATATGAACAGGGGAAAATAATCTAAGACTCAGAGATCTGAAAGGTTCATAAATCTCTTATACCATCAAGTTTAAAATAAAATGCAATTTAGGAATAAATTCTAAATTTTCTCAAATTTAATATGTTAACAGAATATTCTATTTGATATTTTTCTTCATACAGAAGAAACTAAGTGAGCAGGAGGCAGAACAATTTTTTACCCTTGTACTCAAAGATGTGTTTTTATTAAAAAAACAAGACAAATACATCTATACTGTTTCAAAGGCCCTTATGAATAAATTTGAACATTAATTTTATGCAAGAATTGTTTTGTTTGTCAAATCCCCTCAACTTTTCTACTTAGGTATTTCCCTCAAGGATTCATTCATGAGGTATTTGTATACTTTTTAAGAATGACTCATATCCCAAGTGGTATGATTCCCAACACCATATACTTGGGCATAAATGCTATACAAATCTAAAGAATGGGACTCACTTCTCAGTGAGACTCTTTCACTAGTCCAACAACCAGCATTTTCTAAGTTTGTAAACTTTTTGTAACTAAACACTGGTTGTTTGACAGCTTCTATTATTTGCCCAATAATAACTCTTGTATGCCCCTCCTTCTTAGGAGCTATGCCAATGTTTAATCACAGCTGTGAGCAGTTTGAGTCAAAAAAAGAAGATTATGAAGTAGGGGAATGAAGTCATAGAGCATTGAGTGCCTGCCAGAGAACTGATGAAGGACATGCATGGATTAATACCTGGGAATCAGAGCTTTATCTAATACTTATAAAATTCAAGACATAAAATATGTAAAATATGATATGCTTCATGACTACAATGATCCCTCCTAGCCAAAAAAGGGTATTGAAACCTGTTTAAGTAGGCTTCACTCAGCATGGCTGGCTCTTAATGTAGCAGGTGTGATGTGCTTTTATGAGATAACTCCAGTGAAAATTGTATTTGGACCTTACTTCAGGATTCAGACTAATTAACTCTTTATTTTTTAATAATACTTTAAAAATCTTTACTAAAGCTACTCTTAGGCAATATCAGAAATGAGGTGAACATTATTAAAAATTCACAAACTTGTAGGATCATTTGGCAGGTGAAGTCTTGTTTTACAAATGGGGAGATGAGTCTAAATCTCATTTTGTTCCCCAATAGTGGTCCCATGTATCATCATCAAGTTAAGAATGGTCTAAGAACTTCTCAATTTCCCACTTGAATTACATTCCTCATATACTGAATAAATTTGACAGACAGTTATAGTCTAGAGAAGTTTGTTTACCTGTCAAATACATGTCTTATAGAAAGCTCAATGACATTTTCTAAATTTCTGTATATTCTCAGTGAGATTATACTCTTATGCCTACCTCTGGCTTTACTGTCCTGTTTCTTCTTGTTTGTTTGTTTGTTTGTTTAAGGATTTTATTTATTTATTCATGAGAGGCAGAGAGAGAGAGAGAGAGGCAGAGACATAGGCAGAGGGAGAAGCAGGCTCCCTGTGGGAGCCTGATGCAGGACTTGATCCCAGGACCCCAGGATCACAACCTGAGCCAAAGGCAGACACTCAACCACTGAGCCACCCAAGTGCCCCTAACATACTGTTTCTTTTGAATCAGTGCATTGTATATAAGTGTTTTGCTCTTCACTGTATACTCCATAGCATCACCTACCCACTTACTCATTTACTAAATATTTATTGAGGGCCTATTATTTGCTATTCCACATTAAATGTGAGGCAGTAGGCTGGTTTTAGGGGAATCGATATGCTGGTGTGGGAAGGAGACATATGTTAAATACACAAATAAACAGAACATTATAAATGGTAAGTGCTATGATGAAGGATAGGTTTCCAAAAACACATAATAAGTAGATTTTATATAGTCTAGGAAGTTAGAAACAGCTTTCCTGGAAAGAAAGTGGCCATTAATACAAAAGAAATGGAGGAGTTAACTGAGACAGAGGAGAGGGTAAGAAAGTTTCATGTTTCATTTAATGGTAATGCCTTAAGCCCTAATGTAAAGGATTCAGTTCCATGAGACAGCTTGGAATAGGAAGATGAAAAACAAACAAACAGAAAATTCGTAGTTCATGAGGGAGAGGGAATCACCCTGTAATAGGAAGAAAGGCAGCCCTCCCTTTCAGCAGAAACAAAGAAGGATACCCAAAGTTAGAGGTTCTTTGATTGGTATGTTAGGTGTATGTACATTGGGGGGAGATAAAGGAGTTACCATCTGATGCAAATAGAAAGTTCCATATGGAAAGGTCCTATAGAGGGAAGGAAATTGTGGCTGAAGTACACAAATCAAAAGGGAATGTAATATGAAATCATGCTGGGAAAAGTGGCCATGTCACATAAAAATTTTTAGGTCATGTTATGGATTGTGGTCATTTTCCAAACAACAAAGAAAAACCACTGATCAATGCTTGAATCAGGTTTGCATTTAAAAATAGCACCACAGTTACCCCCATTTGGAGTATTAGTAAGTGGAGAATCCAAGAACTAAAGTAGACTACTGTAGTAGTCCACCTGAGGGTTGGCAATAGCTTAGGTCAGTGTGGCAGCTATAGATAAGGAAAGACATGGGAAATTTGACATTTATTTAAGAGGTGAAACTGACAGCTTTGTGATTAACTGGATATGAGGCTTGACATTTATTTTTTGAAACGATTTATTTATTTATTTCAGAGAGAGAGAGAGAGCGCGTGCAGGGGAGAGGTGCAGAGGAAGACGGAGAGAGAAATTCAAGCAGACTCTGCATGGGGGGCATAGAGCCTAATTCTGGGCTCGATCTCATGACCTGGAGATCAGACCTGAGCCAAAATCAAGAGTTGGATGCTTAACACACTGAGCTACCCAGGCACCTCGAGGCTTGACATTTAAGTAAGAATCATATATTACTCCTAAGTTTCTTCATCAAATAAATCGTTGAATGGTGATACTATTCTTCACTATAAGAGGACCAAGTAGGGAGATCAGAAATTTGATTTTTTGACATGGATTTGACAGATCTAAAAAGGTATGTCAAATAGGCATTTGGAATTATTGTTTAAAATTCCAAGGAGAGTTTTGTTCTGTAGAAATAAAATTTTCAGTCTCCAGATGATAAGTGTTAATTAAAACTCTGAATAAGAATAAGACCACTTAGCAAGAGAACACAGAATAAGAAAAGAGAACTCCAGTTTTAGTTTTGAGCAACTGCAACATTAGGTGTCCAGGGAGCAGAAGAGTATCAGGCTGTAACTGAGGCAGCGAGGGAGACATTAGAGCAGAGGAAACAACAACACAACAACAACAAATACAACAAAAACAAACCAAGAAAAGGGAGGGTGATGACTTTCAAGCCAAGGGATCAAAGGTTTTCAAGAAGAGAGTGTTTAACAATGTCAAATGCTGTGGAGATCTTGAATAAATTAAGAATTTAAATTTTCCGTTGGATTTAGCAAGATGACAGTGATGGGAAGAGTCTGGATGAGAGATTAGAGTGGGTGAGAAGCGAAGGGGGGACCAAAAAGAGGAGAATTTTTCCAACTATTTGTTCAAGAAGCTAAATAGTGAAGAAAAGAGACAGAGGGCAAATGATGGTAGAGACACGGGAGCAATGGAAGGCTTTTTTTTTTTGTAAGGACTTAAGCACTGATATGAAGGATTCAGTTCCACAGAGGATTTGGAATATGAGTGGCAAGGGATAAAAAATATGTAGACTTCATGAGGCAGAAGGATGCAGCTTTCATAGGAGAGGAGCCCTCTCTCTCCACGGAAGGGTAGTCCCAAGTTAAAAGTTCCTCGATTAGTTAGGTGGGGAGGGAGGGAGATAAGGGAGTTACCATCTAATACTTCCTCTTGCCATCTAAAATACCAGATTATTGGGATGCCTGGGTGGCTCAGTGGTTGAGCATTTGCCTTCGGCTCAGGTCATGATCCCGGGGTCCTGGGATCGAGTCCCACATCAGGCTCTTCACAGGGAGCCTGCTTCTCCCTCTGCCTATGTCTCTCTTTTTAAAAATAAATTTATTTTTTATTGGTGTTCAATTTGTCAACATACAGAATAACACCCAGTGCTCATCCCATCAAGTGCCCACGTCAATGCCCGCCACCCAGCCACCCCCAACCCCCGCCCACCTCCCCTTCCACCACCCCTAGTTCGTTTCCCAGAGTTAGGAGTCTTTCATGTTCTGTCTCCCTTTCTAATATTTCCCACTTATTTTTTCTCCTTTCCCCTTTATTCCCTTTCACTATTTTTTATATTCCCCAAATGAATGAGACCATATGATGTTTGTCCTTCTCCGACTGACTTACTTCACTCAGCATAATACCCTCCAGTTCCATCCATGTCGAAACAAATGGTGGGTATTCGTCGTTTCTAATGGCTGAGGAATATTCCATTGTATACACAGACCACATCTTCTTTATCCATTCATCTTTCGATGGACACCGAGGCTCCTTCCACAGTTTTCTGCCTATGTCTCTACCTCTCTCTCTCATTCTCTCTGTCTCATGAATAAATAAATTAAATATTTAAAAAATAAAAATTAAAAATAAAATAAAATACCAGGTTATTGCCCAATGAGTGAGAGATGAAGGAGAAAGCTTGATGCTTTAAGTAAAACAGAGAAGGTTTGAAATAGCTATTGCAAAGAGTCTGTGGGCACTGTTGAGGAGCCCTCTGAGGTTGTTTTTGACTTATAACTGGACAAATCTGCCCTGTTAACAGGACTTTCCCTGGTGGTGTTTAACTGCAGGAATAGAGAAGACAGATGGTTGAGCTATAGAAGGTGAGGTTTTAATTAAATGCCACACACACACACAAACACACACACACACGAAACAGGCACAGACAAAAAATTTAGCTTCCTTTCTTATTTCCTCCTACTGCCACACACACATCCTCCAAAGCCCATTCATAAATGGTCTTTGATTTGTGCATCAGTTTACTTAATTTTTGAGGACAATAGGAGGTTCACATTGAAGCAATGTCGCCCATTAACAAGTGATTAGATAGCTTTTTCTTAAAACTCCTTCTACTACACCCCATTCTGTTGAATGTCTCCTCCCTCTTTCTCTTTTCTCAACATCTCCTTGTTCTTTAGTTTCTGTTGATTTCTTTTTTAAAAGGAAAGATCTTATTTATTAATGAGAGACACAGAGAGAGAGGCAGAGACATAGGCAGAGGGAGAAGTAGGCTCCCTGCGAGAAGCCTGATGTGGGACTCAATCCCAGGACCCTGGGATCACAACCTGAGCCAAAAGCAGACGCTCAACCACTGAGCCACCCAGGAGCCCATAGTTTCTGTTAATTTCTAATGCAGAGTAACTGAGCCATCCTTGTTGTTTTATTGCTTCCTGCTACACTCCACCCTCAGAATGTCATCTTCAATAATTCATCAACAGGTTTTCTTAAACAAAGACAGTTCTTGCCCTGAAATCCCTTCAAGGCCAGGAGTTAAGTGGACAATACTTTCATCCATGACGATAATATTATTAATTAACTCCATTTCAGTAATAATTTGCTCTAAAGATGTCTTTGTTGTTGGGACACCTGGGTGGTTCAGTGGTTGGGCGTTTGCCTTCAGCTCAGGGTGTAATTCCGGGTCCGGGCATCAAGTCCCATGTTGGGCTCCCTGCAAGAAGCCTGCTTTTCCGTCTGTCTATGTCTCTGCCTCTCTCTGTGTGTGTCTCATGAATAAATAAATAAAATCTTTTAAAAATGTCTTTGTTGTTTTCAATATCAGGAGAACATGTTTGTTCTATCTTTTGTCATCAATCATCAAATGTGTGACCATGGAAAAGTCATTTCATGGTTCGAGATTAGGGATAGATAAATTGCAGTCTGAAGGACAAATCAGAACACAGCCACCTTCTCTGCTTACTTATTATCTATAGTTGTGTATGTGCTACAATAGTATAGTTGAGTAGTTATGACAGAGATTGTTCAGCTTGCAAAATAAAAAGTATTTATTACCTGGCCACTGAATGAAAAATGTTTGCCAACCTGTTTTAGATCCCAGTTTATCCTTCTGTACAATGAAGGAATCTGAGAATATGCTCTCTCATTACCTTTTCAGTTTTAATATTTGAAGGTGCTAAAGCTATAGCTATTAGGCCTCTGCATAAAAGTCACCTCATTTGAGAGGATTTATTTGACTGTCATTGAATAGTAGCAATTCTGGCTCCTATCTTTCTCTACATTTTTATTTTGTTTTATGTTTATTAATAGAGTGTATTACTATGGCATGATATATTTTTTTTTATCTTTCTATTTCCCTCTTTTGGAAGATAGATACATTTCATGAAGGAAAAAAAAACCTTGTTTTGTTCATCACTGACCCTTAGTTCCTAGGATAATCTGGCACATAATAAATGTTCAATTAATATATTAAATAAATGAATAGATGAAAGGATGAAATACTCTCATTGGAATTTCTTTCCAGTTCCACATAAAGAGACAGGAAACTCTCAGAAATAGATGAAGGTTGAGTCCTTATTACTGAAGCTTTCATAAGTTGCTCGTGGTTCCTAGGGGGTTTGTTGTGGACTGAATGTTTTTCTCTTTCCAAAATTTATATGCTGAAGCCCTAACTCCCAATGTGTCTGAATTTGGAAATGGCAAGCTATTTTTAGCTTTCCGAGGAAACTCTGACCCCAGCAAATCAAAGAGAATACAGATGGGGTTAACAGAAAACCTCCTTTCTTTCTCTAACTACTTTTACAATTCCCAGATGAGAACTCAATCACCTGGCTGCAACAAATATTTTCATTGTCTTCTCCTCAAATTGATTTCTTGGAGAGCACAATATGAGAAGGAATACAATGGAGAGGCATTATTCTGTTACCTGATTTTGATAAGATACGTTGGCTTTTTTAAGTCCAAGATTTTGTTTCTAGCTACATGGATTACTGATTCTTTGTTGGGCTACGTTAATATGCATATGAAGGTCCCTTAACCTCATACATCAACATTATTTGCAAATCTTGGCTTGCCCATGAATTTTATTCCTACCAGTTTTCTGAAGCAGCAAGTAGCAAGTAAAATAGTGCTATGACCATTATTTTAAAGCAAAATATAAAACTAGAGTACTGCAATATTGACACAAGCATTAAGACAATTTGGTTTCAGCTCCTGATTTTACTAACTAGTTATACTATCTTGATCATGTCACTTAATATTTTCTAAACTAAGATTCTTTGTCTGAAGAATTAAGGGAGTTAATTTTTTTTAAGATTTTATTTTTATTTATTCGAGAGAGAGAGAGAGAGAAGCAGAAACACTGGCAGAGGGAGAAGCAGACTCCATGCTGGGAGCCTGATGTGGGACTCGATCCCAGGACCCCAGGATCACGCCCTGGGCCGAAGGCAGTGCTTAACTGCTGAGCCACCCAGGGACCCCCAAGGGAGTTAATTTAAACCTCACTTCTACCATACCATCTGGGGTGACAGAAGATATTCTCTGAACTCTTCTCTAACTTCAAATATTAGTCCATGATGCTAAATCCTTGGCCCATAGTTATATTAGCATACAACATGTAGAAATTAAATTAGATTCCTCAATGCCATTTCAAGCCAATTTTCTAGAAGCTCAGTTGATTGGAATGAATTTAATTGCTCAACTGTTGGATTTTCTTATTCAAGTGAAACAAAATTTCACAATTCAGTGCAATTCACTCATCAATAAATATTAGCAAAATCATTTGAAATATATTCAGTCTTCAATTAAAACAGAAAATACCCTGTAAGTAACAAAATCCAAGAATGAGAATGATTCATCCAAACTGTTGAAGCTTGATTGTTTGTCAGAGGCATCCACATTAGAAGTCTAATGATTAGAGATTCCAATGACATCCATTTATTTTTTCAAATATCTATTTAATTTACTGCATTGTTTTTCAAACGATGATATTAGTCTTTCTTGTTTGAGAAATTTGGTCAAAAGTTTAGGCAACTGATCTTTAAGTTAAAAAAGAACCAGTTCCAAAATTTTTCTCCAAATAGCTTTTCAGTACTTATTTTTTATCTTTAACAGAATAACTGATATTTGTAATAACTCACTTGTAATTCATGGTGAGTTTTTTCTCTATTAACTAATGAAAGGATTTATATACTGAGAGCATAGTTATCATGATAAAGTACTGCAGAAAGTTTTCTTTCATCATTGCCTATTTTCATAAATTTACCTTCTACAGTCACATAATGGTGCATTAGACAGGATTCGTAAAACTCGATCAATTTAGTTTGTATGGCAGACACTCAGTTGTCTAACCTAATAGCCATCCTAACCCTTGATCCCTTTCTTTTTCTCACTATAAATGATAAAAATAGCAAAGAATCAGTTCACCAACCTTCATGGAGCTAGAAGTGACCATATGACCCCTGTTGAAGCAATGAGATGTCAGTGGTTGTATATGAGTGTGCTTCTAGGAAAATTTTGCTTTTCTGATAAAAGGGTCATGTGTGGCAGTATGAGACATTTCCTCTCTTCCTGTATTGATAATGAATTTCACAATGGAGCTGTAGAAATTCCACTGCCATCATGATGTCAATGTATTAAGACCAAAGGCCAACACACCAAAGAAGGTGAAACACAAAAAGAGAAAGCATCGGAGTCCTTAATGACACCAAGGGGTAGCTGCACCAAGAATACCTACCATTCTCACCTGTGAACATCGTCTTGTGAAATTTCCCTTTCTTTCAGCCAAAAACATCTCTTGACGAAACAGTTGGTAGGATGGTTTGTTTTGATTTGTATACTTACAAAATTTATGCTCAATCTTCCATTTGATAAACTTAATATTTTTTCTATTGCAATGTTTTACTTAAAAATGTCTTTGTAAAATCAACAGAATAAAAAGTCTTAAGAGATTACTTTGGTCTTTGTGCTTTCACAAAGAAGCTAAGTAGTCCCTCAGACATGATTTCACTCAAGGTTTAAAAGGAAAAATATTCTGCATTCTATCATTAACCCCTTCTATTGGCTTTTGGGAACATTAAGAATACTGGAGAGGAGGTGGAGAATAGCCCAGAAAAACTTCAATTGACTTCTGGCAGTTGCTGTAAATCCTAAGAGAATGGTATAAAAGTCAGGCAGTGTGAATTTAATAGCATCTCTGGGCATCCTGGGAGTCTCCCACAGTGTCTCAATATGGCAAGCGGTTATTTGTTGCTAGTGCCCTTTACGCTTGCACTTATTTTAACTCTGGACATTACCTTTCCTTTTTTTTCTCCCTCTCAAGTTGTTTTTCTCACCCTTCAGGAAACCTATCTATATTGGGAAATTAGGTCAATAAAATTCAACAAGTGAGATATGAAAAAATCACAATGAATAAAAGTGAGAGAGAAAGGAAAAGAGCAATATTCAAGGTCACATCAACCATGTTCAACATTCAATTTCACACATAATCTAGTCAGACATGCATATAAATGATATGATGAATTGTATCAAAAATCAGACTCTTCTGGTTCCAAACACATGGATAAGAAAATCTATAGGATAACCTTACATTATGCTGATTTTTTAAAGATTTATTTATTTATTTATTCACGATAGAGAGAGAGGGAGAGAGGTAGAGACACTGGCAGAGGGAGAAGCAAGCTTCATGCAGGGAGCCCGATGCAGGACTCGATCCCGGGTCTCCAGGACTGCGCCCTGGGCCAAAGGCAGGCACCAAACTGCTGTGCCACCCAGGGATCCCACATTATGCTGATTTAACTTCTCTAAGATCTATAATTGTTTCCCTCATAATCAATAGGGCAATGTGACAATAAAATCTGGGACTACAATGAAAAGAGTAACTTGGGGTGGGAACAAGGTGACAACTCTCAGAAAAGAGGGTTCAGAGTTCCCAAGACAACCATCTACCTATAGTCACATTTTGTAAATGTGGAAAGGAAATGTGCATGAGTTCACAACATTACATTGATGTGGCAGGTTTAAAAAGAGCATGGATTATGGGAGTGGGAGGTTGGTTATTTTTCTTTCCTAAATCTGTTATTTTATTACTTAAGCCCCATCAAAAATATTTTTAATATTTTCTCTCAGAGCCAGCAAAAGTGATTTCATCCTGTATGCATCTTTACTTTGCCAAAGCCTGCCACACTGAAGAAAATAAACAGATTAACATAATCTGAATTATACAAGGAGAAGTTGGGTATGAATAGAAAGACATATCAGACATCCAGATAGAAATGGATAAGGCACAAGATTCTCCCTTTTCCAAGGAGGTCATCAGGTGTCTTGCTCTTTGAAGACCAGAAGAAAGAAAATAAAATGGCAGTCAGAGAATTCACTAAAGGCAATGCAAAATATGAGCCAGAGAGTACATACTACAAGCAGTTTTTGAATAGCTGAATGAAGGAATAAAGTGCTATTAATGGCCGAATGAAGGGATTAATGAAGTGATATTAAAAGTGTAACAACAGCCTTACAGTTTTTGGGAATTAAGGAAATCTTATTTTAAAGAGCTTGTTTTGCTCTTAGAACTGTAGCGGAAACCATAAACACTATGAGTCATGCTCCAAGATTAAAATACAGACACATTTATTAAAGCATGCATTTATTTAGCTAATAAAAGATATGGCTGTGTTCACCTGGACAGCAATGTGAAAGGACGAATGTTCTATGTGAGTTTCAGAAGAAGGCATATTTTGCTGTTAGATGAAATATTCTGTAGATGTCAATTAGATCCAGTTGACTGATGATGTTGTTGAGTTCAACTATATTCTTACAGATCTTTTCACTCCTGGTAGATGGAGGTTGAAGTCTCCAGCTATAATATTGCATCCGTCCAGACTCCTAACTCTGGGAAATGAACAAGGGGTGGTAGAAAGGGAGGTGGGCAGGGGGTGGGGGTGACTGGGTGACGGGCATTGAGGGGGGCACTTGATGGGATGAGCAGTGGGTGTTATTCTATATGTTGGCAAATTGAACACCAATAAAAAATAAATTAAAAAAAATACTGCATCCGTCTATTTCTCCTTGCAGTTCTATCAGTTTTTGCCTTGGGTATATTAATGCTCTTTTGTTAGGTGCATGAAGATTAAGGATTGTTATGTATTCTTGGAGAATTAACCCCTTTACCTTATAAAACGCTCCCTCTTTATCCCTGATAACTTTCCTTGCATTGAAATTTGCTGCCTGAAATTAAGATAGTAATTCCAGCTTTCTTTTGATTAGTGTTAATGTGGTATATCTTTCTCCATTCCATTTAAGCTGGGTTTCTTATAGACTATGTATAGTTTAGTCTTCTTTGTGAAGATCCACTCTGAAAATATCTTTTGACTGGTGAATGCAGACCACTGACATTTAATGTGATTAGTGATATGGTTGGATTAGTAGCTACCATATTTTTTAAGAGTTTTTTTCCTGCCTTTTGCGTTTAATTGAGCATTTTATAGGATTCCTTTTTCTCTCCTGCCTCAGCATATTAATGCTTGGACTGCTTTTACTTAGCAGTTGTTTTTTAGTTTGCAATACACCTTTACAACTATCTAAATTCACTTTCAAATAGCATTGTATCACTTCATGGTACAATTACAAAGTATACCGAATTACTTCCTCCTACCTCTTGTATTACTGCTGTCATTTATCTTATTCATAAAGTATAATTGATGAATATATGTTGCTAATATAATTTTGAATAGATTATTATGTTAGGTCAATTAAGAATAAGAAAAATAAAAGTTTTTCTTTTATCTTCAGTGATACCTTCTCTGATATTCTTCTTTTACATATATAGATCACAATTTCTGACCTATATCATTTATCTTTTCTCTGAAGAACTTTTTAAAACATTTCTTCCAAAGCAGATCCACTGGCAACAATTCTCTCCATTTTTATTTGTCTGAAAATTTTTTATTTCTCCTTGACTTTTGAAGGATAATTTCACAGGTCATGAAATCTAGGTAGGTGGTGTTTGTTGTTGTCTGAATCAACACAATAAGTATCTCACTCCATTCTCTTCTTGCTTCCGTGGTTTCTAAGAAATCCAGTGTAATTCTTTGTTCCTCTATAGTAAAGTGTTTTTCTCATCTGGCTTCTTTCAGGATTTTGTCTTTAACTTTGGTTTTCTGTAGTTTGAATATAATATATCTAGGTGTAGGTTTTGTTGTTGTTTTCTTTTTCTTTTCTTTTTTGAGGCCATTCATTCTCTCAGCTTCCTTAACCTGTGGTTTGACATCTGACATTAATTTGGGAAAATTCCCAGTCTTTACTGTTTCAAATATTTCTCCTGTGCCTTTCTATTTCCTTCCTCTTCTTCTTCTGGTATTCCCATTTGTGTGTTACATCTTTGGTAACCCAACAGCTCTTTGGATATTATGTTCCATATTTTTCAACCTTTTTTATCTTTATTTTTCAGTTTGTGAAGTTTTTATTCACATATCCTCAAGCTCACAATTCTTTCCTAAGCTGTGCATCTATTCTACTGGTGAATCCCATCAAAGGCATTCTTCATTTCTGTTTTGATGTCATTGATTTCTATCATATGCTAAGGGCTCTAATGGTAGTATTAGACAACACATAAGAACAGATGGGTAATGTGTGGAAAGAGATGGAAATTTTTAGAATAAAAAAATAATGCTAGAAAGGCTGGTTTAATACTATACCAATTTTAAATCTCTATCAATTAATGAAAATTCAATAGAATATCAGTTCATATATTTTTTCCAGTATGATAAAAATCATTCTAAATTTCCCTTTCATAATTTGGATTCTGGCATATGATTACTTGGCCTAGAAGACAGAAATCAGGCAAATATCCCAAAACATTAGAAGAAAAGAGGAGGTATAATGACCTCTCTTTCATATTACAGAAAATCATAGTTCTTTGTATTTCCTCACTTGGTAGAAGACAGATCTTGGACTCAGCAGAAAGCCAAGCAGTAGAATTTCAAGACTGTGTGCTCTTTGAGTTTACAAGCTTGGAGCATGTATCAAGTATTCAACAGTCAAGAAATTTTTAATGTTGTAGTCCATGGTAATGGTCATGTGACACATTGGTGCCAAGAGTCTATAATACTCAATTTCCATATTATAATCTTTAAAAATTAGTTACACTAGTGTTCGCTGCACACTGTAGAGATGATTCTTTGCTTACCTCTACTTCCATTTCTGGCTCTGATATAAATGATCTACCCTCTGGCTCTTAATAAAACTCCCTTTATTTTTTTATCCCTGTGTTCATCATGTAAGAGTTAGAGCTATTATTTTTTAAATTATTGTGCTGAATATGAGAATTTAACATTGTGATACTAAAATGCATTTGTTTTTCAAGAACTTACAATTTAAAATTGTACTTGCTTAAGCTGTAGGTCAGAGCTGATTGAGCTAGGGTATATCTTTAGGTTTCCATGGATCTACTTTTTATGTGTGTATTTTATCATTAAGGAAATGTTGGACATAGTAAATGTGATCACTTTGAAGCATGTAGGGTGGATGCAAGTACTCACATAGATGTTCCATTTTATTCTAATTAAAGTGCCCCTTAACACATAAAGGATGTATTTTAGAATAAAGAATGGAAAGAAAATATGACACAAAGTAAAAAACAAAATGATCAACCCAGTAAGTCCAACAGTCAAGTAATAAGCATTTCAGACACCCAGAATGAATATTACACAGTTGAAGAAATAAATGGAGAAATAGTAGGGGGAAATTATCCCTAGGCTCACTATATATTTTCAATTAAAAGTGTCCTCTGATTATAGGTAGGAATCATGCAAATAACTTGCATCTGGCTTGTTCTTGGAGTATGTTTTAACAATGAAATATAAGAGCACAAATGTTTTCAAAGACAGAATGAAGAGTCACAGAGTGTGTGTGCACAAGAGCCAGAAAGATACAGAGAGAGTGAGTTGACATTCAGAGGTATCAGGTAAGAATCAG
Source organism: Canis lupus baileyi (assembly GCF_048164855.1). Lineage (NCBI taxonomy): Eukaryota > Metazoa > Chordata > Mammalia > Carnivora > Canidae > Canis > Canis lupus. The sequence goes on along the minus strand of NC_132876.1, from coordinate 106,742,254 downwards.
ATTATATAGAAACATCACTGCTGGCAAGAACATCAAGTGACAAGGCCTTCAACATGGAGACATAAAATAAACTTAAAACTTTATAGCTAGACAAATTATGTATCAAACAGCAAACTAAGGGACACCTGGGTGCTCAGTGGTTGAGCGTCTTCCTTCAGCTCAAGGTGTGATCACGGGGTCCTGGGATCGAGTCCCACATCGGGCTCCCTGCAGGGAGCCTACTTCTCCCTCTGCCTATGACTCTGCCTCTCTGTCTCTCTCATGATTAAATAAAATCTTTACAAAACAAACAAATAAGCCCCAGCAAACTAAGAAAGTGGTATGAACTCAGAAATTTTGACAACCTTGTACTCTATTGGACAAAAAGGACAATTATTTCCAGTAGTAAGGAAGGCTAGAAGCCTTGACCAATTCACACACTGTAAACACATAAAATGCTGACTAAAATAAGCAAAAAAAAAAAAAAAAAAACTCATCCCTCTCCAAAACCTAATATGCATTCATGAGTTGGAAAGATAATAAATATTCCACAGCTTTTAAGAATTAAATGAAAGGTAGAACTTAAAGAGGTTAAGTGGGGCACTGTTTCCCTAAGACCATTTGACTAGTACTCACAGCTTCTTGGTGAGCAGGGCAGAGGATACAAAATGGAGAGCCTGCCTCTTGAGAATTAACAATTATAAGTTATCTTTCACATAGTCCAAATTCATACTAGTTGGTCCAAAAAAATCTCAAGCTCACATTCCCTTTAAAGTGATGTTCTGGGGGATCCCTGGGTGGCTCAGCGGTTTGGCGCTGCCTTCAGCCGAGGGTGTGATCCTGGAGTCTCAGGATCGAGTCCCACGTCAGGCTCCCTGCATGGAGCCTGCTTCTCCCTCTGTCTGTGTCTCTGCCTCTCTCTCTCTGTGTGTCTCTCATGAATAAATAAATAAAATCTTAAAAAAAAATAAAGTGATGTTCTGTAGGGGGAGTCCCTGGCAGAAACCAATACAATTTGTTTCTGGGGGACTGAAATTTCAATATATGCCTCAAAGTTCTATGAAATACTAACTCAGAATAAAAAATAAAGAACTCCACAAAGAAATAAGAAATCAAAAAAAAAAAAAGAAATAAGAAATCACAGTCAAAAGCAAGAAGAAACAACAAATAGTAGAATCAGAATGGTAATGACTTTAGCTATTGAAATTTTTAGACCTGCATGAACTAAGTGTATTTGATGTTTCACGTCATCCAACAGGAGACTGAATGTATGAGTTAGGATATAGGAACTGTTAAAAATAACACAGAGCCTTAGATAAAGGACCAAACAGAATTTCTGTTTTTTAAAGATTTTATTTATTTATTCATGAGAGACACAGAGAGAAAGCAGGGACATAGGCAGAGGGAGAAGTAGGCTCCATGCAGGGAGCCCAATGTGGGACTTGATCCTGGGACTCCAAGATCACGCCTTGGGCCAAAGGCAGGTGCTCAACCACTGAACTACCCAGGCGTCCTCCAAACAGAAAAGAAAAATACAATTTTCACTTGAAAAGTTAGTTTAGTAGTTACATTTAAATGCAGAATTAGGCAACCAGAAGATGAATCAGGAGGCACCTGGGTGGCTAAGTCGGTTAAGCATCTGACTCTTGGTTTCCACGCAGGTTATGATCTCAGGGTTGTAAAATCGAGCCCTGTGTTGGGCTCCACACTCAGTGGGCAGTCGGCTGGAGATTCTCTCCTTCTCCCTCTGCCCCACCTCCACCCCTGCACTCTTGCTTTCCCTTTCCCTCCCACTCTAATAAATAAATAAATAAATCTTAAAAAAATGGATGAATCAGAAGAAATGACTGGGGGAGACAAAATTAAAATAGAATGGAAAATATGTAAAAAGGCATGGAGTACAGATGACAGGACCTGTTGTATCCCTACCCAGAGTTCTAGGAAGAGAGAAGGGAGAGGTGTGGGCAAGGGAAGATTTGAAAAGACATTCAATAATTTCCTAGAAACTAAAGATAATAGCTCTTAGGTTTTCAGAAGTCCAGTGAATCCAAAGGGAGGGAACTTCACTGTGACCACTTGCCGGGGGCAGGAAGGACTCCAACTGCAATTTAATAAAGGTCTGCAAGGTTGACATAATACTAGAATATTAATTTATATAATTAATTATAGTAAGTTATATAATTACACGATTATAATTTATATGATTAATTTATATAATATATAGTTAAAAGAAGAAAAATCATGCAGTCATGTAAGTAGACATGGTAAAAGCTAATAAAAATAAATTCCACGTCACTATAATAACCCCTGGCAAAAAAGAATAGAGTATTCTCTTCATGTACCAGAAACTTAGAACAAATAGGAGAGGGAAGAGAAGGCGGAGGATATGGTGAAAAGTGACAAACTGCTTGTATGCTATGAGAGGGAGGGAGACTGAGGGTCTCTAAAGAGGATAAAACCTGACACAGGGAATATTACAATGAAATAATAAACCCCTGGAGGGAGAGTAGCAGTACTTTTGGTAGCAAATTCTTCAGAAGGAGAGATAAGGATGGAAAGAGGAGAAAAAGATACATTTCACTGTGTGTGTTCTTCTGCCCTATTGGATATTGCCCCCTCAACATACACGCATGTCTTTTGTAATATAAATTTAACAAAACATCAGCACAGAGAAAAAAGAAAAAGAAGTTCAAGGCCTATTCCTGTGTTGATTTGGACATATTCTAGATGAATTAAGTGGAAAAAGGAAGCTGTAGGTGAATATATGCATATGATATGCTCACATTCATAAATATGTTCTGACAGCATGTACAAAAAATTGAAAACAGTCTGGGAATAAATAATGAGGGTTAGAGTGACATATACTTGACACTTCACTGCCTTTTGTCATGTGTGTATCTTTTCCATTGAGATATTATTAATTTCACAATAAAAATGTACCACAATATCTATAACTCCTGCTCCCCCGCACCTGAAATTATTATTCCGGTTTTTTATTCACTTAAAAAATATTATAAACCCCTACTGTCCTCAGAATTCATTCTTTAAAATTGGGGATCACAGATGCTAGGCATTTTGTAATAGGCAGGACAGTCTACACAACAAGCAGTCGCCCACCCAAAATGCCCAAAGCACCACCAGTGGAAAAACTAGTTTCAGCTTAAGGATGGACTTTGTTGGTTTCTCTGCACACACCATTTCTCATGTCTCATGTCTTCCTCTTTTTTGGATTTTTAAAAATGTTTTTCTAGGTCATATCTTTCAGTCATATTGTTTTTCTAGAAAAGATTACATATAGTATATTTTCCAACTCCTTTCGATGTTTAGGAATCTCATTTTTCCCCATGATTAAGTGTATCTAGAATTCAAGTTTCAGAATCATTTGCCCTCATACTTTTGAACACATTTCATCATCACCAACTAGCATCCTCTATTGGAAAAAAACAAAAGTCTAATTCTTCTTCTTTATTATGGAACCATTCTTTTCTCTTTTTTCTAGGATATTATCTTTTGGATTCAGAAATATCCCTAGCTTGTGTCTAAATGTAGTTCTTATTTCATTTTGCTCTTTGGAGTCTGTATCCTTGAACTTTATTCTTGCTGTTAAAAAGGAAGAAATAAAATCATAAAAGCAGGAAGATGTCTTGGTCTTGCCAATGCTAGAGTACTAGGGAAAGAACTGATCAGGAAAGTAAGTAGGTAAGATTAAAAGTAGTTATTTTTGGGGCACCAGGCTTGGGACTCTTGATCTCAGGGTCATGAGTTTGAGCCCCATGTTGGATATAGATATTATAAGTAAATAAACTTAAAAAAATAAAAGCAGTTATTTTTTAACTCTCTTTTTGGACCAGTGATACTGAGTCTCTCATGAATAAGAATTTCACTCCTCTCAGAATGGGAGTTTCCAAAAGCAATGGACTATTTTTTGCAATTTATTTAATTGCCTAGAGACATAATTGAGAAAATTATCTGACAGAACCAGCAGTGCCTTGGTTTCATATAGGAATGGGTGAATCTGCAAATTAGCCCACTTGCGCAAAACCATTAATGGGCATTTAAAGACTTTTGTAATAACACTTTTTAATTCAGTCCAGCTATCTTTACCAAAGCAATTTGGAGATAATTTCAGAAATTTTATTCAAATAAAAGAAGGTTCAACTGGTTATCATTTGTGTGATAAATCCCATCACCAGAATGCCATCCGTTTCTACTTGCTTCTTAATAAGCACCTATCACTTTATTAATATTCATCCATTCATTTGTCACATTCTAGAAAGAATGAAATAAATTCTTACCTACCCTACTTTATAAAGGATGGGAATGAAGTTCAAAAGAAAATAAATGATATACTGGTTTGCATTAATTTATTTACTCACTCAGTCAACATCTCTTAAGCTCCTACAAAAGCCAGGCATTCCCATAGCTTCTGATGATACAAAGATGACCAAGGATCTTTCAGTGTACTGTGTAAGACAGGCATATAAAGAAAGTATTATAATACAATGTCTGTAGGCTATTTCCGAATCGAACAGCAATTTCCTCAATATCAAAATCTTTGGTATCCCAGTCTACGAGTTTCTCTTTTGGTTCAAGAGTCTCCGTGCTTTCTTTTTGTCACCATGTTCTTCCTTCATCCCTACCATCTTCTTCAGTGATACTTCTAAAACTCAAGTCTGATAATGCTCTTGACTGATAGAAACATTCAAATTACCTTTCCAACCCTAGGAAAAGGGCATGTGAGATCACACACAAGCTTTGATCTCTCTTTTGTTCTATCACGTCCCTTTAATATTTCTTTGACAATCTCCACCTCATTAAACACTCAAACCATGCCAAAAACCTACCAGTTCCCTCCAACTCTCCAAGCTTTTTATTTCTCTGGCTCTGAACAAACTTGTATTTGCCTACAGGTGCTTCTTGTACCTCCTCCAAAGGCTTTTTTAACTGTTACATCCATTTAATGAAATGTGATGTAACATCTAAGGAAAAAAGTCAACACCATCTCTTTTTCCTCTGATTGTATCTTGTTTAACCCATACCATAGGCCTTACCATTTATTCACTTACATATGTGCATACATGTCTCCTATTAACTCATGAATTCCTTGAAATCATGGATAAAGGCTTCCTTATTGTTTTATAAATACTACTTATAAATGTGCTGAGAAATAGTAGATGATTTAAAAAAATTGTCAAACAACTGCATTCTCAACAAGACTATTATGAGATGAGAACATGGTAGACTGGCTTTCTTTTTTCCCCTCTCCGTCTAAGGCAGTAGTTTTCACAGTGATCTCTGGACCTATAGTATAGACATCACCTAGGAATGTGTAAGAAAAAGCAAAGTCTCAAGGCTTATTCTACCCTCCCCACACCCAAGACTTATTAAATCAGAAAAGCTGGAGGTGGGCTCAATATTTTTATCTTTTTACCAGTCCTCTAGGTGATTGTTATAAAGGCTAACATTTGAGAACTACTTTTCCAAAGAAATTGTCCTCCTGTGGGTACTACATTTGGTCACCATTTCATGGCTCCTCAAATGAAATTGGAGTAGATGCAGATAACTAAGTCCTCAACTTTCTAGAAGCTTAATTGTGGATAAGTTCTAAGAATTGGCTCACAAAAGAGAAGGCAAATTCTCATGGGCCAGAATTTCACAGGACAATTGCATGAAACATGACACACAAAAAAGCAGATAACATGCTAAGCAATAAATGATAGGGAAGGAACACAATATACTTAGGAGCCATAACAATATGACCAGAAAATGAAGATAAGTCATCAGGAGAGAGAAACTACAGAATAGAAGAGCATCTGTGCAGGAGAAGGAGAGGGAGGAGTTGTCAGCAAAGTCTAAACACTTGGAAAAGAAATAATTGGAGACTAGATTACCGTAAAAAGAATAAAGAGTATGTGATATATATATACAGAACACCAGATTTCCAGCAGTACCTACACAGTATCAAGGACTTGTGCAAAACTTTTTTGTGTTTCTAACTCTCAGAGTGATGGTATATAATGGAATATTACTTAACCAGAAAGAGGGTGACAGGCACTGAGGGGGGCACTTGATGGGATGAGCACTGGGTATTATTCTATATGTTGGCAAATTGAACACCAATAAAAAATAAATTTATAAAAAAAAGCATCAGAAAGAATGAAATCTTGCCATGAACAACAACAAAGATGGAAACAGAGTGTGCTAAGCAAAAGAAATCAGAGAAATACATATACCATAGGATTTCACTCATGTGGAATTTAAGAAACAAAACAGATGAAAATGGGGAAGGGAAAAAAGAGAGAGAGAGAAAGAGAGAGGGAAATGAGCCATAGGAGACTCTTAATTATAAAGAACAAACTGAGGGTTGATGGAGGGAGGAGAGTGGGGGATAGGCTAGATGGGGGATGGAGATTAAAGAGGGCACTTGTTGGGATGAGCACTGGGTGCTGTATGGAAGTGATGGATCACTGAATTCTACTTGTGAAACCAATTTTACCATACATGTTAACTAACTAGAATTTAAATAAAAACTGGAAATAAACTAATATTCAAGTTTTTGCCACATCCAGAAGAATGCCGCAGAAGATAAAAGAGAGGGAAAAATGGTAATGCCATTAAGATGGAAGGTAATTGCAAGAGACACCCAAGCACTCCTGGTTGGAGATAATTCACTAACTTCCTATGTGAAGGGCTGAGAGTTAATAGCAGACTCATATCTACCATAATATTTACAACATTCTAATCATGTGGGATTGTCAAGTTGTCAAGGGACTTGGCTTTGGCATTCAACACAATGAGATTCTTTCTAGCCCTGGCTTCCCCAATTATTAGCTGTGTGGTCTGAGCTTCAGTACACATATCTAAAAAAAATAGGAATAAAAAGTTCATTGCAACAGAGAAGTTTTAATAAATGATAAAATGGCAATAAAGTATCTTGTGATCTAGTTGACACAATAAGGTATTCAATACATGATAATGATTATTATATTTAGTTTAATAATTTGGCCATAAGCTCTACACATAATTGCCATAACACCTGCATATATTTCCCAAAATATGATAAAGTGATTCTCACATAAACCCTTTTATGTCATAAGTGCCAATTAGTAACCTTAGTCTAGTGTGGTGATGGTGGTGGTGGTGGTTATGGTGTTGTGCATGTAGGCAAACTCTCCAATTCTATGATGCCCCTTCAGTTCTCTCCTTATTCTGGGGTTTATACTTATCCCTACTCAAATAGTGGAAAAGGTTATTCGATTGCTATAGTGCAACAATTGATTACATATCATCAGAGGCAAAATAACTTCTGTGGTATGATGCTACTAATTTGGCCAAAAAATATTTCATACATCATATTGTGGTGTACTCAAAAACAAGGCGTAATTTTTGCTAAAACAATAGAATAAGGGGCCTCACATCACTTCTTCCATCTTTTATTAAGAGGCTTCAAGGAATAAAGTGAAATGGATTTCTTTTACTTTGCCATCTGCTCAAATTGATTTGATTAAGCCCAGAGATTCCAGCAAAAATCTAATTTGTCGGACTTTAATCGTGGTGTGGTGTAAGGTGCCAGTTCATGAGCTGTGAGATCTTAAGTAAGTCACTTCATCTCTCTGAACCTCAATATTCTTCATGTATAAAATGAGGATGAGGTCACGCACCCACTCTCCTTCACATAGTTATTTTGAGATGCAAAGGCATTGCTTAAAATGTGTAAACATTAGCTGCCCTCTATTCCTAGTTGCTCTATTAGGAATTATTTCTTCATATTTCACCAGAGGTTTCATCTAACCCTGCCTGAATGAATCCTGACTGTTTTAACTTGCTAGGGCATATCTCTAGATGTGTCTTGGTTTTGATCTGTAATCAATTCATACAGAGAATAAACACCATAACCATCACCTTGCTTTGCTATATAATCAGACACTTTAGTTCTGCCCTGTTAGAGAAACAAAAATTCCTTATGCTCTCAAATTTTCTACTGATGAGTGAACTGCACTCCCTCCAGCCCAAACTTCATAGTCTTTAAAAAATGGAGACACCAAGTATAGTATTTATTACAAGAGGCATTAATAACAGCCTACTGAATAAAGGCTGCCTGTTATATGTCAAGTAGTTCTAGAGTACTGTGCCTCACAGTTCAGAAAACAAAGCTAACCTAAAAAGCAGGTGGTGAATCCTAATTCAAGGAAAGATGTTTGTTGTAACAGGTTGTTCTTAGAGCTAAGGAAAGTCTTTATCATCTGTCTGAGCATAAGGTGTTCCGGTATTTGGGAAATGGGTAAATAAAGAGCTACTATGTAAGTTGTAGAGGGATGGCCAATTACAGAAATAGAATATAGGATATGAACTAGCATTAAAACTGTATAGATGTAGCATTGGGTAGAGGAAGACTGGTTTAAAACATGATAGAGATAGGTTCGATTTCTAGTTCTCTGCCTTACTATGTAGGTTATGGCAAGTCACAGAAGTACTGAACCTGCATTTTCCTATTTTTTTCTTTTGTTTTCTCTCTTTTATTTTTATTTTTATTTTTTTTAATTTATTTTTTATTGGTGTTCAATTTACCAACATACAGAATAACCCCCAGTGCCCGTCACCCATTCACTCCCACCTCCCGCCCTCCTCCCCTTCTACCACCCCTAGTTCGTTTCCCAGAGTTAGCAGTCTTTACGTTCTGTCTCCCTTTCTGATATTTCCCACACATTTCTTCTCCCTTCCCTTATATTCCCATTCACTATTATTTATATTCCCCAAATGAATGAGAACATATAATGTTTGTCCTTCTCCGACTGACTTACTTCACTCAGCTGCATTTTCCTATTAAGTGAGGAACATAATCTCTACCCTGAGAAATTGTTGCAGAGATATAATTAGAAGTTACATGTGAAAGTATTTATCCTGGTACCTAACACAGAGAAGGTACTAAAAAATATGTTTCTATGACTTTTTAAAATTCTCTTCCTTTCCTTCATTTTCTATCTTCCCTAGGAATCACATGATCCCTTTTGGGGGGAATTAGAAGACATTTTAGGAAATTATACAGTGACTTCAAGCTAGCTTAGTGAGTTTTTATTATCACTGTATTAGTTGGGAAAATGGCTGTTTCATAGACATTTCTGGATAATAAGATACTTCTATTACCCAGATATATATATATATATATATATATATATATATATATATATAACTGGTGAGCGACCAGAAAGAGAGGTTAATTAAGAACAAAAGCAAACTTCAGAAAAATGGTTGATTCTGTGGCTTGGGGAAGGAAAGTATAAGGTAGACCTAGAATATTTTGTGATGCTAGAAAGTAAAGAGATCCTCAAAGAATGAACAAAATATGTTCATAGAACAAAGGAACAAGCTTGAAGGGAATACCAAAATCTGGGACAAATGGAGACGCAAAATAAATTATGATAGTAACATATTATAACTGATAAAATAAAAATACATTACTCCTTACAAATATATATAAAATAAGTAAGTCATGGGATGAAAAGTACAGCATACGGAATATAGTCAATAATATTATACTAACTCTGTATGGTGACAGATGGTAACTATACGTATGGTGGTGAACATTCAAAATGTTTATGACTGCCAAATACTATGTTGTTTCCCTAGAACTATTATGTGTCAACCACACTTCAATTAAAAAAAAAAAACAAGGGGTACCTGGGTGTCTTGGTTGGTTAAGTGTCTGACTCTTGATTTCGGCTCAGTTTATGATCTCAAGGTCCTGGGATTGAGTCCTGTATTGGTCTCTTTGCTCAGTGGGGGATCTGTTTGACAATTCTCTCTCTCTCTTCCGCTGCCCCATTATAATGGTAATAATTATTTCAGGCAAGACACTGAAACTAGTGGAAGAATATTTGTTGAGGAACAGGATTTTTATATCTTCCCACAAAATGGTAATTATAAAAGGAAAAATATTAACTTTAGAATGGAAAAAAATTGATGGATACCCCCTTTACCAAGTGATTAAAGTCACCATCACCAGTAATAAAACAACCTGACATCATGGCCTCCTGATATAATGCACTTGAGAAGGACACAGTATCTATCCCTTTGGTGGTATTCTAGCCAAAAATGTACAACTTGAATTTAATCATGAGGAAACATCCGACAAATCCAAATTGAAAGATAGTCCTCAAAATAACTGGTCTGTGCTCTTCAAAAATATCAGTCATAAAGGACAAAGAAAGGCTGAGGAAGTGTTCTAGATTAAAGGAGACCAAAAAGACATGATAACTAAATGAAACACAGAATTCTGGACTGATTGGCTCTTCAAATAGAAGAAAATATTTTTTTTTTTACTGGAAAACAGCACATTATTGGGACAATTAGCATAATTTTATTAAGGTCTGTTGATTAAATGGTAGTATTACACCAATCTTAATTTTCTGATTTTGGTGGCTGTAATACGATTATACAGGAGGGTATCTTTGTCATTTTGGAAACAAACCTTGAAGTATCTACAGAGTATCTTTTTTTAAAAATATTTTATTTATTTATTCATGAGAGACACACAGAGAGAGGCAGAGACATAGGCAGAAAGAGAAACAGGCTCTATGCAGGAAGCCTGATGTGGGACTGGATCCCAGGACTCTGGGATCACATCCTGAGCCAAAGGCAGACGCTCAACTGCTGAGCCACCCACGTGTCCCTCTAGAGAGTATCTTAATTCCAACTACTATAATAAAAATACCATAAACTGGGTGGCTATAACAACATTTATTTCTCATAGTTTGGAAGGCTGGGAAGTCCAAGATCAAGGCATCAGACAGTTTTGTGTCTGGTGCAAACTGGCTTCTTGGTTCACAGACAGCCATCTTTTTGTCATGTCCTCACCTGGTAGAAGGGCACACGGAGCTTTCTGGAGTCTCTTTCATAAGGGCACTAATCCCATTCCTGGGGGCTCTTCCCTCATGAACTAATCAGCCTCAAAGGCCCCACCCACTCCCTAATGCCATCACAATCAGTGTATAGCATAGAAAATAGGGCATTCTGACTATAACTTACTATCAATTGATGCAGAGGAAAAAGTATAAAAACATTTATCAAGAGAGTAGAAAGAATGGTAAAGCAAATATGATAAAATATTAACAATTGGGGAACCCAGATAAGGATATATGGGAACTCTTTTTACAATCCTTCCAATGTTTTTTTAAGAGTAAAATTATTTCAAAATAAAAGGTAAAAAAAAATCAGAAAAAAACTGCACCTTGACAATGAACAGATTTCCACCCAAGCTTTGCCTTCACTGATCGATTAGCTAGCTGTGTGACAGTGAGAATCGTAAATTCTTCATGCTCAAGTTTTCTCATATGCAAATGGAGGAAATGATAATATCAATCTCCTGGGTCATTAACAGGATTAAATAAAATGAATCATATGAGGTGCTTAGCACTGTGTCTGAAATTTATTAAGCACTCAATAAACTACAGCTATTGTTGTTTTTACATTACAGACCTAAAATGAGTTTAGTACACCATTTCTCTTTTAGACCTTTCTTTGGAATTCCTCCATGGGCTCATCGGACCTTGTATCTAACTTCATCTTACTGCCAGCTAATACTTTGTTATAAATAGGTATTGGTAGGTCTGTCTTTCTCACTATAGAGGCAGCTCCTTGGGGGTGATAAAGCTATTTTCCCATCTTTGTGGCACTAGTGCCTAGCATAAGACTAGGTGCATATACTCCGAGGAACCTTACTAGAGAGAACACTAACACATAAGTGCCCCAGGACTGCGGTTGACTAAATAATAATAAGAAGGAACATTGGGAAAACACAGAAGGAAGTCCTAGAAATCGAAACATATAAGATGGCGTTGCACCAAGCAAATGTTTCTTATGTTCTAGAGGGCTATATACATCATCTGTAATTGTGACTGAATTTGAGACTCTTGTTTCGTTAAGATAACCAACTAAAGACTACTGACTTTGGTTTGCAAAACAGACAAGAAAGGAAGCAAGTGAATGGATGCATTGTAAATATTGTCCTTTGAAATCTGGCAGCCTAGACTTGGAAAATTATTCACCAAGAATGCTCAAGCCACCATGATCAGTTATAATTCAAAACAAATGAGAACAGAGTGTTTACCTACTGTCTCAAGAGAAATTCCAATTCTTTAGGTTCTTCTTAGCCCCAAACACAAAAATCTGTGCCAGGTTAGAGGGTAGTTTTGCAAAGCAGATAAGTCTATCACAAAATCCTTTATTTAGAACTCTGCCTGGTTTCAGCCAAGGTACCCATTTCCACACTAATATTACTAGAATTCTTTAATTTGCCTTTCTTTTTTCTTTAATTATTGTGTTTTGCCTTTCTCCCAGGTCCATTAAAGTATCATACAATGATAAAATTGAAAAAGAGTTTTTTTCCCGAGAGATTTATGTTCAGGGATGATTTTTCTTCTTAGATTATTTGAAAGATTCTCAATATTTGCTCAAGAGTTAAACTGCCCTTCAAATATCCTTTTTCATTTTGAGACATATCCACTGAAAACATTCCCCATGATAATTATTCTGTGGTCTCTGGAAGAAATTTGTCATTCAATCTGAAGGCAGACTAAAAATGGTCAAATGTTTGTGCATCTAAATATGGTAAATGTTCCTACAAATAAATATTAGCTTCATTTTTACTTGACATATTTACATAGCTGCGTGAAATTGTTTTGTCTCTCTTTTCAAAATGTACAAAAGGCTGTTAAAGGAGGTATTTGTCAGGATAACATTTAATGCCAGATACCAAAGATCTTTGGGTGTGCTTTTGTTTGTGCATGTTGTATGCTGTTCCTTATACCTTGAAAAATACACTGTATATATACACTTGTATAAGAACATGACTAGAGGGCAGCCTGGGTGGCTCAGCGGTTTAGCGCCACCTTTAGTCCAGGGCGTGATCCTGGAGACCTGGGATCGAGTCCCACATCAGGCTCTCTGCATGAAGCCTGGTTCTCCCTCTGCCTGTGTCTCTACCTCTCTCTCTCTCTCTCTCTCTCTCTCTCTCATTAGCAAATAAATTTTAAAAACATCTTTAAAGAAAAGAACATGACTAGAAAACAAAGTATGGTTAGATTTTATTTTAATAAAAAAGGAAGTCAGAAGGTAAAAATATTAAAGAGGAGGCTAAAATTCTTTAACATGAATAGAAACTGCTAAAAAAAAAGAATGATAGAAATAATGCATAAATCTCTAAGGCACAAGAGATATTGAGGCACTAGTTTGATTGGGTATTAGAGACACATGGAAAAAGCCCATCACTAGTTTAAAATCCACAATTCACTAGAGTAATTAGTATTTCATCTCCAAGGATTAAAATAATCAATATGTTGACTATATCCTCGTAGGAAGTTGAAATGTACTTAGGAAATCTCACAAAAGGTAAGAAAATAACATTAAAACAAGTATGTCTCGGGGCATTTTTAACTATCATATGGATCTGCTATCTTTTAAATAAGTATTCTGAATAAATGCAAGAAATAGACAGTCCTAAATAATTTCCCCATACAGTATGGATAACTACCAAAAATGTGAAAAAGAAATCAGTAAACGGAATGGCCATTAAGAAATAGAGAATCTAGGAATTAAAGTGCCTGAACAACACGGTTTCATTCACAGTACAGTTGTGTTTCCAATACCACAGTATGAACTCAAAAGGCATCACACTCCCTGAAGTGTTTTGCATCTAGATGTAAGTTGAAAACACAGATCCTCTACTAGAGAGTGGACTTGAGGGTTTGGAGGGGAGCTGCAGCTTAACTCTCTACTCCTGGAGTATTTGGGTTTTCTTCTTTTGTGCTCTGTTGGTGCCATCTTGAAATTCTTTTTTCCCCAACTTTATTGAGATATATTTGACATGTAACATTGTGTAAGCTTAAGGTGTACAAGATGATTTGGAAGGTAGCTATATCCACCACCATAATACCAATGCTGCACTACAACTTGATGTTTTAGATACATATACATATTTTGTTAAAGATTACAGGAAGGTTAGTTAACACCACCATTACTTCACATAATTACTGTATTTTTGTGCGGTAAAACATTATAGATCCACTATCACAGCAACTTTCAACTATATAATATAGTATTGCTCACTATAGTCATCATGCTGTACATTAGATTCCCTAAAAGTTATTCACCTTGTAGCTGAAAGTTTGTACGCTTCGGCCAGCACCTTATTTTCCCCACCACCCAGCCACTGGCAACCATCATTATACCCTCTTTTTCTGAGTTTGGTTTTTAAAATTACACATGTAAGTGAGATTATACAGTATTTATCTTTCTGATTCTTTTACCCAGCATGATGTCCTCAAGGTCATCCTTGTCACGAAAGGCAGGATTTCTTTCTTTATTATGGTTGAATAATATTTCATTACATATATAAAATAAAGTATTAGACATTAAAATGTATAATTTATATTATATATAATGTATGATGTATAATGCATACATAAATATATAATATATATTATATATATTATACACACAGATACACCCCATCTCACTTTTAAAACTGTAGTTGAGGGCAGCCCGGGTGGCTCAGCGGTTTAGCTCCACCTTCAGCCCAGGGCCTGATCCTGGAAACCCAGGATCAAATCCCACGTCAGACTCCTTGCCTGGGGCCTGCTTCTCCCTCCGCCTGTGTCTCTGCCTCTCTCTCTCTCTCCCTCTCTCTCTGTGTCTCTCATGAATAAATAAATAAAATCTTTAAAATAAATAAAAATAACACTGTAGTTGACACACAATGTTACACTAGTTTCAGGTGTACAACATAGTGATTGGATAAGCCTATACATTATGCTATGCTCACCACAAATGTAGTTACCATGTGTCCCCATACAGAGCTATTACAATACTATTGACTAGACTCCCTACCCTGTACTTTTTATCCCTGTGACTTATTCATCACATGACTGGAAGCCTGTATCCGCCATTCCTCTTCACCCATTTTCACCATATTTCTACCCACTTCCTTTCTAGAAACCATCAGTTTGTTCTCTGTATTTATGGGTCTAATTCTGATTTCTGTTTGCTTTCTGTTTGCATTTTTAGAGTCTGCACATAAATCATACAGGTTTTTTCTTTCTCTGACTTACTTCACCTAATGTAATATTCTCCTGGGTCCACTGATACTGTCACAAATGGCAAGATCTTATTTTTCTTTTATAGCTGAGTAATATTCCTCTGTGTGTGTGTGTGTTTGTGTGTGTGTATGTCACATCTTCTTCATCTATTCAATCATCCATGGACACTTAGAATGCCTCCATATCTTGGCTATTATAAAAAATGAGGCAATAACACATAGGGCGCATCTATCTTTTCACATTAGTGCTTTCATTATCTTTGGGCAAATAGAACTGCAATTACTGGGTCACACAGCATTTCTACTTTTAATTTTTTGAGGAACCTCCATATGGTTTTCCACAGTGCTTGCACCAATTTACATTCCTACCAACAGGACATGAGGGTTTCTTTTTTTCCACATCCTCGCCAATACTTCTTTCTTTCTTTTTTAAGATTTATTTATTTATTTATTCAGAGAGAGAGAAAGAGAGGCAGAGACACAGGCAGAGAGAGAAGCAGGCTCCATGCAGGGAGCCCAACGTGGGACTCGATCCCGGGTCTCCAGGATCACACCTCGGGCTGCAGGTGGCGCTAAACCGCTGTGCCACCGGGGCTGCCCGCCAATACTTATTTCTTGAATTTTTAATCCTAGCCATTCTTAGAGGTGTAGGGTAGTATCTCACTGAGGTTTTGATTTACATTTCTCTGATTAATGAATGATGTTGAGCATCTTTTTATGTATCTGTTGGTCATATGTATGCCTTTTTTAGAAAAATGTCTATTCAGGCCCTCTGTCCATTTTTAACTGGATTTTGTTTTGGTGTTGAGTTGCATAAACAAAAATTAAGAAACAATTCCATTTCTAAGTGCACCAGAAAGAATGAAATAAACTTAGGAATAAATTTAACCAAGGAGGTGAAAGAGTTATGTTCTGAAAACTATAAAACACTAATGAAAGAAATTGAAAATGACACAACAAATGGAACTATAGTCCATGCTTATGGATTCAAAGACTATCATTAAAATGCCCATACTACCTAAAGCAATCTAGAGTCAAAGCAATCCCTATCAGAATACCAAGAGCATTTTTCAGAGAACTAGAACAACTAATACTAAAATTTGTATGGAATGACAAAAGACCCTAAATAGCCAAAGAAATCTTGGAAAAGAACAAAGCTGGGGGTACCATCATATCAGTTTTCAATATCTACTAAGCTATAACAATCAAAATAGTATGGTACTGGCACAAAAATAAATACATAGATCAATGGAAGACGATAGAGAGCCTAGAAATAAACCCTTGCTTATATGGTAAATTGATCTACAACAAAGAAGGCAAGAATACACAATGAGGAAAAGACTGTCTTCAAGAAACAGTGCTGGGAAAGCGGGACAGCTATATGCAAGAGAATGAAATTGGACCATTTTCTTACACTATACCACAGAAAAAATATTCAAAATGGATTAAAGACCTGTGAGACATGAAACCATAAACTCTTATTAGAAAACATAAGCAGTAACTTCTTTGACATCAGCTGTAGCAACATTTTTTCTAGATATGTCTCCTCAGGCAAGGGAAATAAAAGCAAAAATAAACTATTGGGACTATACCCAAATAAAAAGCTTTTTCACAGTGAAGGCAGTCATCAGAAGAACAAAAAAGGCAACCTACTGAATGGGAGAAGGTATTAGCAAAAGGTACACCCAATATCTAAAATACATAAGGACCTTAAACTACTCCTGGAGTATTTGATCATTGTGCATTTATTTGGTTATGTTCTAAGTAGGCAAACCCAAAAGCATTCTTCTGCAAAGTAACTGTTACTTATGTTATGTGGTCTTTTTAGGTTAAACAGAAGTCTAAATTTCTTTCGAGTTGGATATAGACCTTAATATATTTGAAAGTTGAATGGTGACAAGGAAGTAATGAGTAACTGTATACAAAGACCATCCTGTGATCCTTGAAAGCCCAAGATCATCCCAAGACTACTGTTATTTTTGAAAGATTTATGGGAACTGAAGCAGGATCGATATAAAGGGTCAACTTGTAAAGATATAAATACATACACAAATAAATCCAAAGAGCTTCTGAGAAGCATGACATCATCCTTAGTTAAGTGGTCTTTCCTTTAGTTTGCACAGGAGATAATTTTCCTGGGCCATGATGTTTACCAGACTTATTATTCTGTTTTTCTCTTGATTGTGAATTTCTTAGTTTAGAATTCACCTTGACTATCATACATACAAAGAAATAAAGAAACAAAAGGCATCCAAGGGGGAGGGGCCCCGCGAGGAGCTGGGCTAAAGTGCCCCCAGGACAGGAACACATACAGGATTAAAACAGAGAAATGCAAAGGCACTTCAAGGCACAGAATAGCTTCTTGGTCAGAAAAAGACTGTTTCAAAGGAAAGAAGAAATACAAAGAAAATAGGGTATCAGTGAGAAGTTATTCATTCGTTCGTTCATTCATTCATTCATTCATTCATTTTCTCTTCAATTATTTATTTATTTTTTTCTTCAATTATTATGGAGATTGTCTTTAAGTCTCAGGGTATGCTAGGCAAGCACTGAGAATACGAGGAGAAAAAGGAGAGTTTGGGAAGTCAGAGCTAATCAAGCTTTTCTAAATGCTGAACAAGAGAAAGAATCCCCAGAAAAGCAAATGCTACACTCTTGCCCATATGGCAGACATATCCCTATTATGGACCACTTGGACTGATGTATGAAATCCTTGAATCACTTCTTTCCTTGTTATGATTTCTTACAAAGAAGCCTGATAACAGTAATTTGCTGTCCCATGGAATATGACAATAGGGAGGAAATATATTCACTCTACGACCACAGTCAAGTATCTACTGGGGGAGGACTGGACAATTGTCTTTCACAATGCAATTTAATAGATTGATATTCAGGTTATAGACTTCAGCCTTAAAGTAATATCACTGTGAGCAAGTCTCACCAAATTTTCTACTTTAAGGCCTTTATTTTATTATAGTTTCTGTATCTTCAAGGTTAAGGACCACAACCGAGAGGTGGAGCTTCAAGTAACATCTCAATTCATGCCCTCCATTTACATTTCTGCTCGCAATGTTGACTCTTTTCTAGGTTTCTTGACCATCTCTATCCTTGTTTCTTGTTGGTGCAATATAACAGAAGAACATGAGTTTTCCACCATTTTTTATTTTTCTATTTGGTATTCTAACTAAACATGCTTATTTCTGCATCAGAGTCTTAGCATTTATTACTTTTCCTGGAATGTTCTAGATGGCTTCTCATTATTCAGGTCTCAGCCCAAGTGCCACTTATTAGCAAGGCCTTCCCAGACCATACAACCTAAGGTAGCCACATCTTGTCAACACTCCTTATTGCATTAACCCTGGTTATTTTTTTATGAACTTATTTTGTCTCCCCCCACTAAGATATGAGCTCTCTGGAGGTAAGGGCCTTGTTTGCTTTGAACACCATTCATTTCCTGGGCTCTAAAACAACATAGGAGCTTCATAAATACTGGTTTCTATGAACAAATGAATGAATGAATGAATGAACATGACTCATAGATTTAGGCAAGGATTCTAACATCCTGAAGCAAGCTTCTTGAGGAAGCAACTTAACTTTCCCTAACCTGATGCACCATCTGTTAAATGGGGATATTTCTTTTCAGAGAGGATTAATGGTGATGATGTGTGTGAATATGTTTTTAACAAGACAGTCATCAATAAATATTGTTTTCCTCCCTATTCCCTTTTAATATGTACTTTGGAATGCAAAGAAAGTTATTTTTAAAAGCATCTAGTTAGTAACTAACAAAATTATTTTCCATTTTTCTCCTGCATACTTAAAATGTCTGGGCTGCAGTCTCACATACCTTGCTTTATAATTCCTTTTTGATTCAAATCCAATATTCTCATTTCAACAGAAGTGAGCCTAAAACATTGACTTTCTTTTCATCAACGTTTTATTTTTTTACTTCTTCATCCTAAGAAATATGCAACAGTACAACATTCTTTCTCAATACTGATTGTAGTAATAAAAATAGCTACAATTTACTCCGTACTTCTATGTGCTTGGCAATGTGCTAAGCATTTTACATATATTATTTTACCTAATTCTATCTGGTAAATATTATGACATTCATAATATTTAAGTGAGTATTATGATAATCACTGTAGATGATGAAACTGAAATTCAAAGGGACCTGCTGATGGTCACACAATTACTGAGTACAATAGAAGAGATCTGAAGCCAACTCTCTGACTCCAGAGTCTTTGCTCTTAACTACTGTACTATGCTGCCTTCTCTACTGGGCCTTTGAGATCCAAAGATCAATAAGACATCGTCTTTATCACTGAGAAGTCTACTGCTCAGTGTAGAAATGCGCATAAACAATTAACAAATGTGTGATGAGTATTATAATAGAGTGTATACAAATGCTCTCACAGAGAATGAATAACTTTGTATATGGAAATTTTTGCAAAGCTCTACAGATTAGTAGAAACTTTCATATAGAAAACAGATGAGGGGAGGGTAGACTTCCAAATCACTTGGAACCATGTGTGCAAAGCATAGACGCATGGGAGAGCACTGAGCTCACATGAAGCTGAAACCTAGAATGAATTTGTGTAGGGGGTGGGAAGGAAATGTGGCAAAATGTAGGAAAAGACTGATGAAACAGAGAATAAAGTTTTGAAGTAAATTGTTAAGGAGTTTGGACATTAGCCAATTTTATTTCAGAGAGAAACATCAGATCTGCATTTCAGAGAGAGCATTTTAATTCTGATCTCTCTCACACTTATTTAAATAGTAAGAGCACAGCTTCATTTGTAATGTCATCACTACTCAAAATGCAAATCCAGCCCCTTTCCAATAGTGTCTTTCATCATTGTTTTCAGACCCTACTGACCCAAATCAACCAATTTTCTTTTTTACTTCCTCTAGAACCCTTCAACAATAGATAATTATTCATTAGGAAAGAAAAACACATGTCCCTAACATTAAAAAACAAGAGTGTTTCTTTGAGCAATTGTTCTATTTAAATCTGTAATTACATTGGCATATATGTATTTGGGATTTTCCCTGCTTTAGGTCTATGCTCTCCTACCCTAGCTACCTGTAGATAAATGCTGAGGTTTGAGATTTAACAACTAAAGATTTTCTCCACTTAAAAAGAACTACACCCTCTTCTCCATTCCTCCAGATTTATCCTATAATAATTACTTTTTAAATTGTTCTTAACCTGGTGCTTACAATAGGTTGATAACAGCATAGCCTAAACCCTTCTGTTTTTTGGCATGACATGTATATAGACCTGGCAGGCACTCTGTGTCCTTGATTAGATGGTTGCTAATCAGGAAAGGAGGACATTCCAACTGTGCTCTCTGGTGACATGAAGATTTGTGCTCAGGAAGAAGCTTATGTTTTTTTGCCTCCCTCTGTCCCTTCAGTGATCACATCCAAGTTATTTTCCAATTCTTGTTGCTGTCTGCTACCTATACTAAATGAATACTAATAGTGTTTATAAAAACCTTTGTACCCATCTAAGCTGTTAGCCTATTAAGGTCATTTTCTTTGGAAACATTTTCTTTTTTCAGGCTTATATTTTCCTCTCATCATTCTGCCCTTGTCTCTTTTGAAAATGTACCATCTTTTTTCGCATTTTCCAATTCAGTGAAGTCTTTTTACTGGTCAGTTTTGGTCATTATAAGTATGGATGGATCCCTTGGTGTCAAGGTCATCAAGGATCCTGAGAGATACCTTAAAAGTGAATAGCCTCTTTGCCTGGGAACTAAAAGCAACACAAAACCTACTGGCTTAACAGCCCTGAGAGAAGACTGGACATGTTTTCCCTTAAAAATACTTTTGATCAGTCCCCAAGACGTACAAGATGATTAATTTAAATGATTATCAAGATAAGCTTTTGTATTACGAGTTACCACATGATCTGAAATTAACTACCCGCAGTACCCCTCACAAACTTGAACTAAGAATATTTTTTTTTATGTACACACTCCTACAAAAGTTAACTTCTTACTGAAGGATGAATCTTCGGGAATTACTGTCTGACTGTGGAAGGGGAACTTGTTGCTTAGGTACAATGTCATCATTGGGACTCAAGCCAAGTACATACTAGAAAGCCTCAATTGTTGATCGATGGCAAGTACATCAGCTTGTTTAAAATACCATGGGGTTCTTCAGGCATTTCATTTCCTAATTGTGAACAATTATTTGCATTTAATTGAGATCTCATCTTGCTGCCTGGATGTCAGATGGCAACACCACCAGAGCCAGAGGAAGTAATTACATAATCTCCAATATCTTTTCATCAATTAATTTATTTGGATGAATTTAAATGGTAACATAAGGAAGTGCTTGATAGCGTTAGCTACAGGCAGGCAAAAGGAAGGGGGGAAGTGATCATAAAATTAGTCATCTACATTCTCCAGACCAGCCATATTATGGTGAGCTCATGCTTATTAAAACAACACTGCAATCTTGAACTTGCTTTTCAGTAAAGATTAATGGAAATTCTGGTAGGGCTTAGGAATGTATTAAACATTTTTTCTGATGATTTACCAATGTTCTTATTCAGTTTATCTAATTATAATCTGAAACTCATAAGTTAGGGATAGTAATAACCCTGTTGAAAGTTTTTATAAGTATAAAATGAGATTATATATGAAAAATTACTTCAGTTACTGGCCAATGGCTTTAATTTCTCAAAGCATGAAAGTCATTGTTTTTGTTTTTGTTACCATTAATGTCAATTTATTTCTAGAAAAATACAAGGCAACAACTTTATGAAATATCCCAGTAACAAAATTTTGTTACTAGAAATGAGTTAGGAAATGGGAAAGAATTATTTCTTCTCATTCTTTCAAATGCTAAGAGGAAGAACCAAGGCCCAAATGACTAATCTTGGATTTGATAAGTTATTGCACATTTCATGGAATTGTGGCTCTCAAACTTTTGGTGTCTGTAGTCTGTTTTGTTGAAACAAAAGACCACACAGGCATCTGGTTAACCTATGCCCAGATGCCAACCCCAAATAAACCAGCCTAAGAATGTGGAGATGAAAAAGAGCATGTGTGGTAAGATAGAAAGAAAACTAGTATCCTGTGTGCCAATTATGTGCTTGGGGCTGAGCCAGACACTTGACATAAATCTGTGGGAAGGTTTTAGAATTCATCTCAATTGCTGCTGTTAAGTGCATCATCCCTTTTTCTAAGTCAGCTATAGTACTAACTCTTGCACGTGTGCATGAAGGTGGGCAAAGAGGATGGAGGAACAGTGATGGGAATAATGGCAAGTAATAAATAATGGCAATACAAGACCATCAGAGGAGATGCTCTCTGAGGCTTGCTGCCTCTCCTTCCACCCATGTCTGCAGGTGGCCTTCCTACAATTATCCTGAGATGATGGAAATAAACTGCACTGCTTATCAGCAGCATGTGAACAGCAGTGCAGTAGCCATCCAGACCTTCCAAGCTGTACTTGTGAATTTCCAGCCACAAAGTAATTCAGATTAAAGGGACTTCTTTTATCTCTTCTGTCCCTTCTCCCTCTGCTGACAGGGAACATCATCCTGACACCATAGGCATATTATCTCATCTGCTTTTCAAAAAGAAAACCTCTATAGCTTACTGAGGATTATGAGGCAACCATATTAATTCCGTCCTTCTTAAGTGGTTTATCTGTATTGATATGGATGTGATGGGGGTGGATTTCACCACGCACACCCATTTGCTTACAGTGGGCAAGAAATGAGAGGGACCACAAAATGTATATGCTTATGTAAGTACATATAAGAGGCAATGATCTCTAAATGTATCCCAAGGATAAGTACAGATTGAATGTTTTAGGATTATCTATTGTTTTAAATTATTAATCATTATTTTTCCCTGCAGTAATAGAAAAATTCACAGATCAACTATCTTTCCGTAAGTACTCTTTAATGTAGAATTTCTGAAGTTATTACTCACAGTATTTCTTCACGGGAATTATAAACAGTTGAGCAACCTTTTGAAAAAAATTTCTTCCTCTATGTCTTCCTGCCATTCTAGTTGTATTTTCCCCTTGCCCTTATTTCTGATTTTTCTTGTCTCTTTCTTATACCATCTTACTTTTCCTTTTTTATACTTCTTCTTTTCTTTGTATTATATTACCCTAAAGGCTCCTTGTTTTCCATACAGATTATATTATCCTGTCCTCCTCTAATTCAAAAAAAGTAGTTTTTGTAAACAAAATCTCCACACTCAGAAGCCATCAGGAAAGCTATTTGCTTCTACACTAAAAAGGAAAACCGTTAACATGTTTAGAAGTGCAATTATGAGTTTCAGAATCTCAGGATGCTTATCTGAACCTCTCCATCTTTTGAAATTCATCAACATCTAATAAATATATCATTTGCAAATTCTATTAAATGACAGTCACACATCAAGCTCTATATGCAATTTGGAATACCTAAACAGCCATGGTGCCTTGACATTCATTTTCCGGCATTTCAAATTCTCAACTGTAAAATGGTAGTGGACTTTCAAATTCAGTGCAGGCATAAGTAACTCAACATATCTTTGGGTTGCCAGCAACTGATTCCAAGGGCCGTTTAGTGCACATCACAGAGCCTGTTCTCAGACTTTTCTCCCTTTAAAGTTTGCTTTCCTGGCAGTGACAATAATGAGGCATCCACAGGAAAGTAGCCACAGTGAAGGTATTTTCCATCTCTCACTGCCTAAATAACCTAATCTTTGTGGCAGAGTGAGACCAAAGAAAATGTAGAAAATGTGGCAAGCAAACACTAGAATACTTCCAACCATTGCCTCCAGTTAGAATTGCTTCCTTCTAAACTAACTTCCTCCTGGAAGCTTTAAAGTTGAGTTAAGCACCATTGTTGATAACATGAAATCTGGAGTTAGAAGAACTTGAGTTCAAATAATGACTCTGAAATTCACTTGTTCTAGAACCTTGATTAAAAATTCTTCTCTATCTAGACTTTGAGGTCCTCATAGGTAGATTAAACAGTACTTCTTTCATAGGGCTGCTATGAGAAACATAGTAAACATTGTTTAAAAATTATTTGGCATATTGCCAAGCAAGCAGAAAGGGGATAGTCCATGGTATTTGCTTTTCTTTTCATAGAGTTTTATCTCACACTCCTTTCCAATCTCACAAAAACTGCTGCTCCTCTGTGAAAGTACAATTAAAAATAAAGAAAAAACTTCAAAGGAATGTCCTCTAGTTCCTGACATTGCATTCTATAACATTTATTGATGATGGTAAGGATCAGAATAGGTGAGACCATGCTCTTGTAACAAACAACTCTAAAACCTAAGCAATTTGTAGAAAAAGGTTCATATCTCAGTTATTTTACAGCCCAGTGTCAGTTGGACAATTGACTCTCCTTGACAGGTCTCCTCTTAGTGTAATTCTGGGATCTAGGTCCCTTTCCTCTTATATTGTAGCCATCTTTGAGGATCTTTATGGAGGGTATGTATGGTGAGGCCTTGGCGAGGGATATATCACATCTGCCCACTTTCTACTTGCCAGAATCAGTCACATGGTACCCAAATAACATAGAACCCAAGATAAAGAAGTACCACGGATAAGCATGTAGACAGCCTAGGCCACTATAACAATCACAGTAAGGAGAGAATGATGGTATGTTAGGAAATTTTGATATTGTTAGGTTAATATGAAGCAAATATTAGGCTGCCTTTTCTAGACACAATATGAACTTGTCTCAAAGATCTAATGGTAGTTTGAGTCATTTAGAACTGAGAAATGAACATATTTATAAATTTTTCTTTACCTATGGATTGTTAGTTTAAATTTAATCAGTTTCAAATTTTCTTGCTTTTGCCCTTTTTTGGTTCACTGTACTCTGTAAACTTCCGAGGCAAGTGAGCATGTCACACTTGCCTCCCAACAATTCAATTAATCAGAGTAAGAGCTATGTAAAAGGAGGAGAAAGGTATAGCTATACACATCAACATGGATGCACCTCAAAAACATACATTTGAGTTGAAGAACCAAGTGGCAAAAAAATACATAGTGTATGCTTTCATATTCAAATCCTGAGAAAATATGGAACATTTTTTTTTTCAGGAAAAGTATGTGAGGAAGTATGACATCAGCATCATAGAGGTATGAATTCTTCCTTTTTCCCTCTTCTCTTTCATTTATAACTAATCAGATATTCATAACAGGAAAAAACCCCACCTCTGCAAAGCTTACTGGGGTACTGGAGAAATCTATCCATCCATGCACTTAAATGTAGGTGGACTGGACCATGGAGGAGGGCCAAGTGAGTGAAGTGATAGTAAAGCCATTAGTGGCAGAGGAAGTAACTGCAGAGAAAGCAGTGGCCAGTTCAGCAGTGAGCAAGCACATACTCTCTGGCAGAGGACATGGAGGATGAAGGCCCAGCCACATGTGCTGCAGCTGGAGAGACTAGTTGCTCTTGCTAAAGAGAGATCACAATGACTAGAGGGACAGGAAAGGGAAGTAGGCAAAAAGAACTGAAGGAACTTTTGCTGTCTACCCCAAGAGGCAAAAGGACCACCCACAGGCCTCTGGAACCCCTGCTCCAACTTGAGGATCCCCCTGTAAGGCTAATGGCACACCTAAAGCCCCAAATACTAAGTATATACCTCCTCCTGCTTTGCACCCATTTACTGCCTTTTTTTTTAAATGCCTGCACTCTACCTTAGCAGTAAGTCAGCTCCAGTAAGGGAAACTAAAAATTAGTGTTATAAAGTTACTTTCTGGAAAACAAAAGGAAGGTTCCTAACTACCAACCTGTTGAACAGTTAGAAACTTTCATAAATAAGAAAGGTGTTTGATATTTCAAATGTAGTGGCAGAGGCACTTCCCATCAGACATCACAAAAAATCACAGTAATATGGTACCAGAAAAAGAAAGTAACAATTTTCCAGCAACTATGAGTTAACCATTTGTTTTTTTCCCTTCCCTTAGTTTTAGAGCAGCCAGGAGTGCTTGAGGAATGTCACACGTACCCCAGCTAAGCGCCGGGGGAGTGGTTTGTGGGCTGTCAGCTTGTGCTTAGCCCTCAACTAGCCTCCGGCAACTGGATATGGAATATTATGATCTAACTGATAAAGAATTTAAAATAGCTGATATGAAGAAATTCGACAAGCTACAAGAAAACTCAGAGAGTTAATATAATGATCCCAGGAATAAAATTAAGGAAAAGGAGGAGTACTTTACTAAAGAGATTGAAATTCTAAAAAAAGATCAAACAGACATTCTGGAACTGAAAAACTCAATTAAATGAGATGAAGAATACATTAGAATGCTTTGGAAATAGAGCAGATCATATGGAAGAGAGAATTAGTAAGCTCAAGGAGAGAAATATAGAAATGATTCAAGTGGAAGGGGAGAGAGAACGGAGGTTTTTTAAAAGTGAAGAAAACTTACGAGAACTATCTGACTCCATTAGAAATCCAATGTGAGAATAACAGATATCTTAGAAAAAGAGAGGGAGAAGGGGGCAGAAAGCATACTTGAAGAAATAATAGCTGAGAATTTCTCAAACCTGGAGAAGGAAGTGGATATACAAGCCCATGAAGCTAATAGAATTCCCTAGTATCTTCACACGAAAAGACCTTCTTCAAGACATTACCACCGTCAAAAGTCACTAATAAAGAAAGAATTTTAAAGCACCCATGGAAAATAAGAACAGTAACCTGCACAGGCACTCCCATTAGGCTATCAGCAGCTTTCCCAGCAGAAACTCTACAGGCCAGGAGACAATAGAATGACATATTCAAATTATTGAAAAATAACAACTGCCAGCCCAGAATACTCCATCTGGCAAAGTTATCCATCAGACATAAAGTAGAAATAAAGGCTTTCTCAGGCAAACCCAAGCTGGAATCACTACCACTATATCTGCTTCACAAGATATATTGAAAGGGCTCTTCAAGTTGAAACAGAACCAGAAAATTATACAAAACTCTGATTAAGTTTACAGTCAGAATAAGATTACTCTTTTTTAAAATCACATATTAAACCCTTAGCTATAGCATAAAGGTTAAAGGAAAAGGACATTAAAAATAAGTATAGCTAATACAACTTTGTAACAAAATCACAGCATAAAAAGAGGTAGATTGTGACATCAAAAATATGAAAGGGGAAGAGTAAAAGGATTAAAATTTTATGGGCAAATAAAGAGAAATTACTATCAGCAAAAAAGGACTATTGTATTTATGAGATGTTTTATATAAACTTCATGGCAACCACAAAGCAAATATCTAAAGCAGAAACAAAAAACATAAAAAAGGGGAAACTGATCAAATGACCACAGACAACCACCAAAGGTAGAAGGAAAGAGAAATGATAGACAAAATAACCAGAGGGCAAAAGATAAAATTACAGTAGTAAATTCGTACAGACAGCGATCACCCTAAATGTAAATGGATTGAACTCACCAATCAAAAGGCACAGAGTGGCTGGATGGATAAAAAGCAAGACACAACTACACACTTGCATACAGGAGACTCATTTCAGCTTTATAAACATGCAGAAGCTCAAAGCAAAAACATGCAAGATGATATTCCAAGCAAATGAAAATGCAAAGAAGGTGAGTGTAGCCATACTTCTATCAGACAAAATAGACTTCAAGCCAGAAAGGGTAATAAAAGACAAAGAAGGTCATTCTATATTTAGAGATCAATACATCAAAATGCTTTAACAATCATGAATATATATGCTTCCACCACCTGAGCACTGAAATATAAGCAACTAATAACAGATCTTAAAGAAGAAATAGACAACAATACAGGATTTGTAGAGGACTTCAGTACCCCATTATCGGCAATGAATAGACTATCCAGACAGAAAATCCAACAAGGAAATGTTGGAATTGAACCATAATTTAGAACAAATGGACTTAATAGACATATACAGAACATTCTACCAAACAGTAGCAGAATGCACATTCTTCTCAAGTACACAGGGAGCATTCTCCAGGATAGATCATACAATAGGCCATAAGACAAATCTTAGCAAATTTAAGAAAAATGAAATCATACCAACTATTTTCTCTGACCACAATGGCATAAAACTAGAAACCAACAATAGGAGGAAAGTGAGAAGATCTACGCATACATGGAAACTAAGCAACACACTTCCAAACAACCACTAGATCAAAAAAGAAATCCAAAGGGAAATAAAAGATTATCTCAAATTAAAATGAAAACACAACATGTCAAATACTGTGGGATGCAGCAAAAGCAATTCTGAAAGGGAAGTTTATAGCAATGCATATATTAAGAAATTAGAAAAATCTAAAAAAAAAAAGAAATTAGAAAGATCTCAAACAACCTAACTTTACACCTCAAGGAACTAGAAAAGGAACAATGTAAGCCCAAAATTAGTAAAAGGAAGGAAATAATACAGATCAGAGTGGAAATAAATGAAATAGAGACCAAGAAAACAATCAAGGATTGTTCATTGTCTTTCACTGAAAGGATCAGTGAAACTAAAACTTGGTTTTTCAAAAAGAAAGCAAAATTGATAAGCCTTTACTGAGACTACAAAAAAGAGAAGACTTAAATAAATGAGATGAAAAGGGCCATTAAAATTGATACTACAGAAATACATAGAATTATAAGAGACTACTATAAACAATTATATGCCAACAAATTATATAACCTAGAAGAAATGGCTAGATCTTAGAAACACAACCTACCAAGACTGAATCAGGCAGAAATAGAAAATATGAATAGACCATTAACAAGCAGACATCTAATCAGTAATTTAAAAACTCTCAACACTGAAAACTCCAAGCCCAGATGGCTTCACTGGAGAATCCTACCAAATATTTAAAAAATTAACATCAATCCTCCTCAAACTCTTCCAAAATATTGAGGCGAAGGAAGCACTTCCAAACTCATTCTATAAGACATTATTTCAAAACCTAAACCAGATAATACCATATTTCACTCATACACGGAATTTAAGAAACAAAACAAACAAAATGAAAAGGAGACAAAGAAAAAAGAAACTCTTAGAGCACAACGTGCTTGCCAGGGGCGGGGCGTGGGGGGCGGAGAATGAATGAAATAGATAAAGGGGACTAAAAGTACACTTACCATTATGAGCCCTAAATGGACAGAATTGTTGAATCATTCTATTGTACACATGAAACTAATATAACACTATATGTTAATTATATTTCAATTAAAAAAATATAGGCCAATCTTCCTGATGAATGCAGATACAAAAACTTTCAATAAAGTATTAGCAAAGTGAATTAAAGAACATATTAAAAGGATTATACACCATGACCAAGTAGGATTTATCTTTGGGATGCAAGAATGGTTAAATATATGCAAATCAAGAAATGTAATATATCACATCGATAAAATGAAAGCTAAAAATCACATGGTCATCTCAACAAATTCAGAACATTTGACAAAATATAACATCTCTTCATGATACAAACTTTTAACAGACTAGATACAGAAGGAATATACCCCAACATAATCAAGGCTAGAGATGACAAACCTACAGCTAACATTATATTCAATTTAGAGAAATTGAAATAATTTCCTCTAAGATCAGAAACAAGGCAAGGCAAGAAGTAAGCATAAGACATGAACAGACACTTCTCCAAAGAAGACATACAAATAGCTAACAGACACATGATCACTTCACACTAGCCAGAATGGCTAAAGTTAACATCTCAGGAAACAACAGATGTTGGTGAGGATGTGGAGAAAGGGGAACCTCTTACACTGTTGATGGGACTGCAAACTGGTACAGTCCCTCTGGAAAACAGTATGGAGGTTCCTCAAAAAGTTCAAAACAGAGCTACCCTACGACCCAGCAATTGCACTACTAGGTATTTATCCAAAGGATACAAACACAGTGATTTGAAGGAGCACACACACCCCAATGATTATGACAGCAATGTTCACAATAGCCAAAATATGAAAAGAGCCCAGTTGTCCATCCACAGATGGATGGATAAAGAAGATATGGTGTGTGTGTGTATGTACACACATATACATTTACATACATATACACATATATAATGTGTGTATGTGTATATATGTGTGTGTGTGTGTGTATATATATACATATAATACAGCAATATTACTCAGGCATCAAAAAGAAAGAAATCTTGCCATTTGCAAGGACATGGATGGAACTAGAGGGTATTATGCTAAGTGAAATAAGTCAGAGAAAAACAAACACTGCATGATTTCACTTATATCTAGAATTTAAGAAACAAAACAGATGAACATATGAGAAGGGAAGGAAAAAATAAGACAAAAACAGAGAGAGAGGCAAACCATAAGACTCTAAACTCTAGGAAACAAACTGAAGGTTGCTGGAGGGGAGGTAAGTGGGGGGATCCAATAATCTGACGATGGGCATAAAGAGGACACTTGATGTAATGAGTACTGGGTGTCATATGCAACTGATGAATCGCTAAATTCTACCCCTAAAATTAATAATGCACTATATATTAACTAAATTGAATTGAAATAAATTTTTTTTAAAAAAATAAACAAGGCAAGGACATCCACTCTCACCATTTCTATTCAATATAATATTAGAAGTCCTAGCTAGAGCAACTAGGCAAGACAAAAAAATAAAAGACATCCAAATTGGAAAGGAAGAAGTAAAATTGTTGTTATTTGCTGATAATATGATCCTACATACAGAAAATCTTCCCAAATTGGTTAAGAAACTGTTGGAACTAATCAACAATTTTAGCAAAGCAGAAAGATGCAAAATCAACGTGTAAAAATCAATTGCATTCCTTTATACTGATGAAGTATCTAAAAAATAAAGAAAATAATCACATTCATAATAGCATCAAATGCAATAAAATACTTAGAAATAAATTTAACCAAGTAAATAAAGATCTGCACAATGAAAAGTACACCACACTGATGAAAGAAATCAAAGATGATGCAAACAAATGGAAAGGCACCTCTATGTTCACAAATCAGAATAATTAATATCGTTAAAATGGTCATACTACCCAAATCTGTCTACAGATTTAAGACAATATCCATCAAACTACCAAAGGCATTCTTCACAGAAATAGAAGAAATAATCCTAACATTTGTGTGGAACTACCAAAGACCCCAGAGAGCCAAAGCAATCCTGAGAAAAAAGAACAAAGCCAAAGGTATCATGCCTCCAATTTCAAATTATACTACAAAGCCATATTAATAACAATATAGTAATGGCACAAAAACAGACATGTCAACCAAATGGAACAGGACAGAGAGCCCTGAATTAAACCCCAGCATATATAGTCAACTAATATTTGGCAAGGGAGCCAAGAATATCCAATGGAGAAAGAATAGTCTCTTCAACAAATGGTGCTGGGAAAACTGGAGAAACACATGGAGAATGAGGAAATTGGATCCCTAACTCAGCTAGCTCACTCACAAAAATTAACTCAAAATGGATAAAAGACTTAAACATAAGACCTGATGCTATAAAGCTCCTAGAAGAAACCAAGGGAGAAGCTGCTCACTGACATTGGTCTTGGCAACAATTTGGGGGACATGATGCCAAAAGCACAAAAACAAAACAAAAAATCCACAAAGAAGGGTAAACCAAACTCAAAAGCTTCTGTACAGAAAAAAAAAATTGACAAAATGAAAAGAAATCTACAGAATGGGAGAAAATTTTTGCAAATCATATATTGTAGAAGAGAGTAATATCCAAAATATATAAAGAACACAACTCAGTAACAACAACGACAAAACATTGCAACTTACAAATGAGAAGAATTAAATAGACATTTCTCCAAAGAGGACATCAAAATGGCCAACAGACACATGAAAGGATGTTCAATACCACTAATCATCAGGGAAATAAAACCAAACCACAATGAGCTATCATTTCATGCCTGTGAGAATGGTTACCATCAAGGAAGCAAGAGACAATAGGTACTGGTGAGAATGTGGTGAAAAGGGAATCCTGATACATTGTTGGTGGGAATCTAAATTGGTCTAACCATTATGGAAAACAGTATGGAGGTTCCCCCTCAAATTAAAAATAGATCTACCATACGATTCAGCATTTCCACTTCTGGGCATATAACTAAAAGAAATGAAAACAGGTTTTTGATAACATTATGCACTCCCATGTTTAGTGCAGTATTACTCATAATACTTAAGATATGGAAACAGCCCAAACACCTATCAGCAGATGAATGGATAAAGCTGATGGGGCACATGCATACAGTGGAATATTATCCAGCCATGAGAAAGAAAGATACTTTCCCATTTGTGACAAGGATGGACCTTGAGCATATTATGCAAACAAGACATGTTAGACAGATAAAGACAAGTACTGTATGACATCACTTATATGTGGAATCTAAAAAAGGTAAACCTGTAAAAACCAGAGAGCAAAATGGTGGTTACCAGGGGATGGGAGTGGGGTAGACAAGAGTGATAGTGCCTAAGGCTACAGCTACAGACTTACAATGAGTAGTAAATAAGCCACAGACATCTAATGCACAGTAAAATAAATATAGACAATAATATTGTACTAGAATTATGTGATAAATATCACTACCTGAGCAGTCATCCTGCAATATACAAAGTTAGCACACCATACACTTTAAATTTATACACTGTTAAATGTCAATTTTTATCAGCAAAAAAGTGGGAAAAATAGAAAACACAAATTTTGGCATAATGGTTACCTTTGGGAAAGTGGGAAAGGAGGCAATTTAGAAAGAAAAACTGGGCGGAGCGGGGGGGGGGGAAGGACTTCAAAGGTTCTGGTTCTATTCGATTTTTTGCAGTTAGGGGGAGAATGAATCCACAAATATTCATGTTGTTATCTTTTTTAAGCAAAAAAGATATGTTTTATATGCTATTCTCTATATACATTTAACAAAAACATATAAGAGGTAAAATTTGAGCTGAAAGAAAGCCAGTATATGTGTCTGTTGGTACTTTGTTTTTTTACCAAGTTTTTGGTAAAAACCTGCTATTTTACAGATTTATATTTGCATAAGGAGGTATTCAGATGTATTATTTTTTTGTAATCTCAATATTAGACTTGAATTTTAGACAGTTAATTCTTTATCTGCTATCTAGTTTCACATTCAAAAGAAGGCAAATGGACCCATAGTAGTACTCCAACTTTGCTATGTCTGACCTAAATTCTACAGGCTTCATTTGTCTTTTGTTCTGTGATGAATCACCCCAAAACTCAGGAGTTAAGAAGAGCAACACTGTGCTATCTCTCATGATTTCTTTTTTTTTTTAAGATTTATTTATTTATTTATTCATGAGAGACACAGACGGAGAGAGAGGCAGAGACACATGCAGAGGGAAAAGCGGGCTCCTCATAGGGACCTTGATACGGGACTCAATCCTGGATCCTGAGATCACAACCTGAGCTGAAGGCAGGGGCCCAACCGCTGAGCCACCCAGGCATCCCTCATGATTTTTGTGGATGAGGATTCTAGGAAGTTTGTGGCCAGGATAGCTGCAGCTCAGGATCCCTCACATAGTGGCAATCTGATAAAGACAAGAGCTGGACCACGTGAGGGCTGGCTGGGCACCTCCTCCCTCCCCCCCCCCCCCCCCCCCGCCCTCAGAAGCATTTCAGGGCTTCTCCTTGTGCATTAGTTTGGGCTTCCTCACAGCACAGCAGCTTTGGGGCAGTCAGATGGCTCACGCTAAGGGCTCAAGGGTGAGTCTTCCACTGAATGAGGCTGCAGCAGAACTACTTCTTATAGCTTCAGCTGCTAAGTTAGGGAGCGTCACCATGTTGTGTTCTAGTGGTTACAAGTATGTCAAAGGCCCTTCCAGATTCCAAAGAAGAGAAATTGAATTACACTACATCTCTTCATGAGAGACTGGCATGTGGAAGGGAAAGACCTGCTGCAACCCCTTTGGAAAACATAATCTGCCACACATGGATAATTGGGATGGTAACCAGATAATTTATTATACAAAATGGTACCATTCTTGAGGCTAAAAAGGGGGTGTTACTAATAATAACACAGGAATAACAGGTGCAAAGCTGGATTATACTAAGCATATCATGACATATGGTCACCTTGGTAACTAAACTTAAGAATCAGATTGGGTATTTCCTACCTGAAGATATTAAGAATATATCACCTTTGAGATCTGCCTCATCAGAATTCACAGGCTTTATCTCACAGAGACAAAATGCACAGACATATTTTTAAAAGAGTAATAAGAATGGAAAAATACTTTGTAATCGCTCTCTCTCATTTTATCATGGTTAGGTCATCCTTCCCTCCCACAGACAGTCAAATATTTAAAATTGCGAATATTATCAGTGACACACACAACAGAAATTTCAATGCCTTTGAACAATAGGTACTTTAAACTCTATGTAGATATTCTTGTTTTTAATAATCCTACTCTTGCTGGGGCTTTGACCCAGTGTTTCTCATACCGTGTTCCATGGAACACTATGATAGCTAAATTAGTTGACAATAAAATAAAATAAAATAAAAAGCAGTTTGAAATCCCTACAAAGCATTTCCCTCCTCTTGGGATTCACAATTCCTAGTATGAAGATTCTAAGAAGTCGCACAATAATAAAAAAAAAAAACGAAAACAAAACAAAGCAAAACAAAACAAGCAACTTGTTAAACTTTGTTCTTTGGTCTAATTGAGCACTTCCAGAATACACTTGACCATGGAAACAGTTTTTCTTCTCCTGAACATCACCAATTAACACTTGTAGGATTAGTATTCTGTGAAATGCACTTTGAGCAGCAGTGCTTTAACCTAAGCCAGAACATGAGTCTGTTCGACATTTGTCAAGAAAGTTGGAATGATCAAACACCATTAAATCAACTGTTTTAAATAGAGAAGAACTGAGAAGGAGGTTTTTCAACTGTTTTACTAACAGATTTAGTATTTTAAAAAGTTTGTTGCTTTTTAAAGGCTTAGATTAATAAATTTGCCCCGGGCTGATTTTTAATGAACATGCTCATCAAATAAAACTTACTGTTTTAAAAGAAAGATACTTATTAGCACCAAGTACTAAGGAGTACACAGATTGATGTTATTCACATTCTATCTTGCCATATGGAAAAAGGAGCACAGGGTTTAAGGACAAGTGTAGACTCTTCATTATTTTTGTACATTTTAAGAGGTACTAAATACACACAGCCTTCCAATATAGTGTAAGATGTCTAAATTGGGCAGGGCACTGGTAGGTTAAAGAAAACAGTATATGTAAGAACACCAAGGGAGTAGAGTTTTTAACACATATTACAGAATTCCAGAAATGAGGGTATTTTGAAATTTTCGATACCTCAAGGACTGATTGATTGATTGATTGACTTAAAGATCCTATCCATTCATTCATGAGAGACAGAGAGAGAGAGAGGCATAGACACAGGGAAAGGGAGAAGCAGACTCCCTGCGGGGAGCCCGATGTGGAATTCAATCCCAGGATCACGATCTGAGCTGAAGGCAGACACTCAACTACTGAGCCACCCAGGTGACCCAAGGATATATTTTTTTTTTAAAGAAAGAAATTGAGAAAACTATTCTTATACATCTGTACATACTCTCATGCGAAAACCATGACACAAAGTCCAAATTCCTTCAACCAGTCTGTTTCTTTAGTTGCAAAAGGATGCTAACAAGGAATGAATACTAAGAAACTATACAGAGCATTCCGAAAAAGGCAACAAATCATGAAACGGAAAGTAAATTGTATGTTCTAATTAAAACACTACATGATTATCTCACCTAGTATACAGATACTCTACAGAAGTATACTCACGTACATAGACAAAAAATTGCCTTGAGAAACTTGCAGAGATGGTAAGATAAACCAGATAATAGCACATTTATCAACAACTCTGAAGTGGAAATTTAACTATCAAACAAAAAATGCCATACCATGGAAGATTTTTTTTTCTGCGTTGAATATTTGAAATTATCTAGCAATAAATGAACCCTGGTTAGACTTCACAAAAAAATTAATATTGAGTAAATGTAGTCAAAACCTACCTGTTTAAGAAACATTCTTGAACTTCTGAGAGGCAGTTCAGTATGTTGGTTACAAGTGTTGTCTCTGGAATCAGACTGCCTGGATTTTACTCATTCCTTCAATGAATATATTTGTTGTAGGCTTAAAACATGTCAAGTGCTGCCTTATGTACTGTGGATACAGTAGTGAACAAAAGAGGCCAGAAAATCCCTGCCCACATGGAGCTTACATTACAGGAATGGAGACAGATGAAAAACACCTTAAGAAAGTAAAATGTACAGTGTGTTGATGGACAATGTGTGCTAAGGAGAAAAACAAAGCAGCAATAAGGAATAGAAAAGATCGCTGGGATGGGAGCACTGTAATTTTAGATGATCCAGGAAGGTCTCATAGAGAAAGGTAAGTTTGAGTAAGGATCTGAAGGTATCTTCATATCGTCACCACATATCTTCTCCTCCATCCAACTCACTCTACTTCCCTGGACCCTAAGCACTCCATGTTCATGAAGTGAACTCGAAGACTACTCTAAGACTTGGCTCATACTCTATGTTGAGAATTCATTCCTACTTCTTTTCCTCTCCTCCTAACTCCAGATTAAAATCAAATTCTACCTCCTCCACAAAACTCTCTTCTTCCTTGGTAGAGATTAGTAACCTCTCCATTCTTCAATATCCAAGGTTCTGCTTGTTGACATTACCATTGGCATGTGTTTGCTGCCTTTATGCAAAGCTGCTAGGATAGAGAGGGAATTGTGGTGTTAATCATCACACCAGACTATGAAGACAGACCCTACCTACTTGGGCTG
Source organism: Canis lupus baileyi (assembly GCF_048164855.1). Lineage (NCBI taxonomy): Eukaryota > Metazoa > Chordata > Mammalia > Carnivora > Canidae > Canis > Canis lupus. The sequence continues at coordinate 106,705,403 of NC_132876.1, read as the reverse complement.
GGTTGCCTTGTCCTTCAAGTTCTTTCATTTCTTCTCCTGTAAGATGATAGCAATAACTCTGTGTCTGAAATTGTCATGAGAACTACACAGGATGATCTATGCACCTTGATCGGGATGAGTGATGAATAAAACAAATACTTGTTTCTCTTTCCTCTGTGTATCTTATTTCTAATTAGACTGCAAGATTCTGAAGGTGAGGGATTGTGTGCAAGTTGTATTTATTTGTATCTATTTTAGGATCTAGCACAACGGCTTTCAAGCTATTGTGATGATAATTTATAATAAGAAAAATGCATTTATATCATGCCTTAGTCTGCTCATCCATCTCATAATTCAACAAATATACATCTACATATAAATGGATATATAAATATATTCATATATATATATGAATATGCACACATATTAACTGGAAAAAGGGTTTGTAAAATAATACCCTTGCTGAATAAGATGCAACCTGCTGTATTTTACTGTCTTTCACTTCATTCTATTCTTTTTAATTTTGTGTCATTAAAAATCCAGATGCTATCTGCAAACTTGATTTTCATGACCCACTAATGAGTATGACTATGAGTTTGAAACAGTGAAAAATACTGGACTATCCCATAGTAGGCAACACACTTGTTAAACAAGTACTTGCGACGTGGAATTTTGTTTCAGAGTCCCTTGTCCTGGTCTCCCTGTCAATCTCCCTGCCAAAAAGGATCAGACAAATGAGATATGTGTTCCCCACTAGGTAGCTTGGACTCTGGGTCATTCTGCATTTGGGATGCACCCTCCTCTATAATCCACACAGCAGAAATATGGTATGGACTCTGACATCCCACTTTAATTTCAGCGGGTGTCACTATGCACTGGCCTTCTGCTGGCTTATGACACTGAGCCTGTGCAGCCAGCAACATAAAAACCTTAGGTTTCTGGGTCAGTACTGGGCAGTCTGTCCTCTGTACAAGCATTTGGCTTTTTTGTTTTCCTGGGACCATCGCTGACTGACTCCCTGCTTCTCCCGGTCTCTCTTAGATGTTCTGACTGGCATGGAATAAACTTGCTCTTTTCATTTTTAACCTCAATCAAATTGAAAATCAATACTCCTTCAAAAAACAAAAAGGAAGCACAAGAACAAAGTGCTTTCTTGTGGGGCATGCACAGTCTTCTCCACATCATCATCTCAGACACACAAGACCCCTTCCCAATTCAAATGACTCAACTCCAAGGAAAATCGGAGTTTTTCTCCAGAGTTCATCCAAAATCGATCAATGTCTCCAAATGAAACCACCTCCTAAAGCTTCCGCCTGAAGCTTTGCACAGTACAAAGTGAGAAAGAAAGCATTTCAGGCACGCCCACTAATCTCTCCCACACATTTTCAAGAGTTCTGCTCTCATAAAATTACAGCCCCTGGCAGGAGGACCCTGCACTGTACTGAAAGATGATTGGACTAACTGAAATTAAAACAATATGTGCCTGGAAATTAACTGCTTCTTGCTGTGCAGTAGAAATACATTGAAAATTACTGCCCACCTGGCCTATGCCCAGTGAGGTAGATCAGCCACCGAAAGAAACATGGGCCACAAGCTGTAAATAAGATTTTGGTGTGCAAGTGAAAGAGGCTCATTTTGACACCAGAAATAGTGTTACAAAATGTAGGATCTTCGAAGCAGGTATTCATACACAGCCTCAGCTTGTATAAAACAAATTAAACAGATTCCATCATTTACATGTTTCTTGCTGTTTATCACACATAAGTAAAATCAGATTAAAAAGAAAGATGGCTTTTTCTCAACATTCACAAGAGTTATAAAAATTTAATCAAACCTGGGTTGACTGGGTAGAATTATTTAGAAAAGAGACAAACAAGCTTCCACATATAATTGTGCCTTTGAGTGGTGCTTATTTTTCTACTTTCATTTCTGAATCTATTTCTTGCTTGGCACAGAGTAGGAAGTCTACCAATACTGGCTATGTTGAATGGGCAAATTCCTGTCAATTGTAGCCTCTATCAAAAAACCCAGGCATTAGCCTTTTATTGACATTAAGTAAGGGTCTCCTATGTGTCAATTCTTTGCTTGGGCATGGGGGGAAGGGCCACACAATAAAAAGACCAATGTTGCCTACAACCCATGAAACTCTGAGTGAGAAGGGAATATAGAAACATAGAGGTATGAGATCTCCTCTTGTAGAGCTATAAAGATAAGTCTATAGCAAAATATAGACAAATTGATGACAGAAGCAGGGGGTACTTTGTAGAAGAATGGACATTTAGGACAAATCTTGCCAGAGATGACACATCCCCCCCACCATGAAGAAGTGCAGTGTTTAACGATATGGTCTATTTTGTCATGGACTCTTGATTTCAATCTCAACTCTGCCCTTATGAGACACTTACAAGCTATGATTTTCTGTTTTCTCATTGTATAATAAAGATAGAAATGTTCACTTCGTAGGGTCATTGTAAGGATTTATTGAAATGATTCTTGCAGAGTGGTGTCATTGCTAACCCATCCACATCCCCTCACCCATACCCTTTCGGGTTGGTTGTCCTAACCTCTAACCTGTGCTTTTTTTTTTTTTTTTTTTTTTTTTTTTTGCTGGAAGGTTTTGCTTTCTCTGGCCATCAGGGTTGACTTTGCCAGGCCATGTGTAGGCCAGAAGTACTGGGGAGTTAACATTTCTTGGGAGTGCCTATGGCCAGTGACTGACAGAGTCATATCAAAAATATCCCAGCTCCCTTGACCCCTAGGTTGGAAAAATCTGAGGCATATGCCTTATGTAATTTCCTAGAGTTTCTGTGCAGAATTAAGCTCCAGTTACCCATAATGGTAGCTGGCTTTATAGTGTACCTTTTTCTGGCTACCTTCCCTTCCTTGTACCATATCCTTACTTCCCTATCAACACTCCCTGAAACTTTCAAATAGACTGCTGACATATGAATCTTGCTTCAGGCTCTATAGGATCATAGCTCCCGGCACACTGAAAAAGAGAAAATGGAGAGTGAGTGCTGGGTGCTGGAAGAGCCACACCTTGTTTCCTTTTGGTCAGGTGGTTCATACAGCCCTTCAGCTGCTTCCATGTTAGAGCCAGAGAAATCAGGCACAGCACACTGGACATACCTTTTCAGTTTTCTGTACCTTGCCAAATTGCTGTGGGTCCTTTGTAAGCATGTGCATAAGGCTGCTCATGAATAATGCAAACTGCTACCTCTCTAGTTTGCCTTTTCTCATTTCTCATTGTGAAGACTCTTTTGTGGATTATGTGCTCAAATACAAAATCTCATTCCCATTTTTTTTTTGTTTCCTAGCTAATATTCAAGAATACAGAAACTGACTGGATTTTATCATTTACCACTGTTACCAGATCCATGGGCATATATAATAAATGGAATCAATGAATAATATGATCTCAGAACTGAAAAGAACTTAGAGAACATATAGTCTTAACCTATTATTTATCAGTAGAAAGATTTGATTAAGAAAATCAGTGACATGCCCATGACAACAAGGCCAGTAGTAAATTTATTCTGTGACTCTCTGTCTAGGTCTCAGGCAAATAGTGAAGTCAGCTATGCCGTGATGCTGTTACACCTTCTCTTCTGTCTCCATCACTGTCCCCATTGGTCCTCTACCTTTGTCCCCATTTAAGATGATCAATCTGTGGATGCTTCCCTTTCCTCTATCAGATCTGTTTTTAGCAAAGGACCTAAAATCACTCATAGTAAAAATGACTTGAAACAGCTTCCACTGTGACATATATCAAGAATATTTTTATTTTAGCAGGAATCAAACTGTTAAGGTCAAGGGATGAACTGTTTCAGAAATCCACTAGTAGGCAGGAGAGGTAAGGGAGGTAAGTGGGATTCTTGTTTGCATGCCTGAAATCTCTCCATTTATCATGTTCTTCTGAGTATGTTGCCCAATATTAGGCATAATATGCCTAAAGCAGTAATGCTTTGAGATACTGTGGATAAGAAAACATTTAATATAATGACCCAGGAAGTGCCCAAGGAATTTGTGATGGGCCACCCATTTCCAGCTCACTTCCCATGTGGTAAGTGATCTTTTCCACAAAATAGACTTTCAGTATTCTTATTGCCACGGTCCAGAAAATGGGAATCTTGAAGAGACAATCCACCAAAGAGTGACAAGAAAAAAAAGGAACGTGGCAGAAAATGCAGAGATTCCCAAACACAAAAGGCTAATGTTCCCGAATGATCACTTAAGATTTTTAGACTTCGGTTGTCTCACTTGGCAATTGAGGCTGCTCAGCCTTGTGTGCTCTACCTCATAAGCCTATTGCAAGGATGACAGTAATTAAAGGATGAGAATGTAAAGTATTCATAGTGTCTATATATGAGTAGTCACATAGGACATATATTTGTTCTGTTTTTTGAAAAGAGCTTTTCCAGGGCTTTTTAAAGTATATCTAGAATAATGAACTGTTTTCTTTAAGGTTTTATTTTGCTACCAAACAACACAGAAACTCAAAACTGGAACTATATGCTGGGAAAAAATATAATATGTGACTTCCCACTACTATCACCTTAGGTGGAAACTCTCTCCCATAGTTTGGAAAGATGTTAAGAAAACAACAAATTGGTCACTATTGGCAGTTATTAATTTCAGATACATTCTTTCCAAGCCCAGATGAAGAGCTAGAGGAAAAAAATTAAAATCATACAATTTTTTTAAGAGAGAGAGAGTGTATGCACACAAGGGTGGGTGGGGAGAGAGGGAGAGGGAATCCTCAGCAGGCTCCCTGAGTTCAGAGCCTGAGGTGGGGCCCGATCTCACAACCCTGAGATCATGACCTGAGCTGAAACCAAGAGTCGGATGCTTAACCAACTGAGCCAACCAGGTGCCCCCAAATCATAGAATTTTATGACCGAAAGGAAGCTTTGTTAGATTTGTGCAATTTGTTACATGAGATACTGAATGGTTGGCTGACCTTCTGAAGGCCAATGACTATGTGTTATTTTATTTTGGGTTCCTCCAGAAGCAAAGGTGAGTCAAGGGGAAATGAGACACAAAAGGGTGGAAAGCCCATAGAGGATGCATTATCAAGGCAACTGACTCTGTGGGAGATTGGAACTTAATTTGGGGGGGGGGAGATTCTGAGAGCCAGAATAGAACAAATGTCTCAGAGTTACCCTACTTCATTAGGGAGCTGGAATTTTTATATCCCCATTGTTTGAGGGCTTCCCCAAGGAGGCAATAATACTTCAGCACTCCCAGCCTGTTGTACTGGCAGTGAGGTGAGCTATAGCAGCATGAGAATGCCCTCAGAGGGACAGGTGCTGGTAGATCGAAGTCAGGGCTCTGAGTACTGAGGTGATAAGGGCAAGCAGACATGGGTAGGTCTCCATGAACATATGCGATACACTGTAAAGTGGCTGAGCCAGAACTTGAATCCAGGTCTTGAGATGCCTCGTCCAGGCACAATTCTCTCTGGCATGCTGGCTTCTACTGTACTGCTTCCCTGCTGCCTACTAACCACATTAGGTTCTATACTAAGTTTTGAAAGAAATATATTAACAATTTCATAAAATAGTATATACTGAAAATATAAAGTGATGATCATACATGGGAAGAACTTGGTGTTTTAAAGCATTTATTTTCAAAAGTGATGTTCAGTCAGACAGTGTTTGGGAATTTACAGTTGAATTGTAATAATTCTATGGTTACTCTATTGACTAAACAGTGTATTTTTGTTTCTTTAAAAGAATGCTATGTTGGGGTGCCTGGGTGGCTCAGCTGGTTAAGCATCTGACTCTCAATTTCGGCTCAGGTTGTGATGTCAGGGTCCTGAGATTGAACCCTGTGTCAGGCTCTGGGCTCAGCTCAGAGTTTGCCTTTTCCTTTCCCCTCACCTACCCCCAGCCTGCTTGCATGTGCTCTCTCTCTTAAAATAAATAAAATATTTTTAAATATAAAAATAAATAAATAAAAGAATGCTATAAGAACAGGCTTAGGAATTTGGTAAAACTTTAGCTGTATTTGAGGTACATGCACAATTTTTAAAAATACACATTTTTTTGCCAATGTCAATGTGCTTACTGCTGGGATTGGCAAACCCTGCATCACCAATCCCAACTCCACCACTGTTTATAAGGGGAATTTGTTACCTATATTCTGTAAAGACATAGCATGGACCTTTGGATTTGTACTACTTATTATATCACATAGCTTCAAGTCCTAACTTACTTTTCTATAGAGAATGTAGATGACAGGGCAACCCAAAGCTCAGTATAATTAAAAATCACGCAAATGGGTTACATAGCAACTTACTAAGTAGGGCTAAAATAATAAAAATAATAAAATAACAGGATCTCATTTTACCTACCGTATTTAATAACATTAACCTCTTCCTAACAAGTAATGTGATTTTTGTCATTTTTGATCATTAGTAGCCTCAATGTCATCCGGGAAGAAGAAAGGTATCTTTAAGGCTATGAATCTTCCTCCTAAGTGGACTCTCTAAGTTAGAGCAAACATCTCACTTAAAATAAGATATAACTGCACTAATACAAGGGTATCTCCTCAAGCCAGGGGCGGGGGAGGAGAGAGAGAGAGACAGAGACAGAGAGAGACAGAGAGAGAAAGAGAAAGATTGCTCTCTAAGTTGGAGAAGCCTGGCTCACTAGTTGCTCGCTGGTAGCTCAAGCACGTTCAGGCTCTACCATCTTTTGATGAGTCCAAGAAGCCACAAGGAAACAATTTGTGAGCATTAACTCCCCCTCCCCTTCCCCTCCTCTCACTTCCTAAGGAAGTTCCTAAGGATGAATGCTTATTCTCTGAGGAAAGCAGGCATTAATACCTCCTCCCTCCTCATAGAGTGTAAGACATGGAGGGTGATTTGGGCAAGAATAATGTATATCCCTTTGAAGCACTAAATGATAATGATGTAAAACCCTTAAACAGACAGTGCAAAGGATGATTCCATTAGTTCTAATATAAAACTAATCCAATCTCATGAAGACATAATTTTACCCCTTCAGAACATCCCTTCTTAATGTTGCTGTAAATTTAATTACCACCTACTTTTTTAAAAAATATTTTTTAATTTGTTCATTTGAGAGAGCATGAGAGGGTATGAAAATAGGGGCAGAGGGAGAGGGAACAGACTCCCTGCTGAGCAGGGAGCCCAATTGGGGGGGGGGGGCTGACCCCAGGACCCAGGGATCATAACCTGAGCCCAAGGCAGACACTTAACTGACTGAGCCACCCAGGTGCCCCATAATTACCACCTACGTTAAAAAAAAATAACTTCTCTGTCAATTATGATGGAACTCCATTTTCCTAAGCTTGAATCTTTTATTTTGAATTGTTGATTTTCTTTAACATGATATTATGGAGTCTCTCTGAAAGAAAAGAGAGTTCAAAAAAAGAAGTCCTGTCACACAAATCCAGGTAACTTTCTCTTTAGCTTTTGACAGCACCAGTAATCAAGAGTGCACATTCCATAAAAGAAGAGAGAAAGCACCAAACTTAAACTCTTGCTGCCCTACGGAATGTTTGCTGCTTAACAAGATGCTTTGGAATTGGCAAAGAGTAAAATAAGGCATTTTCAGTTCTGAGGCTGTTTAAACTGTGGGCTAAGGGAGGGTGTGAAATGGTACGATTATATGGATAATTCAGACCAACTGGATAATTTTAGCATAATTAGCTGTTAACTTTTGAGCATTATTGAGCTGAAAAATTGAACCTGCTGCCAGCATCCCCTCAAACCTAGTGTATCTATCATTTTTCCTCCCCAATTCAGACTTATCAAAACCAGTCCTATTAAAATCCCTGCACAGAGGAAAAAACAGTCCATTCCTTCCTCTCTGTTTATTCCACTACCAAGGACCATTATTTCTACCACTGAAAGGTTTACGAGGCAGTTTCTCATTTGCCCTCCACTCCCTTGGTTACCACCACTGTCTCCCTTCTTAACTCTGCATCATCATTATGGTAATAAAGTCCTAGTTACATGTTTCTTTCAATATCTACCCTTATTCTGTAGAATCCCAAGACAAAATGTTTTTCTTAAGGCATTCTTCTAATTAAAGTGAGAACTCAAGAACCTATTTCCTGCCACATCATAACCAGATTTCTTTGTTTAGTTTTAAATATTATTCAAAACCTTGTCTCTCTCTGACCAAACTTGATCTCCTCTACACAGTAACATAATAACTTTCCACTTAAGTTTGCCACGCAAATGTCAGCTAAAGACTGAACTGGGAGGTTTTAGAGGTAGCTAAGATACAGAAAAGAGTTTTAAAAAGTAAGCTGGAGAAAGATCATCTAAGGGTCTTGGGAACAGTATTAAGGCATTTCCTTTTTTATCCTAAAATGAGTGAGAAGCTATACAAGAATTTTAAGTAGGGGAGTGATACAATCACATATCCTTATAAAAATATCTGACTACATTTTAGAGAACAGAATCGAAAAGTAGGGTAGATTATCTCTTGACAACTCAGTATTACTACAAACGCTTCTAAATTCTCTTCACCATCACTACCTTTCTCAGAGATCTCTTCTACTTACTGTTTTACATGACAGTACATTAATGAGAGGCAGGAGTGCAAGATTTTTGAAGGCAGAAAAGAAGGCAAAGCCATTGTTCTCTTGAAGCCATGGCAGTAAGACCAAAGGGAAAACGTGACCTTCACAACAGCTTCCTGGTGAGCTACCAACTTTCCAGCTTCAGGCTGAGGGTTTAAGTGTCAGGTTCCTGATCCTCTGCTCTCCCAGTTCTTCCAGCAGTTATGGAGCACTATTTCCTACATTAAACCCTCTCTATCTGGCATCAAGAGAGTGACTTCTAGTTCCCTAATCTCACCTCGACTGAGAAAGACACGTCAAAAAAGATTGAGAGGTCGGTTAGGAGGTTGCTGCTGGGACGCAGGTGAGACAAGATGCTAGTCTGAATGAGTCTAATGGCAACAGGAGTAGCGGTGGTGGTGGTGAGAGATGTCCAGGAGGTGGCACAGGCTGAGCTTGCTGGTTGAATGGACAGAAGGCTCAGGAAGAAATCTAAGATGATTGCCAGGTCGCTGCCTGAGCCATTAGATAGACAGGAGTCTAATTCCCTGGAAGAGGCAACAAAGAAGGAGAAGCAGGTTTGGAAGAGAGTTGATGATGACTTCATTAGACCTACGTGGACCATTCAAGGACAGATGTCTGGTGGGCAAAGGGCCACACAAGCGTGAAGATAATAAAGAGAGCTGGTTCTATGGACTTTAGGAGCTACCAGCATGAAACAATAAAGCTGTGTTTATGGGTAAACTTGATCATGGGGGAATAAGAAGGCAAAAGAAGATACTCAGGTATAGCTTCCAAATGATCAATAATTAGAAATGGAATATAGAGTGATTCATAAAGGAAACGGAGACATAGCAGCCAAAAGAGTAATTTCCCAGAAGCCCCACAAAAAATGGAATCAGAATGGTTAACCACATGGAAAAAGACACATCTTCCATTGTAGAAGGATGGGAAAAGGAAAGAAATAGAGGGAATATAGGGCTGGTGGCCAGAAGATAAGGTAATTTCTGTCTGATGTCTATGTTTTCCTGTGAAATAAGGGACTAGATCAGCTGCAGAGGGTGAGGGGGTCAAGTGATGAGGTTAGAGATGTGAGGAGAACAGAGGTTTGAAAGAAAAGTCTTTGTGGAAAAGGAAAGAGAGATTTTCCTAGGAAGAAAGAGAGGACAGAGATTGCTAGCTCAGCTGTGCCAGTAACCTGCTGGGAGACCTTGCATTCTTTTTAATTCCCTTCTAAATCTCCTTGTCTTTATATCCAGGTAGATGAGAGGAGCTGGGCTACATGACATCCCAGGTCCTTAGAAGTCCCACGGCAACATTCTTAATTTCCTTTCCAACCATCCAGATGATAGCCATCTTTCAAGGCCTAGTGAAAGTTCTATATGCTCTGAGAAGAATTCCCCAAAGCCGCAGATTTAGGGATCATTTGGAGCTCCTTTTCTGCCACACTGCGCTCCACACGTAATTGTACACATTGGAAATATGATTTCAATTTTCAAGCAGACATTGAAGCATCTGATTCTAGTGCTGAAAGGCTTATAACAAAAAAAATGCCTATCCTTTTCCCATTTAATTATTCTGTTCTCTAGATGCAACCATATTCAACTCAGCCGTTCCTTTTGGTATTTATCTTAATATTTCCAAATCACACAGGGCCCTTAAATTCTCTGACTTCAATACCTGTCGGTCCCCTTTACTCATTCTTCTATGGTGCAGTGGCTTCCTTGCTGTTCCTCAAAAACAGGGGCATGGTGCTCATCACATGTACCAGGCAGGCTGTTTTCTTGACCACACCAGGATGCTCCCAGCAAAGAACCCTTGCACTGCTTCCTGTGCTTGGAAGAATGAATGTTCTTCCTGGCACTGTGTGCAACACTCACTGTCTTACTTCTTTGAGGCCTTCACTCCAAATTCACTATCTCAATGAAGACTTTCTTTTCTAGCGAAAACTGCAACCAGCACTGAGTGAGACAAAGCTTTATATTTTTATTTCCTGTACTGTACCTTTTATATTATATTTATTTCTCTCGATTAATCTCTTTCCTATACCCATGTCTAAGTTTTGCAAGGGCAGGAATTTTTGTCTGTGTCATTCGCTGGAAGCCCCTGTGCCTGGAATGGTGCCAGATACATAACAGGTATTTGTTAAACCTCTGTACAATTAATTCATGAATGTTGAAATTTGCCATTCAATAGATGAGGCTTAAGCTTCTTATAGAGGTGAAACTTCAACTCTTTCACAGCCTTCTGCTTTCTCCCACCCTCCCGCCCACTATTATGTACATATAAAAACTGCTGTTTATATAATTGTGACCAATAAATATTGGTCACTGCTAAATCAATGGAGGCCACTGTGATTCAGGCTCTGAGAATGAAAGGCGAAGAACCAGGGGCAAAGGGATTTATGGTAGTTGACTGGTCTTCTGAAAGTCCCCCTCTCAGAAGAATCTCCCAACTATCTACCTCTGATGCCTGAATTCCCTGCACTGACCACTTATTTCTTGGTGTTATGTATTGCCTTTCCTCTTGATCTTCTTTTTTTTTTTTTCCTCTTGATCTTCTTTGGAAAAATCAATGCACATGGGAAAGGTGACTCATTTGTCCCATAGTTCCTTAGTGTAAATTATTCTCCCAGTAGACACAAAGTGCTGGTATCAGAGTGGGAGTGTAGCTACTGAAATGGAGAAAACTGCTGCAGAATTGAGAAGAAGGAAGATAAGAACATTAGTATTTCAATTTCGTCCTGATGTCGGAGAGGTAGCAACCCAAGGATGAGCACAAATCACTAAAGAAGACTCAACATACATGTCACAGAACTATACAACACCAAGCTCTTAGAGGTGGGAGTTTCTTACAGAGCATAGTGACCAAGTATGTCTTTCTGGAGATGGGGAAATTGAAACCTGAGGTAGCTCAACGCCATGCAGTGGGTTAACAGTAGATTTGGTTCCAGAACCTAGCTTTTCTTTCTCCTAGTCTGCTTCTGAATATTCAGTGCTGTCTCACATGCCCTTTCCTTAATGAATGCTATTAATTCTTTGTGGGCAAATGCATCCCTCCTCGCTAATCCTAGTAAAGCACACCGTTGAAGAGGGACCATACTTTTTTCTAGTTTTTATTCCAAAGAGATTAAATAGAGCATGTCAACTTTCAAATGTTGTTCTTACCAAACTCTAAGCACAAAAGCTACTCTCTCGCTGCTACCAACTGCAAATATTTAGCTACTTGCAAAGTTACATATTCGATTTTTATCCAGCCAAGAGATGAATAGTTGCCAACAAATAATGGGCTTTTCAGCATCCAATTCCTCAGCTTGCATCATCTGACAGTGATTTCTGTCCATCATTCTCGGCTTTCAACTCTGTAATTGCTCTCAAGCCATTTATTTAATGCCATGTATATGTGTATATGACTGTCATCACATATTAATCTTTTGGGTGGAATGGCATTAAGCTTTTAGGGGATGAAGATGAGGTCTCTTAATTTGCTTTTATCTTGCTTCTTGTATTATACTTATTAAAATAACACATGCTTATCAGGTTGCAACTTCTTTTTATAAATCAGCAATAATTTGTTTACCATTATGCGTTTCTAATGCAACATAATCTCTTCCCTGAACACTCTTTCACGTCTCCTCATGGTTTGGGATGGATCTTCTGATCTCTAAACTTTCTGAATTTGCTTTTGACCTTTCTTTAATGGGATTAATTCTAGCCTCTTCTCATGGTTTATTGTTCTATCATGCACTGTTTGGAGTGGTACTGCAGTCCCAGTTTTACATCCCAGACCCCACATCTGACCTCCTGTAGGGCAGAAGGAGGGATCGGACAGCATGGGGAGGGGCTGCACAGGAAATAATCAGGGCCCAGGTACCAAACAGGACAATGAAGGTACAGCCAAGAGTGGTCCAATTGTGAGATCAGAGGAGCCTGGGGTCAAAGGACTAGGTGCTAGTTTAGAAGGTTGTCTGTCAACCTGTGCTCTTATAGCTGTGAAAGCAGAGAGAACAACAGTACAGTGTAGCTCTCAGACAGACCCCAATCTCCTGGAAAAAGGGGGCTGAATCAACAAAGGACTCTAGAATCCTGCTAGGAAAACTAGCAGGAACCAAAGCAGAGCCCTACACATCAAATGACAAAACCAGCAATTATTAATTAAAGAACAGTGCAAGGCCAAGATTCTTGAACTTTGATGCAAAGTCAGAGTTGGGCACAAGGTCGAAAAATATGGAGCTTCCAAACTCATGATCTGGGATCCTTAATTTGTCCCTGACTTGAGAACATTTTGCTTTCCATCTTCAAGTGCCCATGCTTGGCTGAGTCTGTAGGTCAGGGTTAGAAGGCTCCAGCTGTGAGACCTGGATGACTGCCGAAAAGAGAACAGGACTGGCTGGGATTATGAGTTATAAAAGGATTCTCAGCCAGATGCTCTTTAACCTCCCTCAGTGCATTCTTTAACTTTCGTGGAGGTAATTCATCTGGATTCAATGGTTTATTGGCCCCTAATGGTTCCACAGGGTTAACTATCTCCTCCAAAGTAAATAAAAAGCCTTTAATATCTTTTGCAGAAAAGAAAATGATTCTAAAGTCTCAGGTGTGACCTTCAGTTTTCCCCCTCCTTTGGCAATTTTATAGCAAAACCTCCCAATGGCACAGCCTCTCTGTATTAGAAACTGGATGTTATGATCTCTCAGTAGTCATGAGATCTTGGATTTGAAGACTCCTAAAAGGATATTCAGATTGTTAAATATTGTCATATGTCATATATTAATGTCATATGTTATATATTAATGTCATATGTCATATATTAATATATGTTCCACTTTTGTATAAGTTACATTTTCTAGAAAGTGTTACTTTACTATTTACTTGTTTACTATTTAATTACTACCTCTCTTGGCTTGATACTTAGTGAGATAGTTACACTGTTAAAGGTAGAATAACTCAGATGCAAGATGCTACATCAGAGATTTTAGCTTTTTGTGAGTCAAGATACACTTTCAGAATCTGGTCCTTCCTTATCCAGAAATGCCCATATGGATACGAGACTTACAGACACTTTTCAGAAGCTTCAAAGTATCCCTAAGAAGTATCCATGGACTCCATGTTAAGGAACTCTTCCTGGGCCAAACATGTTAGATGAATATAGTAAAGCCGGGATCCATGAAGGTTAAATGATTTGAAAACCCTGAACTCCGCAACTGGTGAGCTGCTTCCCCCGTCAGGCCCCTGTGTTACATGGAGTAGAGCCTATCTTTATTATACCACATGACATTGGCCCTTTCCCTCACTGGGCTATGAGTATCTTGAAGCCCAAGTTCACATCTCAATTATTTTTATAACTCTAGCACACACAAAGCCTCATCCACAGAACGCTCGGAGAGTGTCTGATAAATCCACATTCAATAATTCATGAATGAGAACTCAGGGTGCTGGGCTCTCTGACCACTGGGGGTTATTACTTTGTTGTGTTGTCACCAACATGAGCCAGGTTCTGGGGTCCCCGTTGGCTCCCCCACTTTCTCGGCAACTTTGAGCCAGTTACTTAATTCTGACTTTGAGTCTCTTCATCTTATAAATAGGGATAACATTTACTTGCACTGTTGCCATGCATACAAAATGAATACGGCATGTGAAGCCCTATAAATGTACTAATTATCTTTCTTATGATCTGGCAATTAAACATTTGGGATGCAATTTATGTATGAGACTTTAATGTGTGGTCTGAGAACTCATGCCTTAAGGCCCTATGGAAATAAACAGCACCGAGATTAGAGAAGAAGAAAAAGAAAATCTATCTTGTGGATGACTCCTGCAGGTTTCTGAGACAAGCGTCAAAACCAGGCTAAGATTAGAATTGGGTCCCAGAGGCTCCATTTCGTATTCCCCGGCCTTTCTGTTGGCTAGAGTCCTCTGTGAGCTTTTCGTCACAACTGGCTCTGTTTTTGTCCTGCAGCTTGTAACTCTCACCTCATTGATGTAAGCAGAAGAAAAACAATAAAAACAGCTGACATTTATATAGCATTCAAAAGTTTCCTATCTACTGGACTACTTTTTAAAAGGCATCCTCTAAAAGCAGTGAGGAAGTGAAGCAGCAGAAATAGCTATTAGGGTACGTATGTGGATGAAGGTAACTCCCCTCACCCCCTCTCATCATCCTAACTGATCCAAATGATAGCTTTTGCTCCCTCTGCACCATTCATCACAAACTGGTGGCTGGGAATGCTGAAACAGGGGGACAGCCAATCAGATGCTTCTGCCTGTGGACTTCAGCATCTGTGACTCATCAGCAACCAATTAGATGCCTTCAGTCAAGGAAAACTCTTCTCACCAGGGTAGAAACAAGCTCTGCACGCTGCTGACCTTTATATCAGAAACTCGTGTTTCTGATCACGATGGTGAAAGGGCAGCAGGGGAAGTCCCACCCTGCCATGGGGAAAGAGTGCCCTTGCTTCTGATTTTGTGCAAGGGAGTGATGTATTTGGTGCTGTTTGTGCTTTGCTCTTTGCCTTAGAGGCAATTCTGAGCTGTCTCCCAAAACCTAAATGCTCTTTGCAGGCTAGATTTGTTGGCTGTCTTTTTCTCTGGGGAATCCAGAGCTATGCCACAGTGTTGAAAGCTGGGACTCACTGTGCTTTTCAAGAGAGGTTTTTCTGCTCATCCCATTAGAGACTGCATATCCCCCATCTACTCTGTGCCCTGGGTTGAATGAGGCAACGGAGACTTTTGTATAAAGCACTGGTATCTTAGCCACTATCCTAGCATCTGTGGATTTGAGCTGAACTCCAGTATTCCTATACGCTTTTTTCTCCTCTCTCTCTCATTCTCTCACTCTTGTACTGGTGTGTGTGTGTGTGTGAATGAGGGAGAGAGGGAGAAGGTAGGGAAGAGGAAGGGGAGAGGAAGCCAATCCAACCCTACACCTTCTGCATTTTTCCTGGTCAGAGAATAAAAACCAGACCTTTTAATGCAGAATTTAATTCCTTCCAGAGTTTTCCTTTTGCCTATTCCTTGACCTAGAAGCCCTGCATTACGCAATCCCAAAATAATGTAGAATATTCAAAGACAAGCATGGTTCACAGAATCCTAAAAGTTGTGCTGATGTCATGCAACTTGCCTCATCCTGAACTTTTCTGAATAAAAGGAATCCACTTCCAGAACAAACTCATATAACTTACAGGAAAATGCCTTTAGTTGCCATCTCTTACAGTGTGTCCTACTGTAGCCCCTCTCATCACCATCATAATCAGGTCTGTCACTATAAGAGAAAGAGGACAGGGGCTGTATTTCATCTTATGTATATTTTTTTATATATCATCCAAACCTCAAACAGGCCCTCACAACAATGCTTGTTCATTAACTGACTGGTATAATGTAAACTTAATTAACTTTTCCCCATAAATCAACTGTATTAGGGTTCTCTAGAGAAACAATCAATAGGTGTGTGTGTGTGCGTGTGTGTGTGTGAGTGTTTAAAACAACTGGCTCATTAACTGTGGAGGTTTGGCAAATCCAAAATCTGATAGCAGAGTCTGGCAGGATAGAGACCCAGGAGGAGCTAATGGTGCAGTCTAAGTCTGCAGGCTGCTGCAGAATTTTCTCTCACTTAGAGAACATCAGTTTTTTTGTTCTATTCAGGCCTTCAACTGATTGGATGAGGCTCACCCACATTAAGAAAAGTAATTTGCTTTACTCCAAGTACAACAATTTATACACCATTATATTTATGTCCTTATGAATTGAAATTAGGAAAAAAATGAAGTGAAGCAAAAAAAAAAACAAGTGGTAGGGAAGAGAGGTAGGCAACAGTTTTCCATCTCAAAACACTAAACTACAGCTTGTGCCATAATTTATTTCCCACTGTGAGATGATTCCAAGTTAGTGGATGGATAAACATTTTTAATTTTTGGGTACTCTGTATAAGGAGTAGTAGAAAAATATAACCAACATGTCAAAACTGTGATAACAGGTATTATTTCTTAGGATGAATCTATGTATAAAAAAGCATCCATTAAAAATATATTATACAGGTAATAGTACAGGGGTGACAAAAAGCGCCAAGCATTCAAAAGAAGACTTAATATCACTTATACTCAAATTTCCAAAAAAAAAAAAAAAAACCCAGAAGAGAAGAGAACAGTCTCAAACTCATTTTAGAAGGTCAGAATTACCCTGATACCAAAACTAGTCAAAGATGCCACAAGAAAAGAAAATTATGGACCAATATCCCTGATGAACACAAATGCAAAAATCCTTAACAGAATGTTAGCAAACCAAAATCAAGAACACATTATCCTCTCAATAGATGCAGAGAAAGCATTTGACAAAATACAGCATCCATTCTTGATTAAAACTCTTCAAAGTGTAGGGATAGAGGGAACATTTCTAAATATCATAAAAGCCATTTATGAAAAGCCCACAGCAAATATCATTCTCAATAGGGAAAAACTTAGAGCCTTTTCCCCTAAGATCAGAACATGACGGGGATGTCCACTCTCACCACTGTTGTTCAACAGCACTGGAAGTCCTAGCATCAGCAATCAGACAACAAAAAGAAATAAAAGGCATTCAAATGGGCAAAGAAGTCAGACTCTCCCTCTTTGCAGATGACATGATACTGCATATAGAAAACCCAAAAGACTCCACCCCAAGATTGTTAGAACTCATACAGCAATTCAGTAGTGTGGCAGGATATAAAATCAATGTCCAGAAGTCAGTGGCGTTTCTATACACTAAAAATGAGACTGAAGAAAGAGAAATTAAGGAATCAATCCCATTTACAATTGCACCCAAAAGCATAAGATACCTAGGAATAAACCTAACCAAAGAGGAAAGGGATCTATACTCTAAAAACTACAGAGCACTTACGAAAGAAATTGAGGAAGACATAAAGAGATGGAAAAATATTCCATGCTCATGAATTGAAGAACAAATATTGTGAAAATGTCTATGCTACCAGAGCAATTTACATATTCAATGCAAACCCTATCAAAATACCATGGACTTTCTTCACAGGGTTGGAACAAATCACCTTAAGGCTTGTATGGAACCAGAAAAGACCCCAAATAGCCAGAAGAATGTTGAAAAAGAAACTCAAAGTGGGGAGCATCACAATATCTGAGTTCAAGCTGTATTACAAAACTATGATCATCAAGACAGTAAGGTACTGGCATATAAATAGACACACAGATCAATAGAACAGAATAGAGAACCCAGAAATGGGCCCTCAACTCTATGGTCAACTAATATTTGGCAAAGCAGGAAAGACTATCCACTGGAAAAAAGACAGTCCCTTCAATAAATGGTGTTGGGAAAATTGGAGAGCCACGTGCAGAAGACATGAAACTAGACAACTCTCTTTCACCATACACAAAGATAAACTCAAAATGGATGAAAGATCTAAATGTGAGAGAAGAATCCATCAAAATCCTAGAGGAGAACACAGGCAACAGCCTTTTTAAACTTGGCCACAGCAACTTCTTGCAAGACACATCTATGAAGACAAGGGAAACAAAAGCAAAAATGAACTGTTGGGACTTAAGATAAAAAAGCTTCCTTACAAAAAAAAAAAAAAAAAAAAGCTTCCTTACAGCAAAGGAAACAGTCAGCAAAACTAAAAGACAACCTACAGAATGGCAGAAGATATTTGCAAATGACCTATCAGATAAAAGGCTAGTATCCAAGATCTATGAAGATCTTAATCAAACTCAACACCCAAGAAACAAACAATCCAATCATGAAATGGGCAGAAGACATGAACAGAAATTTCACAGAGGAAGACATACACATGGCCAACAAGCACATGAGAAAATGCTCCACATCACTCGCCATCAGGGAAATACAAATCAAAACTACAATGAGATATCACCTTACACCGGTGAGAATGGCTAAAATTAACAAGACAGGAAACAACAAATGTTGGTGAGGATATGGAAAAAGGGAACCCTCTTACACTGTTGGTGGGAATGCAGGCTGGTGAAGCCACTCTGGAAAACAGTATGGAGGTTCCTCAAGAAGTTAAAAATAGAGCTACCCTATGACCCAGCAATTGCACTACTGGATATTTACCCCAAAGATACAGATGTAGTGAAATGACAGGACACTTGCACCCCAATGTTTATAGCAGTAATGTCCACGATAATTGTGGATGGAGCCATGATGTCCTTCAACAGATGAATGGATAAAGAAGATGTGGTATATATATATACAATGGAATATTACTCAGCCATCAGAAAGGACAAATGCCTACCACTGCTTCGATGCAGATGGAACTAGAGGATATTATGCTGAGTGAAATAAGTCAATCAGAGAAAGACAATTATCATATGGTTTCACTCATATGTGGAATATAAGAAATAGTGAAAGGGGATAAAGGGGAAAGGAGAGAAAATGAGTGGGAAATATCAGTGAGGGTGACAGAACATGAGAGACCCCTAACTCTGGGGAATGAACAAGGAAGGGGTAGTGGAAAGGGTGGTGAGTGGGAGGTTGGGGTGACTGGGTGACTGGGTGACAGGCACTGAGGGAAGCACCTGATGGGATGAGCACTGGGTGATATGCTATATGTTGGCAAATTGAACTCCAATAAAAAATTAATAAAAAAAGAAAAAGAAAAGAAAAAAAGAAATAGTGAAAGAGACTATAAAGGAAAGAGGAAAACTGAATAGGAAAAAAATAGAGAGGAAGACAAATCATGAGAGACTCCTAACTGAGAAACAAACAAAAAGTTTCAGAAGGCGAGGTGGCTGGGGGGATGGGATAAAGGGTGACAGGCACTAAGGAGGGCACATGATGGGATGAGCACTGGGTGTTATATAGTGGCAAATTGAATTTAAGTAAAAAAAAAAAAAAATATATATATATATACAAATTAAAAGGATTATATACCACGATCAAGTTGGATTTATCCTTGGGATGTAAGGATAGTTCAACATATGCAAGTCAAATAAAATTTAGCACATCAATGAAATGAAATAAAATGAAAGAAAAAAATCACATGATCATCTCAAGAGTTACAGAAAAAGCATTGGACAAAATACAACATCCTTTTATGAAAAAGCCCTTAACAGATTGCGTATAGGAGGAACATACTTTGATATAATAAAGGCCATATAAAACCCACAGCTAACATTATACTCCATGGAGGAACACTGAAAGCTTTTCCTATAAGATCAGGAACAAAACGAAAATGCTTATTCTCACTACTCCTTTTTAATAAAGTACTAGAAGTCCTAGATGTAGAAGTTAGGCAAGACAAAGAAATAAAAGGCATCCATTTCAGAAAGGAAAAAATAAAGTCATTGCTACTAACTGATGAAATTTTATATATAGAAAATCTCAAAGAATCAGCCAAAATAAATTGTAACTAATCAACAATTTCGGTAAAGTTCCAAGACCCAAGATTATTGAACAGAAATCTGCTGCATTTATATATGCTAATAACAAAGTACCTGAAAGAGAAATTAAGAAAATTGTGTTTTCTTTAAAATTTCATCAAAAAGAATATAATCGCTAGGAATAAATTTCACCAAGGAGGTGAAAAACCTATACACTGAAAACTATAAGATGCTGATTAAAGAAATTGAAGAAGATACAAATAAAAAGATATTCCATGCTCATGGATCAGAAATATTAATAATGTTAAAATGCCTATATTATCCAAAGGAATCTGCAGATCCAATGCAATCCTTATCAAAAGCCCAACGGCACTTTTCACAAAAAGAGAACCATCCTAAAATTTGTGTGGAACCGCAGAAGCCCCCAAATGGCCAAAGCAATACTGAGAGAGAAGAACAAAGCTTGAGGCACCAAGCTCCTTGACTCTAAACTATACCACAAAGTTACAGTAATCAAAACAGCATGGTAGTGTCATAAAAATAGACAAACAAATCAGCTGAACAGAATCAAGAGCTCAGAAATTAACTTACATATATATGGTCAGTTAATTTATGACAAAGGAATCAAAACTATACAATGGGGAAAGGATGGTCTCTTCAACAAATGGGAAAACTGGACAGTCACATGCAAAAGAATGAAATTGGACTACTGCCTTATATCATACACAAAAATGAATTAAAAATGGTTTAAAGACTTGAATATATGGCCTAAAACCATAAAACTCCTAGAATAAAACATAGGCAGTAAACTCCTTCACAGTGGTGTTGGTGATGATTTTTTAAATTTGACACCAAAAGCAAAGGCAGCACAAAGGGGCACCTGGGTGGCTCAGTTGGTTTCAGCTTAGGTCATGATCTCATGGGTTGTGGGATTGGGCCCTGTGTCAGGCTCCACGCAGGGCAGGGAGTCTGTCCGGGGATTCTCTCCCTCTGCCCCTCTCTCCATCTCCTCCCCCCACAAATAAAAAAATAAATTTTAAAAAGCAAAAAAAAAAAAAAAATAGACCAGTAGGAATATATCAAACTAAAAAGCTACCTCATGCCAAAGGAAACCATCAGCAAAATAAAAATGCAACCTACTGAATGGGAGGACATATTTCCAAATCATGTATTTAATAAGGGGTTAATATTTAAAATATACAAAGAACTCATACAATTTAATGGCAAAAATACAGATCAATCCAATTTAAAAATGGGCAATCTGAATAGACATTTTTCCAAAGAAGACATACAGATGGCCAACAGGTACATGTAAAGGTATTCAACATCATTCATCATCAGGGAATCAAATCAAAACTATAATGAGACATCACCTTATACTTGTTAGAATGGCTGGCATCAAAAAAACGAAATAACAAGTGTTGCTGAGGATGTGGAGGAAAGGGAACCCTTGTGCACGTTGGTGGAAATATAAATTACTGTAACCAGTATGAAAACTAAATATGGAGGGTCTTCAAAAAATTAAAAATAGAACTGCCCTATAATCCAGCAATTCCACTTCTGGGTATTTATCTGAAGAAAACAAAAAACATTAATTCAAAAAGATATACGCAACCATGTTCACTGAAGCATTATTTACAATAGCCAAGACATGGAAATGACCTGTGTCTATTGGTGGATGAATGGATAAAGAAAATGTGGTCTACATATACACAATGGAATATTATCCAGCCGTAAAAAGAATGAAATCTTGCCATTTGTGATCACATGGATGGACCCTTAAAGGCACTGTGCTAAGTGAAGTAATTCTGATAAAGAGAAATACCATATGATTTCACAGATATATCTTTAAATACACATACACACAAGAAAACAAAACAAGCAATCAACTGAGCTCATGGATATAGAGAACAGATTGGTGGTTGCTGGAGGTGGGGGGTGGGTGAAATGGGTGAAAGGTGTCAAAAAGCACAAATTTTCAGTTATTTTATAAAATGAGGAAGTTATGGGAATGCAATGAACAGCATGGCAACTATCGTCAATAATACTGTACTGCACATTTGGAAGCAGCTAGGAGAGTAGATCTTTTTTTTTTTTAAGACTTTCTTTATTTGAGGGAGAGAGAGAGCATGAACAGGCGAGGGGACAGAGGGGGAGATACAAGCAGATTCCCTGCTGAGAAAAAAAAAAAAAAGATTCCCTGCTGAGAAGGGAGACTGATGCAGGACTCGAACCCTGGACGCTGAGATCAGGACCTGAGCCAAAGGCAGACGCCTAACAGATTGAGCCTCCCAGGTGCCCCAGCAGAGTAAATCTTGAAAGTTCTCATCACAAAGAAAAAAACCTGGTAACTACTTATGGTGATGGATGTTAACTAGACTCATTTCAGTGGTCATTTTGCAGTATACAAATATTCAATTATTACATCGTGTACCTGAAAGAAAAACCCAACAACTATTGTTGAAAAGTCAAGACTCTGGGCCCAAAGAATGAGCCCCATGTCAACATTTTCCTGCCTAGCAGAGAACCTGATCCAGTACAGAGCTTATGATCTGGCGGATAAGATTTGAAGGAGAAAATTCAGGGTAAACTTTTTTTTTCTTAACTGAAAACTGTAGTCTCTGTGGCTCATAATGAGAAAGCAAAGTCTCTAAGGTCCTCTGATTGGCCTGCATCATCTGGGTTCATCTGTTGGGCCATGTGTAAGTGTTGAGCTATTTTTTTTAGTGGGTTTTCCAAGGAACAATCTTTGCTGTATGACTGATTTGGGAATGTGGCACCTTAGATGTTCCACTAGATACTTGTGACTTCTACCTTAGAATTAGAGTGATCAAGAGTCCCCTTATTACAAGCCAGGCCTGTGCCACTGTCCACAGGCTATGCTGCTTTACCATAGGATTAGGCCCTAAGCCTATTCCTTCCCAAGATACTTTTGTTTTTAAAGATTTTATTTATTTATGAGAGACACAGGGAAGGAGAGACACAGGTAGAGGGAGAAGTAGGCTCCCCACAAGGAACCTGATGCGGAACTCAATCCCAGGACCCTGGGATGACGCCCTGAGCTGTTCAACCACTGAGCCACCCAGGCGTCCCCCAAGATACTTCTTTGATACTTCTTTGTACTTTGGGGGGCTGTGTACACCCACCTTCACCTGTCTCTACAACTTGGTAAATCTACTGAGTGATGAAGAGTGTACCAGAGTTGTCTTCACTGCATGAGATATACCAAGATATCCTGCTGGAAAGGATGAGGGCAGGAAAGGAGAGAATGATTGTATTGAGGCCAGGAACTCTCTGCTGGGCTACACACATGATGTGGGAGTTAGTTCTCTTTACTTTGTATGCAGATCCTTCCAACTCCTGTCCTCCTAGTCTCCCCAGGCATAGGGAGCAGGAACAAATTTCATAGTTACAAATATTAAGTGTGCACACTGTGACATCTCACATAATTTACTAAAATTAAAGTGTTTTGTTCAGACCTCTACTACAGCTAATAGAAACAATATTAGACAGTAACTGAGTCATTTCAATATTTTTTAAAGAAATGAACTTTTTGTCCCTTAAATTTTATTTATTTGTTTGAAAGAGAGAGAGAAGGAGCAGACCCCCCCCCCCCCTGCTGAGTAGGGAGCTCAACAAGGGGCTTGATCCCGGGACACTGAGACCACGGCCCGAGCCAAAGGCAGATGCCCAACCGAGCACCCAGATACCCCCATTTCAATATTTTTTTAATAATAAATTTATTTTTTATTGGTGTTCAATTTGCCAACATACAGAATAACACCCAGTGCTCATCCCGTCAAGTGCCCCGCTCAGTGCCCATCACCCATTCACCCCAACTCCCCCTCCCTCCTCCCCTTCCACCACCCCTAGTTTGTTTCCCAGAGTTAGGAGTCTTTATGTTCTGTCTCCCTTTCTGATATTTCAGTATTTTTAAGCCAATTTCGAGTTTTGTCCCTTCTGTCCTCTCTCCCTGAAATGGCAGCTAAGTTGTGGAAATGGACAGGGGGATGTTTACAGGGCTTTTATACATTAAAGTGGAGTGGGCACTTTGCAGCCATCTCCTGTCATTGTCTTTGGCTTGTGTATAAATCATTTGCTCTGATTTTGAGCACTGGCTTTAAACCCTGCTTTATCCGCAGAGTTGTCTGTTGTTCTCCTGGGCTCTGATTCTCAATCTGATTTTTCCACACCTGTCAAGTTTAATGGTAGGCTGGCATGCATGTGTGGTGCTCTTTCTCTCTGTGTCTCTCCCTGTTATATCCATACCTTTGGGAAGAATGACTTAGGAAGCATTTACCTGTATTTTCATATCTGCTACTTCTGAAAACCAGAGAGCAGGGCCATCCTCTCAGGCCGTTTCCATCTAGATCTGCCTGGGATCATTTCTATTCTCCACCTGATAGACTATTTTGGTACAGGTTCTTCCCCATGAGGACTACCACCCCTTCACCTCCATGATCTCCATTCAAAGAAATCATACTTGTCCTCTTCCAGTCAAACTTGTCTGGGATTTCTGTAATACACCTCCCCACTGGACAATGAATTTATGGTGGTGGGAGCATTGGACCTCTCAGGTTACAAAGGTAGGTTCCAGGGAAAATGTAAGTTGGAAAAAGGGTTATATGCTTTTTATGCAAACTCATAGTTGCACAATGCAATTTTTTTCCTTTCCTGATGGTTTTGCCATAGGGCAGGAAAAATAAATGGGAGTCAAAGGAGGTAATCCAAAAGCTACTGGGAACAATAAGGAAATGTAATATCATCTCTGTGATAACTGTGAACAAGCAGTTAAAGACAGGGAAAGATAAAACAAGAAAGGCCAAACATTCTAAAGCCCCAAACTGTAAGAATTAAACACACTGCTGCCTATAACTGTATAGCAAACAGGATTCTGGTTTTTAAACTGTTATAGGCTAACTGACAAATACAACTTTAACTTGGAAAATGAATAGAAAGTAAATTAAGTAGCAGTGAAAAAGGTTAGAATCAGAAGGGGCACCTGGGTGGCTCAGTAGGTTAAGTGTTTGAACCTTGATTTTGGCTCAGGTCATGATCTCAGGGTTGTGAGATGGAGTTCCACATCGGGCTCCAAGCTGAGCATGGAGCCTGCTTAAGATTTTCTCTCTCCTTTTACCTCTGCTCCTTTCTGTTCCCTCACTTTAAAAAAAAAAGTTTATCAGAAAAATTGCTCCTATAGTTTCATATTTCTTTAATGTTGTTCTATAGTTTGCTATATTTAAACACTATATTTTATATATATACGTATATATACATATACATATATTTAATATTTTATTTATTTATTCATGAGAGACACAGAGAGAGAGGCAGAGACATAGGCAGAAGGAGAAGAAGGCTCCCCATAGGGAGCCGGATGCGGGACTCGATCCCAGGACCCCGGGATCACGACCTGAGCCAAAGGCAGACGCTCAACCACTGAGCCACCCAGGTGCCTCCCATATTTTATATATTGATGGAATTACATTTTTTCATGGAAAAAAAATGATTCATGTGTGAATTTAGCATACCAATTTTTTAAAAGTTTACCTATTTATACTAGGGGATGGAAAACTATGACCAAGAGGATAAACATGGCCCACCACCTGCTTTTGTAAATAAAGTGTTATTGAAACACAGTCACGTCAATTTGTTTACATATTGTCTGTGGAGGCAATGGCAGAGCTGAGTAGTTGCAATAAACTGTATGGCCCACAAAGTCTCAAATATTTACCGTCTGGCTCTTTACAGAAATACTTTGTTGGCTCCTGCTTTACATGATGAGGCCATAATCCAGGCATCATCATCCACCTAGTGTTGAATTACATGAATTACTGGCATAGTATGTGTGAGAATTTAAAAAGTTCTGCAGGACTGGCCTAAGAAAATCACAGATGACATTGACAGGAAATATAATTTGTTAGAGAGAAAACAATCATTCATCTCTTTTCTCCTTACAACTAATGAAATATGCTAATTAATAAGAGAATATCTTAGTTTCCTTTTCCTTAGCTGATTATATAAAAAATGCATCTTTAAAAATTATCAAAGTGAGACATAAAAATAGTTAAATCTGCATTTCTCTAAATAAGGACTTGCTCTGAGCACCAACCCTACTCGTGATTATTACCATTTTTTTTGAACTTTCCCATTGCTGCCATTAGCATGGGCCTGGTATCAACAGTTTATGTACAAAATTTTAATCTTTTCCTTTCTGACAAATAATATGTTATGCTATTATTTGATGTTGCGCCTATTATACCAAAACCAGTGGTTCTCAACCCTGACTGCACATTAAAATCATTTGCAGAGCTTTCTCAAAGCGCCAAAGCCCCAGCACCACCCACAGTAATAAAATGAAAATTGATCAGTGAGAAGACCAAGGCATCCATAAAATACTCCCCAGCTGATTCTAATGGATAGCCAGGGATGAGAACCAGAGACCCAAACATAACTAATCTGTGCTCATGAAGTGCATTTCATGAGTTAGACGATAACCTTCAGCATTTCCCAGAAAAAGCACAACAACATCAAATCTGGGAACTCATAGAATCATTCTCTAATGCTCCCAATGGCATACTATGTGGGTATTCAGACACACTAATGTGATAATATAAATGCCTAGGAAAAGAGTGGAGGATATTATCAATTAGAAGTGAAAATGAGAAAAAGATTTCTGTGAATAATTAACTTACTTGGAAAATGGAGACAGGCACGGTTGTGTGGTTCCATCGAATATTTTTGAACAGTAAAAGAAAAACAAAGCCCAACTTCAAGGAGTGGCTTTTGTTTTGTTTGCTTTTTTAAAGATTTTATTTTTTATTTAATATTTATTCATGATAGACATAGAGAGAGAGAGGCAGAGACACAGGCAGAGGGTCCTGCAGGCTCCATGCAGGGAGCCTGACGCGGGACTCGATCCTGGGACTCCAGGACCGCGCCCTGGGCCAATGGCAGGCGCTAAACCCCTGAGCCACCCAGGGATCCCCTGTTTTGTTTGTTTTTTAAGTGCAGACATGGCTTAGACCCAGCTAGGTTGTAGGCCCTCCTTTCCCAAGGGCTTCTCTCAATCTCCTTGGGCACTTCAGGCAGTCATCAGATGACCATCCCCAGCTTCTCTGTAAGCTGTGGTTGTAGAAACAGGGACATACCTGCCCTGATTCCAGAGTTCTTGAAATCACTCATGCCATGGGTACCTGAAGCTCTCCTTCACACGTCTTCCTATCTTTGCACATTAGTGGTTCTGTTCCCCTGCTTTTACATGTCTTTCTTTACCCATGTCTTGTTCAAATTCACTTGGAGGTTCTTGCTGTCAGCCTCCTGGCTTGCTTATTTCTCTAGCTCTTCTTCCCTCTGCTCGTTCTGACAAGCTTTACCTTATCTCAAAGTGGAAGTAGTCTTCTTCAGAAGTTTCAGACAGATCAGAGTTTGGGTTTCTTTTTTTTTTCCCATTCTCAAACTAGCACTTTTCTATCATATGTATATTTGATTGTATTTTTCAACTTTTTTCTCAGTAAGCCCCATGCTCATCTTCAATCTATAGGACTCTGTCTTGTAATTGATAGTGACATCTGGGCAAGAAACATCTTAATTGCTTTCTATTATTTGCATAAATCTTCCATAAAAGACAAAATGGGATTTTAACCTTACTAATGAATAAACATGTTAGCCCATACAGGTGAAGTGTTAATTGCTTTTCTCAGTTAACATTTTGAATGACAGCCCAATACAGGTGAGCTGTCAAATTTGGGCGTGTCTCTGAAATTTGGCTTCTTTACCCATTCAATCCCTCATTTTCCAAATGATCTAACTTGTCACAACAGCAGTTTTGAGAATTTTCATTCTTAAGGACAGAATATTTTTCCACAGAGTTCAGTTAAATTTATTCAAGAATTTTAATAAATCAAATATATATCTTTGCTCATTCAATCCAGCACAGACAGATCTTAAAGCTGTGGTTAATGGCTCAGGAGCTGTTAACGGGCTTCACGATATTCACCTGTATTTTTTTAGAGTAGAGATTTTACACACACACACAACCCATATATAAATTTCAAGTGGCTGCTAATTATATAATTTGACTTTGAAGTATTCTTTACTGTATCTGTTTAAGATGATATCAAACTAATTAATAATCTCAGGACACACAAACTGATAGCAAAGGAAAGCAACCTAAAGCCTAATGAAGGATAAATGAGTTTCTGGAGGATCATCCACAATGTATGCTAGTTATGTACAGACAATGCAAAGCTGATGGTGAGTTGTTAAGCTTTCCTATACGGAATATATGAAAAACATGATGCCTGCCATCACCATTATAACTGTAGAACCTGAGGCTTGGAAGTGGAACATTTACACTCGCATGTTTATTAGCCAGAACTGTAGACGTTATTCCAAGTGCAATGCACCCACATCTCTCATCTCACAGATTTTAGTGGTCATGTTGCACCATGCTGTACTTAAACCAAAACGCATTAAGTATCTCTTCATTTGTACTTCCCCTAAGTTACTTTTTGCCTATCCTGTTTTTGTGCAGTTGTCTATCAGTTCCCTGGGGTCATCTTCCCTTTATTCCTAACACTCATCATTATTGACCTGTAGGGGGAGTTCTCCTACCCTACACTTGCCACCAGAACCTGTGGTCTGGAGACCCATAGCATCCCCACCAACTGGGCACTTGGGAGATCCAAAAGATCACTTGCAAAACATCTGGTCCCACCCCAGTCAACAGCAGCAGGATTCCCATTTTAGATCCACAGCTGACTGACTGATTTTCATATTAAAGTTGAAGAAACAGGGTGTCTGGCTTAGGAAGTGGAGTGTGTGACTCCTGATCTTTGCTTGTGAGTATGAGCCCCACAGTGGGTGTAAGATTGCTTATTTAAAAAAAAAACCTTAAAAAATAAAGTTGGAGAAACACTGCTAGCTATACTACACCTTTTCCCTAGTTCTTTCAATAGTCCAGCAAGAGAAGACAACTTAAGAGCCATAGCATGTGATTGGCTATTTCATGAGTACATTAAAATTCTTTAACAGGAAGAGTAAAATAACTGAAAAGTAACATCCCACATGATAACAATCTCTTTTTGGATGAACTTCCTTCAACAGCACAGGAGGCAAGATAGCTATGTGATAGCTAGACTCTGAGTTTTAGTCACAGTCCTTTCATTATCTCACTGTATAATTTCAGGCAGGGGCACTTTGCTGGGTTCCTATGACATAAAAAAATGAAATGAAGAGATGTAGTTTATGAAATAAATTTAAGTTGAGATATAATATAGCAGAGTGGTGAAGAGCATGACCTCTGAAGAACAATTCACAGACTTAAAACCTGGCTCCATTATTCACTGGCTGTGGGGCTTTTGGCAAAATGCTTAACCTTCTACACGTAATGGGGAAGATATTAATACTACCTACCTTCATGGGTCTGTTAAAGGATAAAGGAATTGATGTATAAAATGCACAAAAACAGTGCCGAGCACATGATAATTACTTAAAAAGTAAATTAGTATTATTGGGCACTAGAAAACCTCTGTTTCCAAGAGTACAAATAAAAAAAACTGTAAAAACACTGTTAGGAAACCATTATGTTCACCTGGAAGCCACGTGCTCCCGGGAACTGGAATGCTGATAGGCAGCTCTTTAAAAAATTAAGACATCAGGGCAATTCCCAAGGTGTAACAGAAGAGATCCTATGGGTGAAATCACAAATTACTTATGATGCCAGCTGATTAGAGATGAGGTATCAAATCAAAGGTTGGGAAACTATGATTTAAATTTTATCAGAGTACCTTAATGTCAACTGCCTATACTACACAGTTAAGCTTAGGTTGACAATATATTTACCTCCATAAAAATGGGTTAAATTTGTTCTACCATGAACGAGATCACCAAACATAGTCTAAACCCCAAGCAACCATCTTGAAAGTGTGTATTCAGGTTCACAACTGAAGCATAAGAACACATTGACTCCCATTACTGAAAATGTTAACACAGAGTGCACACCTTAGCAATTGTGTGCTGTGTGTCAATCACAACCATTTCAGTGCTATATTCTCATATTCTTGGGCCCTGCCAACAAAATGGTTTCTTAAAAATCAATCCAGTCTACAATTACACCAAAAATAATAAAATATCTAGGAATAAACTTAACCAAGGAGGCAAAAGACCTGTACTCTGAAAACTATAAAACATGGATAAAAAAAAACACAAATGGAAAGAACAGTCCATGCTTATGGGTTGGAAGAACAAGTACTGTTAAAATGTCTGTACTACAGAAAGCAATGTACAGATTTTTTTAAAGATTTTATTTATTTATTCATGAGAGACACAGAGAGAGAGAGAGAGGCAGAGACATAGGCAGAGGGAGAAGCAGGTTCCATGCAGGGGACCCGACGTGGGACTCGATCCCAGGTCTCCAGGATCATGCCCTGGGCTGAAGGTGGTGTTAAACCACTGAACCACCCAGGCTGCCCCTGTACAGATTTTTTTTTAAAGATTTTATTTATTTATTCATGAGAGACATGGAGAGAGAGAGGAAGAGGCAGGGGCAGAGGGAAGAAACAGACTCCATGCAGGGAGCCCAATGTGGTACTCAATCCTGGGACCCCAGGATCATGCCCTGGGTCAAAGGCAGGCACTAAACCACTGAGCCACTCAGGCATCCCAGCAATGTACAGATTTAATACAATCCCTATCAAAATACCAATAGCATTATTTTTCACAGAACTAGAATAATCCTATAATTAGTATGGAACCACAAAAGACCCCAAAGAGCCAACACAATCTTGAAAGAGAAAAACAAAGCTGGAGGTACCACAATTCCAGATTTAAAGTTACGTAGTTTTTGTATTTTGTATTTGTAGTTATGACTACAAATCTGTAGTCATCCAAATAGTATGGTACTGACAAAAAAAAAAGAAAAGAATACATAGGTCAATGAAACAGGATAGAAAGCCCAGAAACAAACCTATGATTAAATGGTCAACTGATCTTCCACAAAAGACGCAAGAATGTGCATTGGGGGCAAAAAGGTAGTTTCTTCAACAAATGGTATTGGGAAAACTAGACAGCTACATACAAAAGACTGAAACTGGACAACTTTCATAGAGCATTCACAAAAATAAACTCAAAATGGATTAAAGACCTAAATGTGAGACATCAAACCATAAAAATCCCAGAAGAGAGCAAAGGCAGTAATGTCTCTGACATTGGCTGTAGTGATATTTTAAAAAAAGAAAAACTATTAGGATTACATCAAGATAAAAAGCGTCTGTATGGTGAAGGAAACAATGAACCAAACTAAAAGAAAACCTACTGAATGGGACAAGATATTTGCAAATGACATATCCTATAAAGAGTTAGTTTCCAAAATATATAAAGAACTCAACACCCCCCCCAAACAAATAATCCAGTTAAAAAATAGGCAGAAGACATGGACAGACAATTCTCCAAAGAAGACATACACATGGTCAACAAACACATGAAAAGATGCTCAACGTAACACATCAAAACTACAATGAAATACCACCTCACACCTGTCAGAATGGCTAAAAACAAAAGCACAACAAAAAAACATGTTGGTGAGGATGTGGAGAAAAAGGAACCCTCATGCGCTATTGGTGGGAATGCAAACCAGTGGAACCACTGTGGAAAACAGTATGGAGGTTCCTCAGAGGGATCCCTGGGTGGCTCAGCAGTTTGGCGCCTGCCTTTGACTCAGGGAGCGATCCTAGAGTCGCTGGGATCGAGTCCCACGTCGGGCTCCCGACATGGAGCCTGCTTCTCCCTCCTCCTGTGTCTCTGCCTCTCTCTCTCTCTCATAAATAAATAAATAAATAAATAAATAAATAAATAAATAAATAAATAAATCTTAAAAAAAAGAGGTTCCTCAGAAAGTTAAAAATTGACCTACTTACCATCTAGAAATCGTACTACCAAGTACTTACCCAAAAGAATACAAAAACACTAATTCAAAAAGATACATGCACCCCTATGTCTATTACAGCACTATTTACAATCGCCAAATTATGGAAGCAGCCCAAATGACCACTGATAGATAAACGGATAAAGAAGATGTAGTGTATATACAATGGAATATTATTCAGCCACAAAAAAGAATGAAATCTTGCCATTTGCAACTACATGGATGAATTAGAGAATATGATGCTAATGGAAATAAGTTAGAGAAAGACAAAGACTATATTATTTCACTCATATGTGGAACTTAAAAAGCAAAACAAATGGACAGAGAGAGAGAGAGAAATCAAGAAAGAGACTCTTAACTGTAGAGAATAAACTGATGGTTATGGGGCGCGGGGAGGTGGGGGAAATAGGTGAAAGAGATTAAGAGTACACCTATGATGAGCACTGAATAATGTAGAGAAGTGTTGAATAACCATATTATACATCTGAAACTAATATAACACTGTATGTTAACTACACTGGAATTTTTAAAAAATAAATAAAAATGAAAACAAAACCTATAAGGCAAGGAAGAAAGGCATTTCGAAGAGAAAAATACATTCACCTTGCTGCCCTGAGCTCTCCATAATCCAGACTTTAACTCTGTGTTCATCCTCCAAAGAGGTAGCAGCAACTTCTTCCTGAGGAAAGACCATCTGCCTACCAGAGCTACAAAACCTGATCCATCTGCGGGGCTAAGGATGTCTGTTTTCATAAAGAATGCCCCATTTTTCTCAATTTACATTGTGGTTTTAGCCTTCTCTACTCAACTCTGAGTACAGCGTGAAGCAGACTATTTTGTGAATCCATCCCCACGCCAAAACTCCTAAAAGCCATACGAGAACAATAAAGGCAACAAAAATCTAAATCCATACTGTATAATTAAAAATATATTTTTCAGTAACGTTCTAGCAAGAGTTCTTGAGTGACAAAGTTCCCAATGACCTAGAGAGGTATAACCCAGAGGCATCCACAATCCTCACGAAGTCCCCAAAGGAGGTTAACTTCATTTCCTTTGTCTGCTCATAACTGAGCGCAGTGTAGGCTCCCCACACTCAGTTATCTGTTCCCTGTTCAGTTTACCACTCCATTTTGTGACATCATTTGCTAATTTACGTGAATCGAGGACTCTCTAAACCCTTTGTTTTGACAGAAAATGAACAGAATCAATTTGGGGTGGACACTGTAGCCCCAGCTGTGGAAGTGCTGTGAGATGTAGCCTTCCATTCTCAGCCCCTCTGGGACTGCCACACATTCAGAGAGATGCATCACTCAAGACCACCCCCCTTCTCATGGTAGCAACGGTGCTCCGGTAAATGCACCGGAAGGAAGTGGCTCTCCAATAAAGCCAACCAACCAACTCTGATTTGTAACCTTTGTTGATGGATTCTGATTTGCATGATGTAAACATTCCGTCTGTTGCTGATTTCAAGGTACCTATGTAACTGACTTCACTGGATCCTGAATTAGGGATGCATGCAATCAACTCACAGAGACCAGGATGAGCTAGCTCCAGCACACCACGACACGGTGGCCCATATCTCAATACTGATTCTGAGAGCAAAGAGGTCTGGCTAACTCAGGGCAACTTGGAAGGGACTTCCCTGGGGTTGGATGGGACTATTGTTAGTTTAGCATCATAGCTCAAGCCTTCTATGAACCCGATTCTGCTTCATCGCCCCATACCTCCTCCCATGAGGACTGGTCCTAAAGACACTCCTTACTGGGCATCCTGCATCCTGAATTCTCTCTCCCAGGGAACCTAACCTGCAACAGTCTTTTATTATTTTTTTTTTTGTAATGTGTGCTGCCATAAATTCTCTTCTGTTCTAACGAAGAAACTAAACATGCTTTTATATTTTTTTTATAAAAGAGATAATTCAATTTACATATTAATGACAGGGTATCAGATTTGTAAACAAGACAATTAGAATTCCAATTACACATTTTATTAAAGCTAATAGAAAACTTCACAGGACATAGAAACATTCTCTTAAGTCTAAGTGTCTTTTGAGGCTCCTGAGTCAGAAATAACACTTACAGGATACTTTTAAAATGCAAAATACTGTCTGCTTCTCTGCAACTGCAGGAAAGAAGGAATAATTTTCTTCTTTCTGTTGTGATAAAATTTATTTCATAAGCAGTTAGAAGGGCTTGCTATGTTGAGGCTGACCACTGCAATACATGAACTAACGTCGTGGAGGAAAAAAATCAGGCTGGAGTAGCCCAAAACTTTTAAAAAGGGCAGGAAATGAATCTTAACAAATGGTTTGTGGCACATGTAATGCCGCACACCTACACTTTGACGCTGTTTATGAGGCTCTTTGGGGCCTGGGTGCCAGTTCCTGATCTGGCTCTACACCTATAAGAGCACAGGTCACTCCACTCAACAGGAAACATGTTGAGATTATCTAAGATTCTCTCCACCTAGGGCTACCTCATAGCCACCTGTACTTCCATGCCACTCTTGAGCACACAAGTGTCATTCTGGAAACTCTGTGAAGTGGTCTCATAACACTAAACAGACTCTAAATCTGTATACACAGCCCACTGTTACTTTTGTTGTGCTGGTTTGCTGCTTCACTAGGACCCATGAGGCACATGTACTACCAGATTCGTGTATTCCTGTAGGTTGCTTCACAATCCTGCTCATCCTCTGCTCCACTCAATCACACTGGTATAAATGAGGCTATCAGCAGGGCTTGAAAACATAAAATGGCACAAGAGAAAAAAAGCTGGAGGACTAGCTGAGCTTGGAGGGTGCCTGTGTTGAGATGCCTTAAGTAAAACCACCATCAGTTACCCCCTAAAATCTTGTCTATAATGACTGTGAATGTCACCAATGAGTGTGCTGTGTATCACCACCCATGGGGACTGTCCTCAGAAACTAATGTCCTTAAGGGGCATATCAGATATATGGGGATATTCAGGCACACAAAATAACGATGTTATTTACTCTGCCTCAATGAGTGTGTCGTATAAGCAAGGCTGTGCTTAAAACTAAGGTTAAAAAGTTGGGGTGAGGACAGCAGGAGACATGTGTGATAACATTTCAGACTGTTGGACTGATTGCAGTACCTTTCCCCTCAGGTCCAGACTTCCCTGTCACCATCTCCACGATTCTCCAGCGAGCAGTGATTCATGCCCTCCGTGAAAATGAACTCTACTCTATTTGTGCTTCTCTTAAGACGGAAACATTCCTATCTTACATAACCTGTAAGGGTTGACACTGTCTTGCCTGTACTCAATAATAAGTCTTCCAAGGGCAGGATTCATATCTGATTCTGTAGGTCTCTGTCCCTTCACCTGGGATCTTGTCCCTTATATGTAACCAAATGTCTATCTTTGAAGAGGTGAAGCGATGATGGTGGTACTTTGGGTCTAATCACAATGCAGCTTTGAAGAAGAGTGGGCAGAAGGAAACTCCTAACTAGGGTCCAAGCACTTTTCTGCTGTGAGATGGAGACACTGGAGCGCAATGCCGCGTCACTGCTCTAAGGTGGAATCGTCCACTAGAAACGAACCAGGCAAACAGTGAAGTCCTGTGTCAATCTGGGTTCTCAATTTTTGCCGAGGGCTGATGTATGGACCCAGGTAACAGCGATGGAAAACTAAAAGAAGTACTTGCAAACTGTATAAATTGATAAGGAATGCATTTAATTTCATGATTATCAGGCAGCCCAGGTGGCTTAGTGGTTTAGCGCCGCCTTCAGCCCAGGGCGTGATCCTGGAGACCCGGGATCGAGTCCCACGTTGGGCTCCCTGCAGGGAGCCTGCTTCTCCCTCTGCCTGTGTCTCTGCCTCTCTCTCTCTGTTTCATGAATAAATAAATAAAATCTTTTTAAAAAATTTAATTTCATGATTATCCGTTTTCAGAAAGGAAAAAAGGAAGGTCATACAACAGTGGCAACAGTGAGCATGCGGCCACCTGTTTTGAGCACCTGCAATGTGCTATACAACTTACATATACGAGTTCATTAACTATCAAGAAAAAGTTATAATAATAATAATAATAATAGTTCGTCTACTAACACAAACATCACATTGTAGACAAGACAGCCTGGTTTTATAAGACAAGACTTTGTGAAGAGAAAGGGAGTCTGGATGACTAATGCAATCCTGTCTTACTGCCCTGGTGTTTGCCTAGAATGAGCCCACGTGCTGGGGTGAAGGGGATCACATGATGCTCAAGCCTGGGGTACAATCCCCACAGAAACTCTCCCTTTCCTACAAGCATATCATTTTCACCTCGAATAAGTGGCCTAAGTCGATTCGAGGGCAAGAAATTAGACACAGCAGGGCTGTGTGTGGACAGCTGAGAAATGTGAAGGTTTAACAATGCAGATACGTAGAATTTATTCAGATCAAAATTAATAAAGTAATTTGCATTCAGCTTAGAACCCTGAGTGTATCCACAGCGATACAACAGCTAATCACAAGGGTAACAATACTCTTAGGTACAGTTAATGTACCTCCTTATTAACTGCTTTATTAGCACTTTTCTAGTTATCCTTTATCTTCAGGCCTTGCATGGTCTGCCTCCAGTCTGACTGTTTAGGTTTGGCCCAAGCACTTCTGCTTACTCTACGCTGTGTTTTGAAACGTTAGCTATTGTCATCAATGTCACACAATTCTACTCTTCATTTCCTCGATACCAAAGTAGTTCTTCATTGTTTCTCCCCTTTGCCAATTCCATCCCCTAAGATCAGGAATGTTTTTGAGGTTCCCTGAGTTTCTGTCCCCCCCCCCCCTAATAGCCGCAGGAAAGGTAATCGTGACACAAATAACGCGTTGAGTCACCGCGGAGGTTCACTGAGGTCCAGGGCATTGACTGGCACGCAGGCATTTAACCTGCCCTCCCACAGCCTCATTTTCCTGATATATAAGTTATAGTGATCACAGGATCTGGCCCTGGCTAATCTCACCTCACTCCTTAGGAACAAAATTCTTTAGGGGAACAAATTATTCCCATTATACTGACTGTACCCATCCAACAGAGCAAGACAGAAAACCGACAGGCTTGCAACATCTTCACATCATTTCCACAATGCCCAACGGTCCACACATCATTTTCTTACTTTCTTACACGCTGTTCATTACCCCTAACCACATTCCGAAGTAGGCAATAATGATAAGGGAAACTGAGGCACAAAGACATTCATGGCGTGCTTAAAGTCACCCATCCGACTAGAGGAAGAGCTGGGGGATGCTACTCTCCTGTTTCTGAGTTGTTCTTTCCACTAAAGGAATGTTCCCCAAAGAAATGCTTGCAAATGGCCCTTTGGAAATTAAAATACATGTAATATATACAAAATCAGCTCACTTACCAAGTCTATACTGGGCATGGGGATCCCCGTTCTTGGCTGGAAAGACTCCATTTCGCAAAAGACCAGTGTGGCATTTAGTGTAAACCTAGTTTAAAAAAACAACAACAACAAATAATACATCTAACTACCTCTCAGCCAGAAACAGCCAGGCAACAGCCCACTTGACCCAAAGCCAATTTCAAGAGCCAATTTTTCCCAAACCACAGCAAGGCAGGACAGAGCAGCCATAATTATTTCTATGAGATAATCCTACCACCTCAGGTCTGCTAAGGTGCAAGTGAATGCACTTAATTGCTCAGCTGTGTATTTGCTTGAATGTAATCAACCACTTACTGGGAGTTGCTGTCTAACTATTAGGATATTGGCACAAGAAAAGCTAAATAAATTAGAGACAGTTCACTCTTTATAAAGCTGCCTTTGGAAAGAACGTGTTTTCCATGTTCAGAGCCGGGGGGAACTAGAAGGGAAGGAGTTTGGGAGTCAGGCTACAGTTGCAACAAAATGCTTACTCCTCCCGGGCACTGCCTCCTCCCTCTGAACACAGAGCCCGGCCCAACGTTGCTGACCTCTGGAGACTGCTCATCTGTCATTCAGGAGCAATGGCCAGTTGATCGGATGTACCTATTACCCACGGAGCCAGTACCAGCGTGAAATGAGTCGTGCTTGATGAGCAAGGAGGACAAGAGACTTGCTTTTATGGCATGAATAACATCTGTTCCTTCAAGCATGAATACAACAACGAGGGGAGGAGATGGCCAGACGAGGCAGAAAAACAAACATCACGATGTTTAGTCTCAAGGGTAATTACTCTGATATCTGGGTGTTTATCTTCTGTCCATAGGGCCTCATGCGGTACAGCTCGGCCCTACTCTGCCCAAGGGCTGTAGCTAGGAGAAAAGCTTCAAGTCTACGGGTTGCTGCACTGCAGGGTCCATGGACTCATTTAAAAAAATAATAAAAGGCCAACTATGCTTTTCTCCCAAGAAGAGACCTTTCTGACACAAGACTGGGTGGTGAGGTTATCTCAGGTAACAGCCACACTTAAAGGAAAGTCTCTAAATCGGAAATGTTGGGTCTTCTAAGGTTTAAAGGACTCACTGCTGAGGTTTTATTCTTCGATCTTAAAGTGACTAACATTTTGAAGGCCCTACCAAATACAACTTTCCTTCACCTCTAGTCCCCGGCTCCAGTTCCCCTATATTTATTATTCCCTATTCACCACTCCAGGATGTAAGGGGCTGTTTTGTCAGCTCTTTGCTTGCTTGTTTGCTTGACCATTTACTGGCTCATTTGGCTGGCTGGCTTGCATATTTGCATTTAGAATTAGATCAGTAAAGCTGTGTTATTCGTACGTATCAGAATTTGTAGTAAAAAAATAATACATCTTTTGCTCCACAACGTGGGATCCTCTTGGCTTTTTGTAAAAAACTGTATGCTTTCAGGCTTGGCCTTCAAAGTTCCCTATCCATATCCTCTTGTCTCCATTTCAGTCACTTGTTTTCTGATGTGTTTTAGGTTTTTTTAGATTTTTTAATTTATTTATTCATGAGAGACACACACACAGAGAGAAAGAGAGACAGACAGACAGAGGCAGAGGGAGAAGGAGGCTCCACGCAGGGAGCCTGACATGGGACTCAATCCCGGGTCTCCAGGATCAGGCCCTGGGCTGAAGGCGGCGCTAAACCGCTGAGCCACCCGGGCTGCCCAGATGTGTTTTAGCCAAGCAGCTCACCTCTATGTTCCTTCCTGTTTTCCACCCTCAGGCAGCACCACATGCAATCTGTGGGGCCCAGTGAAAAATTAAAATGTGGGAGATCTGGTTTAAAAAGCTGGGGAAAAGTGCCATTAAAGATACTAAAATATAAAGTTTCTCCTTTCTTCCGTGGTCGGTCTCTTCTACTCAACTTGTCATGGTGTCTGTAATTTTCTTTTTAATGTTATTTTAAGAAAAGCAAAATTAAAAACTTTAATCATTAGCATGTATTTTACTATTCATCTTTATAAGAGTAATGCAGTCTTATTATTTTAGGGTTTTATTTAAATTCTAGTTGGTTAACATACAGCATAATATTGATTTCAGGAGAATTCAATGATTCATGACTTACATACAACACCAAGTGCTCATCACATCAAGTGCCCTCCTTAGTGCCCATCGCCCATTTATCCCATCCCTACCCACCTCCCAGCAGCCTCGGTTTGTTTCCGAGAGTTAAGAGTCTCTTATGGTTTGCTTCCCTCTCTTTTTCCTTCCCTTCCCATATGTTCACCTGTTTTGTTTCTTAAAGTCCATCTATGAATGAGATCATATGGTATTTGTCTTTCTCTGACTTATTTCACTTAGCATCATACACTCTAGCTCCACCCTCATTGTTACAAATGGCAAGGTTTCATTGTTTTTGATGGCTGAGTAATATTCCATTGTGTATATATACACATCTTCTTCATCTATTCATCAGCAGGTGGACATTTGGACTCTTTCCATAATTTGGCTATCGTTGATAATGGTTTTATAAACATTGGGATGCATGTACACCTTCAAATCAGTATTTTTGTATCCTTTAGGTAAATGCCTAGTGCAATTGCTGGATCACAGGGTACTTCTATTTTTAACTTTTTGAGGAACCTCCACACTGTTTTCCAGAGTGGAGTAAGGACAGTTTTAAATGCGGTTAAAGGGGCATTTATTTACAGAATCACCAAAATTTCCTACGTCACTTTCATAACTTGTACATTTTTTACCAGAATAGTGGAAATGATGCACAAAACAACTCAACTGTTTTTTGTTTCACTTCTTGATGTGAGCACATTTACCAATACTCTCTACCTCTGACTTACTGATGAGTAAGGAAGGACTGAATGGAAAGGAAAAGTAACTATGGGTTGCCCTATCTTTCCTCCTTTCTTCTATGTCATCATTGTCAGGGTGTATGGCTGGCTAATACCACATATCAACACCACAGATACTGCGTGAATAGGGAAACAAGCTGAAGAAAGGACAGGGAAGGGTTCCTTGATTCCATGTTTCTTAGAACACACCTATCTTCTTTCTATGTGTTCAAAATAAGTTTCTTTCAGAAAAGAAAGCATGATCTCTCCAGGATGGCAGCAGCCCCACTCCCCTGCTTACTCAGCCATACACTTAACACACTTACGTATTTTTTTTTAAGATTTTATTTATTTATTCATGAGAGACACATAGAGAGAGGCAGAGACAGAGAGAGGGAGAAGCAGGCTCCCTGTTGGGAGCCTGATGCGGGACTCAATCCCAGGACCCTGGGATCATGACCTGAGCCAAAGGCAGACACTCAACCACTGATCCACCAAGGCATCCCATCATGCACTTGTTTTGAAACTCATTGAACTCCATGTATCATGGGTCCAATGGCATTCTGTGTCTATAGGGGTAGTGTGAACACTATGTACGAAAAGAGGGGCAAGGAAGAATAGATGCACATATTGCATGTCTCCACGGGGTTCACTTATAAGCTTAAGCATAAAATTATTAAAAATGTCAAGCCAGTGACAGCAGAGCACTAAACTGAGTGTGGGACTCAATGTGACTAAACAGGTTGCCAGCCTATGAAGCCAGACCTGCCCTCAAGTTCATGATGCTATCTTCACAACAAAGGACCTAATTTTGGCCATCAAAAGAAAAGTATTTACTGTTCAGTGAGAGCAAGGCAGCTGAGATCAATGACAGGGTAAGTTTATTTTTTATTTTTATGAAGATTTTATTTATTCAAGAGAGACACAGAGAGAGTCAGAGACATAAGCAGAGGGAGAAGCGGGCTCCCCGTGAGAAGCCTGATGTGTGACTCAATCCCAGGACTCCAGGATCACGCCCTGAGCCAAAGGCAGATGCTCAGCTGCTGAGCCACCCAGGTGTCCCAATAGGGTAAGTTTAATGAGGGCAGGGATCTCACACAGCCTCATACAGGTATAATGCAAACATTCCCTTTATAATTACTGCATAGGTAAAAAAAATGACTACAGTATGATGAAAAAAAAAGAAGAAAAGAAGGGAAAACACAGCTACTACAAGGAGTGGAAAGATTAAGAGCACTGATTCTGAAGTCATTATCTCCTGGGTTCAAAACTCAGTTCTACCACACACCAGTTGTGTCACCCTGGTAAGCTGCATAATTTCTCTGGCTCTCAGTTTACTTATCTGTACAATGGGGACCGTGATGATGGTATCTGCCCACAGGGCTATTACATTAAACAACTCAATGTATGTCAAGTGTCCAGAAGAGTGCGCGGCACATGTTAAGCATTATGGAAGTGTGAGGTAGTATTATTATTCATCAATATCAAGTCACTGTGTCACATTTTTTCCAGTTCTCATTTACTCCTAACAACAAGGCTGGGAGCTATGCATCTGTATATCCCTTTTATAGATGAGAAAAGTGAGACTCAGAGAAATGATACTTATCATGTTTAAACAGCCAGTAAGTAGGCATACAAGTGTTTGAACTCTGTCTATATCCTGAATAGTATGTCAATGCCACATCCTGATGTGACCTTACTATGCTCCTCTTGTTTTTCAAAATGGTCCCTTTTTTTCATACAATCTATACCTTCTAATAGCATGCCTCAGTTTATTTAACAGGTGTGTTTCTGAGAAAAATGGTAAATAAATGTTTCCTACTCTGACCAGTTAAAAGATGAAGCAAATTGCTTTTTGGAATCAAATGGAGAATGCTTTTGTAGATTAAGTGACCACCTCATTAAGATTTTTAAATTACAACTATTTATCAGAATTTGCTCAAAAGGGAAATGACATCTACTAGAATGATGCTGAAGGAAAACTTAAGCTTTTCTGTTCATGCCCATCTCTTTGTTTCTCCAGAGAAACATGGTGAGGGAAAGTAGGACTCCTTCAGCTCACCAAGAAACAACACAGTAAGACCTAACTCTAAAGAACACCAATTTAGGGATAAGGAACTTGCAATCAGGATGGCTTCAAAAATTGGCCACTGAGACTCAGCCTGACACTTGTGAGAGATCCAGTCAGAGTCAAAATCTTCCAAGGATGGGATCAGATATATACAATCCTTAAGTATAACGCTTGTTTTGTGGTGGTAAACTGACAGTATTTTTAAAGTGTTTTAAAAATTCGATCCCAACCTTGATGTGCAAGTCCCACTTTTTTCCAACATTGTTCTTCATTGGGGTACTTTCCTTCCATGGGGGTGTGGGTCTCAAGATTAACTTGGCAACTGGAGAGCAACTTACTGCATGCTAAGGCAGAGACTATTAAAAGAAGAAGGCAAGATACCAAACATGTCTTGTGTGATCTAATTGTGGTAAAGAGAAGCTACAGGTTTAAGTAGATATAGGTAGAACCTGTTCTGGAAGGATATGCAATAAAAAGTTAATAGTGATAATATAGGTTTTA
The DNA here is from genome assembly GCF_048164855.1 of Canis lupus baileyi. Taxonomy (NCBI): domain Eukaryota; kingdom Metazoa; phylum Chordata; class Mammalia; order Carnivora; family Canidae; genus Canis; species Canis lupus. The sequence continues at coordinate 106,662,862 of NC_132876.1, read as the reverse complement.
GAAATAAAGTGTCTCTTCTTTTTTCACTTATCCATATTCTCTAATTTTCTATAGTGAACATATACTGCTTTTGTAATGATAAATATTATTCTTAAATAAAATATTTATTGGAAGGCATGCTGTAAGGTAAGAGGATATTAAAAAAAAACATTTAATAGTATTTTTCTGCCTGATGGTGTCTTTCTAGATCTCAGTGTATATACCCTGACCCCTTTCTCTTATTTGATACTCCTTTAGATCCCTTGCCCCTGCAGGTGGCCCAGTAAATACTGGGATCTGCTTCTGTTTCTACCTAAATTGCTCTAGCGTCTGGTTGATCTTGTCTCTCAGTCTGCTCTTACAGTTCCCACACTGGTTCTGCATACACTTAGTACTTCGGCTTGACTGTCCCCGAGGCTCTGGACTTGTCCACTGTTCTTACTGGTGTTGCCTGTTCCAGGATGGCACTGGCCTTGATAATATCTCTTGGTGTTCTTCTACAGCAGCCCCAGCTCAAGGCCTGGAGTGAAGTGTCTTTCTACACACATGGCGCATGAGCATGCGTGTGCGCGCACACACACGTCATTCAATTACTTGCAGCAGGAGAGGCAAATGCACAGAGACAGGAAGTAGACTGGTGGTTGCTGGGAGATGGAGGAGTGGGGGTTGGGAGAATGACCACTAATGGCTGTGGGCTTTCTTTCTGGGTGATGAAAATGTTCTAAAATTAAATTGTGATGATTGCCCAAATCTGTGAATATACTAAAAATCACTTAATTGCATATCATAAGTGGGTGCAGGATATGGTATATGAAATATATATCAAAAAGCTATAAAATATCTCTGGTATTATTTTTTTTACAACAGATCAATTTTCCTTCAAAGCAGTATGTTTATGGTTCACCTCTAGATGCTGTTGTAAACTTCAAGAATACACATGGAGGTTGACCTAGTGGTCTTTATGAATTCTTCTGTTTCAAAATTCTTAATATTACCCTAAGTGGGATGCCTGGGTGGCTCAGTGGTTGAGTGCCTGCCTTCGGCTCAGGGCATGATTCTGGAGTCCCAGGATCGAGTCCCATGTCGGGCTCCCTGCATGGAGCCTGCTTCTCTCTCTGCCTATGTCTCTGCCTCTCTCTCTCTCTCTGTGTCTCTCATGAGTAAATACATAAAATCTTTAAAAAATATATTACCCTAAGTAAAGATTGCTTCTCAGAGAATCCCAGATTACTTCCAAAGTAAATGGATAGTTGTAGGTATGTCCAGTGTTCTGTTGTGGAAAGAGTAAGGACAAGAAGTCAGTGACTTCTTGTAGTGACTCTATCCCTCCCAATTTTTATAAATGTTGGCAAGTCATTTCACCTCTTAGACTTTGGTTTTCTATCTGTACAATGGGTAGACTGGACCACGTGACTGCCAAGTTTGCTTTCATCTTAACATTTCTGTGATTCTACGTACATGGTCAAGTATTTTACTATTTTTGGAAATTAGATTATCCTTCTAGCATATCACTGAGTATTTTCTAAATAAAATATTTTTGACAAGTTTAGACTATGTTTTCAAATCTTGAATAGCCTTAAACACATCTCAGTAAGTAAAATGATTAAAACACAATTAAGTGCAAATGTGGGATATGGGAATAATAAAATAAGTGTGTGTGTTTGTGTGTGTACTCTTGGTTTCAAGCATAAAAGCTTTGCCATCTTTCCAAAAAGCATCCTTTTGCTTTTTACCTAATGGCAAAGATTCTTTAAACCAAGCTGCATTTTTTATGCCTTCCCTCCCAAAGACAGGGAGCAGCAGCCAGCTCTGCGGTGCTAACCTCTGATGGCCAGCACTGTAGTTTGTGATCATGGGCAGTGGAAAGCCAAGGCTGCAGAAGCTGCAGGAGATGTCAGTTCTGACACATGGTTCCCTGTTGTGCCCAGAGCTTGCACTGGCTGACACAAGCCTTGCAGGGGCCCTTGGTTATGAAGACAGAAGCTGGACTCTGGGAAGCAAGTCTGTGTTTCCAAGTCCCCCGGGGACCCCGAGTTAGAGGGGCTGGGACAAGGCTGCAGACAGAAACTTCTTAAGGAACAAGGGGTAAACAAGAAGCCTTTTCTGAATTTTTTTGCATGTGGGCTTAGTATCTGGAATGGTTTTAACACTTTCAAAATAAGATTCCTATGTTTTCCATGCCAGGGCTTTTAAACATTTTAAGCAAAAGTGCGTATGATTATGAGATTGGGCTCATCATGTTTAAAGGATTAAGTACTACAGCACTATCAAAGAATGAAAAATAATCCTAAAACAAGCCAAACTAAAACTGTAGGATGTTTTACTCTTCTCAGTCTAATCTCATCCCCTATCTTTTCCACTTCTGATTAAAGCCATTTTCAATGAAAACAAATAACAAGAAAACAGGTCTTGCCTGATCAGGTTAGTTCCTCAAACGGTCTTTAGTACACTCTGCCCAGTCTGTGACTTCCTAACATATTCCAGTAAATTCTTAGTATTTTTCCTTTTCCCTCTCCTAACAATCTCTCCCTTTTGAAAATAATTCCTGATGACAGCAGCTCTGGTAGGATGTTGGCTAGACTGCTGAATTCAATTTCCAGGCTTTCTAGAACAAAGCACAAAACATTTGGGGATATAGAATTACAGACAAGAGAATCTGAACATTTATCATTTTAAAACATAGACTGGAGATAATTACTATATTACTGTTCAAAGATCAACCTACACAACGGTCCAAATTTACTAAAATTATTTTGCTTGATTCTTTAAAAGAGGGGAAGAATGATTTCAAATTTCACTGAATCATCACCCCTTTTGGTCAAATGCCCATGAAGGCTTTTCATTTTGTTTCTTTGTGTCTATTACCAGTTAAACAAAACTATAACATGGTTTAGGACAATCTCACTAGAGCCATGTTGGTCGGCAGAAAGAACTGGCAGGCAGACTTCTGAGTCAAGTAGGTATTAATGTCTTAAGGGAAAATATCCAGGGACACCCAGGTGGCTCAGTGGTTGAGCTTCTGCCTTCGGCTCATGGTGTGATCCCGGGGTCCTGGGACTGAGTCTCACATCGGGCTCCCTGTGGGAGCCTGCTTCTCCCTCTGCCTACGTCTCTGCCTCTCTCTCTCTCTCAATCTTAAATAAATAAATAAATAAATAAATAAATAAATAAAATCTTAAAAAAAATCCAAATGTTATCATTGGCTGGTTAGTTGTATTTTTGGGGGACCTTAGTGGTCACTGCATGCAGAGAACTACTCTTAGTGGTGTGAAAAGATATAATGGAGACAAAAAGTACCCTCTTGGAACATACTGTAACATTGTTCACAAATATTCCCAACTTCTACCTATAAGACAATTAAACATTCCTACACTGTTAAACTCAAGCATGGCTAATGTGAGTTTCTTTGGCCAATAAAATGTCAGCAGAATTGACATGTATATGGACAGAAGCTTTAAAAGCCAGAACATGGTTCTCCAGTTTCTTTTTTTGTTACCTCTAGAAGTATCTGGAAGGCTCCATCAACCCAGATCAATGAAAAAAGATGAACAGAGCCCCCCTGCAGAATTACAATAGACATAAAATATGAGTAATAAATAAACATTATTCTTTTAAGCTGCCATTATTTGGGAGTTGTTTGTTACTAGATCATAACCTAGTCTGTCATGACTGATATATCATCCCTGCCCTTGAGACTTTTAACTAATATAGTAGGTAGGAAAATATATACATATGGACACTTGCATAAATAATACATACAAAAATGCTTATAGGTACACATTCAAATCCTTCAGCACAGGGCCACAGATGAAGTTTTCATTAAAGGAGGAAGGATAAAGAAAGCAACATGCACACAGAGAAAGAATTTCTTGGTGACTTAGAGCCAGGTTAAGCTACTTCATAATATCCTGAAAATGAACCTTGAAGAAAGTTTTGAAGGGGCACCTGGGTGGCTCAGTGGTTGAGTGTCTGCCTTTGGCTCAAGTTACGATCCTGGGGTCCTGGTATCGAGTCCCCATGGAGAGCCTGCTTTTCCCTCTGCTTATGTCTCTGCTTCTTTCGGTGTGTCTCTCATGAATAAATAAATAAATAACCTTTAAAAAGAATGTTTTGAAGATGAATAGGTAAGTGAGTCATGGGAGAGGCCGCACCAAGAGGGTGACAGTTCGTAATTACAGTAAGAATTTCAAGAACTTTCTCACTCACCACTGTGTTGCTCTGTTCCCATTCCTCCATTCCACAGTCCTTTAGATCTATGGATTCTTCCTGTTCTCTTTCACAAGTGACCACCTTTGTTCAAATTACTGTAGGGGCCGAGGGCAGGAGGCCCCAAGATATGCCATGTTGGCATGGAGATTATTTTGAGCTGAAAACAATCGAGGACTAGAAGACTCAGGAAGAAATTTTGGAAACTCTCCCCACCACACATATCAACTGCCTAAAAGAATCTAGATAGAGGGCCTGCTCCAAGAAGACAACTCCCAATGTGGATAATTACATTATAATATCAACTAGGTATGGTAGACAGGGAAGAACCTAGCAAGACCTGTTTGATCAAATTCCTCTCTATATCTCATTATTTCTGAAAAGCCCATCAAACATTTGTTTACCAAACATTTGCTCTTTTTCATGTTCCTGTTAATTATTTCCCTTTCCCTTGAAGTTCCAGACCACTACCCTCTTCTCCTCAGTTCAGAATGACATATACATCTCATTTTGTCTATGTTTGGAGTCTAATGTCTGTGTAGGTTCCTCATACATATGAAATTAAATTTTATTTTCTCCTGTTAAACTCAGGCCTATTTAATTCTTAGCCCAGCTGGAAGAACCTCAAGGGGTAGAGGGAAATTTCTTCCCTCCTCAACATTGCAACACCTTTGTTAAATTTCATCCAGATTGCTGTCCTATAAAAAAGTAAATCTTATGCATAGTTAAGGAAAAGTGTTTATCCAATTAGCAAAATTGTGCATCCCTTGGCATACCTCAAAGCACAGAGGAGAACATCTAAAGGTGAATCTCATCATCAAAGGAAAGAGGGAACACTGCTGATCTACTTGATGGCTTTACTTTGGGGGCTAGCTTTTGCACTTTAATGCTGGAAGTTTCTCTTCCTGTGTTGTTCTATCACGTTTCCTCATCTATATTCCAGAAACTTTCATTTCAGCCTATTATTTCCTTCAGCCCTAATTTATTTTCTCACTTTTAAATTCACCATTAAAATGAAAAGCAAAGGCACGCATATTTGCCAGGCAATTTCTCTGAGGTTCTTAGAGCCCTAATTATGATATGAAAACATGATTTCCAACTTTGCAGATGATGCTAAATTGAGAGAGAATAAAAACAAATGAGGAATAATTAGGTGGTGCAGCCAGATATAAAAGGATTTACATCATTTATGTTTCTGGACTAATAGATGGCAAATGCAGGGCTGCACAGATAAATGGAAGATAATTAGCCCCCGCGAAGTATCAGAAATGGGGATCTCTGCTAAATAGGAAGGTGCTGACGAAAAGTGGCGTGAGTGAGGAGAAACACAGTGGGATGTGGGGGTCAGTGAGGGTGATTACAGCCTGGGGATGATTGCATCATGGAAAAACTCCAGAGATCTGGTACATTCTTCAGCTACCCTTTTGGTCTGCATCCCTCCCTTCCTCTCTCACACAGAGACATTCTATTGTTAACAGTGTGTTTCTTTAGAGCCTTACATAGAGTCTGGCTCTGTGCGGTATTTGCATTGCAGGCAGGCTCTGCAAGAAGACGGATAACTTCAGAGGAAGAACACCTTCTTTAACCAGGGAATTTTACTCCAAATAAGTGATTTCCTGTTGCTTTAAACTTCTCTGATGTACGAGCTATAGTTGGTAGGCCATTTTTATTCTTAAAATATAAAACATATCATTGCAATAAAATGAAATACTGAAGATATGTTCCTCTTTGCCTTCTGTTAATATCTAAACAGGTCCCTACTTCAGGAAGATAGCTGCTTCTCATAACCTAGCTCCCATACTCCAATCTAAAAGTCCTCATGGGTACAGAATTAAGGTCTTCCAATTTCTTTCTGCTCTTTTCCCAACAATATCTATAAACCACTGAGAAGAGTGACTCATTTTGAGTGTCCCTATGCCCATCTACCGCCAGTCCCTAGTCAGGGTTTGTTTAACTTCTTTTCCCCTCAGTGTGATTATTTTCATATCTCTACTATGGCCTCAGTAGATCAACTATTCAATTTGGTTCCTTTAGGATAGGTTTCTTTTTTTAAGATTTTATTTATTTATTCATGAGAGACAGAGGGAGAAAGGTGGGAGAGGCAGAGACAGAGGGAGAAGTAGGCTTGATTCGGGACTTGATCCCAGGATCCTGGGATCAGGACCCAAGCTGAAGGCTGCTTAACCGACTAAGCCACCCAGGCACCCTAGGATAGGTTTCTATCACAGCCATCTGAAGTAGGCCACTCTTGTTTTGTTCCCTTCCCCTGTGTCTAGCTAATTCTGAAGCTCCTCAAAGCTTGTGCTTTTTCCCCTTGCCAGTGCCACTGCTGGTACTCTCACCATCCACAAAACTACTGTTCCTATTCTTCCTCAGAGATGGTGAAATATTTTGTCTATTTAATTTTCACTATTTTTATGCAATAGCAGAAAACACACAAACTCACACGCATTACTACCACCAGTTATACCAGCACCCCAATCCCAAACAACAGTTTCAGGATACACACTGGAATGCTGTCATCCCTAACCACACTGAGCCCCTCAGCTTGCTGATAAAACAAGGTATGGTTTATGTTGCAAAAATTCTGTTGTCTGTCCCTTTGGAGGAGATGAGCTAACTCAAGCAGCTCAGCTCTCAGCACAGAAAAGCATAGCAAATGCTTCTCCTCTCAAATTTGCAGCACAATAGATTGGGGAGGTGGGGACTGTACTGGGTTTAATGCAGACTTCAGGTTACTATTTAGTAGATTCTTTTCAGATACTAAAGCATGGGCCAATTTTTCTACTCCCCCAAATGTCCTGCCTTTTAGCAGGAGGGAACATCCCCTCCCACCTACAGCCATTCATAGCCTGTAGTCTCAGGGTCCCTAGACATGGGCTGAAAACCATAGGACTTACACCTGAAGTAGATCAGTATCTCTAGGTTCCTGGCATGGTGCCTTGCATTAGAGATGTTTGCGGATGATTTCTATCTCCTCAAGCCATGTGTAAGGTCCTAGAAGGCAGGATGTTGTCTTACAGATTTAATAAGCCTGCCTGCTCTTAGCTCAAAATCCTTTTTTTAAAAAAGATTTTACTAATTTACTCATGAGAGACACACACAGAGAGAGGTAGAGACATAGGCAGAGGGAGAAGCAGGCTCCACACAGGGAGTCGAATGCGGGACTCAATCCCGGGAATGCGGGACTCAATCCCGGATCCCAGGATCACGCCCTGAGCCAAAGGCAGACACTCAAATGCTGTGCCACCCAGGCGTCCCTCTTAGCTCTAATTCTTAATGATAGTTACTACAAAGAAACCAGGCTCAAAAGTGCTAGGCTGCCACTCTACTAATAGGATGTGCCTTGTTTTACTTCCTTTTCTACAATTTTTTATCATGACAATTTAAAAACATATATAAGAGTGTAATAAATATCTCAACTCCCATGTACCCAGGATCCATCTTCAATATTCAGGAACAATTGCCTATCCTGTCTCACCTGTACACTCTATTTCCCCTTCTACTTGAATATTGTATAGCTACCTGAACATATTAGAGGTATGCCTAACAAACAATAGTTTTCTTAAATTACATTTTAAAAAAATAATTAAGATAACAAGATAATTAAGATACAAGAAAATTCACCCATTTTAGTGAGAGTACATTTAAACGTATCCTCAAATATAACTCAACTAAAAATAACAATAATTTCTAAAGGTCATCTAATATCTGATCCATATTCAAATTCCCATAATTGTCTCCAAATTCTTTTTATGGTTGATTTGTCCAAAGGAAGAGCTCAACATGCCCCACATATTGTACTTGGTTTTTACATCTCTTAAGTCTCTTTTATAATAGTTCCTCCATTCCTTTTTTCCTCCAAGAAATGAATTTACTAAAGAATGCTGGTCATTTTTCCCCCGTATACTTTACCATGCTCTGGATTTGGTGGATTGTATCAACTACGTACCATTTAACATGTTCTTCCATCCTTTGTATTTCCTGCAAACCAGAAGTCAGATATAGGGGTATGATTAAATTTTGCACCTCCCTTTACCTTTTTGTGGTCAAGGATATTTCAAGAGTGCTGTATTATTCTCTGTTGTATCCCTTAAGGCATCACATGAAGACTGGCTGCCCACTTTTAGTGATGCTAAGATTGATCAGTGGGTTCAAGTGTTTTCAGCCTCATCTATCAATTTTAATTTTCTTCATCTACCTTTCACTTAATAATTTTAGCAGCCTTGGATGACTACTGCCTAAATCCAGCACTTTATTAGAGATTGTACAACCATAATTTTCTAATACTGCCATTCCTTATGAATTTATTTAGTTGGAGCTCTTCTAAAAAGAAGGCTCCCCTGCAAGCTATTTTATTTACAAATTTTCAGAATAAAAAGTTGATTCTCTACTGAAGTCCAAAGGAGCTAGACTAATTTTAGCATTACCATTCATTCTCTTCTATTTACGTGTCCATTGCACTTCTTAGTCATATAATGGTCAAATTATTCCAACTCTGACAGCAGATTTCCCTTATGTTGGCTTATGTGTTCCTTTAGCAGGACCCCAATAGACACTGCTTCTTAGATTTTCTGGCACTAGATATCCCAAGTTCATCTTGTATGTTTCCTGCCTCAGACCTGAAATCAACCCATTTCTCCAAGGAACTCTGGTTAATTAATAGGATTTGGTATTTAAAGATGACAATTTTGCTGCTATGAATAATCATTACTTCTGTGCTCTCTTCTGAGAATTGAGGCTGGAAATTTATAAGTTTTAGAACAAGAAACCTAAATCCTTTGTTCATAGTGATATTTCAGATTCATACATAAGATTACAGGGATTGTATTTAACTCCTATGATTACATAGTTTTATCTTTTTTGTCTTATGATGAAAATTTTGGTCCCTAGTGACAATTATACAATATTTTGCTCTCTTTCTCTCTCAGTATAGATTCAAAATAACAATACCCATATTATTCTAATAATCAGATTTCTGAATGAAGTTTAAGATTTATTTTTGGTTCTTTTTGTTCACTGAACATATGTGACTAGTATCAAAATACCATGCTTTAAAGTCACTTAAAATAATTCTTCCCCCAAAAAAAAAAATTCTTCCTTATGTGTTTATGGTGCGATTTGATATGTAAAACAACTTTTGTGAGTATGTTTTAAATTTGTAAAGATTTTTATGTTTAATTTTAATATAATATAAACTATTTACATATTTCCAAAGTCAAAATTATAGAAAAAATTAGTTTCAGAGAAATATAGTCTCTTTTTCTGTTCTAATCTATACCTTTCCCTTTTCTCCTACAGGTAGTCATTTTTATTAGTTGGTTTACTTTTCCATTGTTTCTTTTTAAAAACAAAATAACACACACGTATGAATGAAATGTATAGACTATTCTGCCCCCTGCATTTAACAGGATGTCCTAGGCAGACCACTCCACAGGATATACAGATCTTCCTCTTGCCTTTTACAGCTACGGAGTACTCTTTTAGGCAGATACCATAGAGTTTATTCATTCAGTTACTTCTTGATAAACACTGGCTTATTTCAAATCTATTATTATAAATAGTATTTAATTAATAGCAGTTACAGGGATAATTTTATATTTTTTGCCACTTCTGCCTTGAGATAGATTTCTAGGAGTGTAGTTGCTGTCAAAGGGTAAATGCATATATAATTTTGTTAGATAGTGTGAAATTACTATGTCCATTCTTAGGTAACTTCATCTCTGTGTGCCTGGTACTTCATTAGCAAAATAGAAATAATACCTCCTTTCAAAATATAGTGAGGATTAAACAGACAGTGGAAATCAAAGCACCTTGGAAAACATGCATAGCAACAGGTAAATTAAGTGATTACTATTAATAAATAATATTTTATTGGTGGAGGGGAGTCACGTAGTCACACAAATGTCTTAACATCATATCACTGAGTCTCAGACTGAAGGAGAGAATCATCTTAAGACATAGGGAGCGACATTCATTTGGGGAATATAAAATATAGTGCAAGGGAATAAAGGGGAAAGGAGAGAAAATTAATGAAAATATCAGTGAGGATGACAGAACACGAGAGACACCTAATTCTGGGAAACGAACAAGGGGTAGTGGAAAGGGAGGTGGGTGGGGGGTTGGGGTGACTGGGTGATGGGCACTGAGGGGGGCACTTGACAGGATGAGCACTGGGTGATATGCTATATGTTGGCAAATTGAACTCCAATAAAAAAAAGACACAGGGAGTGAGACACAGAAAATCTGGATATATGTAAGATATGATGGAACCATACTAGAACAATTATTTCCCCAGGCGTGGAGATTTTGAGGAAGCCAATAACGGAGCTGAATTTGGAAGGAGACAAGCAGTTTACTAGATGGAGATAATAAGACAGCACAACATCAGAGGTGAAGAGACTGCACCAGCAACATAGAAGTGAAATATTCATCGAAGAGTAAGAATTCTGGCATACAGGACTTTATGTGGGGGAACTGTGCAAGGAAATGTTAGAGAAATAAGTGAGAGCCAGAATGTAAAGGGTATGTAAACCATGCAAAGGAGTTTTCACTTTACAATACATACCATGTGTGCTGGATGCGCTTGACATGTAAGTTTTCTCAAATCTCAAACTCTTTATATATTCTTCACAAAAGTAAACATCAGTAACTGATCATTATTAAACACTACATATTATATATGATATTCAAAACTAGGCATAAAGAGCTCCTTTTGAAAGAACTGTGCCAACGGCTAACTGCATAAAAAGAATTCTTACTGGAGAGACTTCTGGGAAGACAGTAGAGGAGAATCTGAAGCCCACTTTATCCCATGAGTACACCTAGATTAACAGCTATATCAGTGTAGACATAGATGCAACCCAGAAAATGACCTAGAGGCTGACAGAATGGATTTTCCATAGTTCATCACAGAGAGGAGACCAAATCCAAAAGGGCAGGAGGGACAAAGATGTGGCCGGGAATTGATCTCTCAGAGAAACTAACTCCATACCAGAGAGACACCATAACTATGAAGGAAGAGGATTGGACTCTAGCACCTCAGACATGGGGGACCCGCATTGAGAAGACAAATCGCCATAACATTTGGCTTTGAAAAACCAGCTAGGGTTAACTTCCCATACTTTAAAAATCAACCACAAGAAAACATCTGGAAAGAACATAAACATGGGAGGCAAAATGACATGCTACCAAACCATGAATGAATCAACCAAGAAATCAAAGAGGAAATCAAAAATCACATGGAGACAAATGAAAATGAAAACACAATGGTCCAAAATATTTGGGATGTAGCAAAAGCTGTTTTAAGAAGGAAGATTAGGGCAGCCCTGGTGGCCCAGCAGTTTAGCGCTGCCTTCAGCCCAGGGTATGATCCCGGAGACCCATGATCGAGTCCCACGTCAGGCTCCCTGCATGGAGCCTGCTTCTCTCTCTGCCTGTGTCTCTGCCTCTCTGTCTCTCTCTCTCTCTGTGTGTGTGTGTGTGTGTGTGTATGTGTGTCTGTCATGAATAAATAAATAAAATCTTTTTTTATTTTTTATTTTTTTATTTTTTTTAAATAAAATCTTTTTTTAAAAAAAGGAAGATTATAGCAATATAGGCCTACCTCAAGAATTGTGAAAAATCTCATCTAAACAATCAAACTTTACACCTAAAGGGGCTAGAAAAAGAACAAAGTCCAAAGCCAGTAGGAGAAAATAAAGATAGAGGAGGAATAAATGATCTAGAGACTAATATAGCAATGAAACCAGGATGTGGTTCTTCGAAAAAATAAACAAAACTGATGAGCCAGATTTGTCAAAAAAACGAGAGAATAGAAGGTGACTGTTAACTTCGATGCACCCCTCAAAGAAGAAAAACTATAGCATTCTACACTAGCATCTCTCAGCTTCCAATTTACTATATCACACAGACTCAGCACTGGAAAGGCATATTAATGCTACCTATAACCAATGATATGTAGGATAAGGATGGAAGACAGAACTAGCATGGCAGTGACTTCTGGACAGAGAAGAAAGGTCTTGAGTAATTTGTCATAGGCAGACACTGAAAGGGTAAGAAAGAGAAAGAGTCCACTAGGAAGAGTGGAACACATGATATTTCAAACGGAAAGGAAGATACTTTTTCAGATTTGACTAGGTTAGGCCTGATGCTACTGACAACTAACTCTTCATGACTTGTGACCTTGAGCAAGTCATTTAATTTTTCAGTTCTAATTTTTCTTGTTCGTAAAATGAGAAGTTTGGGTTAAGTGATCTGTAATGTTTCTTCCAGTTCTAACTTTTAAAAATAGTTTTAAATATTTGCTTAGGCTTTGTACAATTTTGTCTGATGATATACTACCTTTGAAAAAACAAAGATCCTATTACTGCCTTAGGGAAAACCATGAAAAAATACTGATTGGGTAGTGAAGTGGGTCATAGTGTTGGAGGTTTCCCATGTCACCTTTTATTTAGTCATGTGGTAAAAGCATATTTCTACATATGATAACCAGAAATGTCATTAAAACAGTGTCTGTTGGAAAATAATGCCACTCATTTTTTGAATATTTTTCTCCCTCAAGTTAAAACCCATTCAAATAATCACCTGCATATTATTCCTATCCTTCCTACTTTAATGTCTTTCTCCTGAAGTGCTGTAAAGAGCAGTTTATGGCAGCAACTGATTCATCTGACCTTGTAATTATATGGCTTATAGCATTGTCTCCAAAACTGTAATTATTTCTTACTAAGAGTAACTAGTTCTGTGAGCTTTATTCTTCTAGTAAAACTCTGATACACATACAACCATAAAAAAGGAAAGGACTCAAATAAATAAAATCAGAACTTAAGAAGAAACACCAACACCACAGAAATACAGAAGAATGTAAGAAAATACTATAAGGAATTATATGCCATAAATTGAACAACCTAGAAGAAAAAATAGAAGAAGAAAGGATAAATTCCTAGAAACACATAAACCTTCAAAACTGAATCAGGAAGGGGCGCCTCAGTCAGTTGAGCATCTAACTCTTGATTTCGGCTCAGGTTGTGATCTCAGGGTCATAGGATCAAGTTCCATGTCAGGCTCCATGCTCAGTGGGGAGTCTGCTTGAGGTCGGTCTCTCTCTCTCTCTCTCTCTCTCTCTCTTCCTCTGCCCTTATCCCACTCTCTAATAAATAAATCAATCTTAAAAAAAAAAAACTGAACCAGAAAGAATTAGGAAATTCAAATAGACTGAGTACTAGCAATGAGATTGAATCAGTAATTGAAAAACTTCCAACAAATAAAAGTCCAAGACCAGATGGACTCAAAGGGGATTTCTACCCAATATTTAAAGAGGAGTTAATACCAATTCTTCTCCAACTATTTCAAAAAAAATAGAAGAGGAAGAAAACTTCCTAATTCCTTCTACAGGGCCAGCAATGCCCTGATACTAAAACCAGATAGACACTACAAAAAAAAAAAAAAAGGTCATTACTCTGATGAACAGAGATGTGAAAATCCTCAATAAAAAATTAGCAAACCGAACCCACCAATACAGGAAAAAAAAACCATTCATCACAATCAAGAAGAACTTGTTCCAGGGATACAAGGGCAGTTGGCTATTTGCAAACCAATCAATAAGATACAGCACATTAACAAGAGAAAGGGTATAAACCATATGATCACAAAATTAAACTATTGGGACTACATCAAAATTAAAATATTTTGCACAGTAAAGGAAACCATCAACAAAACAAAAAAGCTACCTATTGAATGGGAGAAGATATTTGCAAATTATATATCCAATATGGAATTAATATAGAAAACTTGTACAACACCAAAAACTCAAATAATCTGATTAAAAAATAGCAGAGGATCTGAATAGACATTTTTCCAAAGAAGACATACAGATGGCCAACAGACAAATGAAAAGATGCTCAATATCAGTAACCATAAGGGAAAAGCAAATTAAAAGCACAATGAGATACCAAGTTACACCTGCCAGAATAGCTAATCAAAAAGACAAGAAATAACAAGTGTTGATGAGGATGTACAGAAAAAAAAGAATCCTGGTGCACTGCTGGTGGGAATGCAAATTGGGGCAGCCACTGTGGGAAACGGTGTGGAGGTTTCTCAAAAATTAAAAACAGAATCACCATATGATCCAACAATTCCACTACTGGGTCGTTCCTCAAAGAAAACAAAAAGAGTGATTTGAAAAAGATATATGCGCCCCTTATTGCAATATTATTTATACTAGCCAATATACGGAGGCATCCCCAGTGTCCATCCACAGACAATGGATAAGGAAGATATGGCACATATACATACGATGGAATATTACTCAAACATAAAGAAGAATAAAATCTTGCCATTTGTGACAACACAGATGGGTATAATGCTAAGTGAAATCAGTCAGAGAAAGATAAGTACAATATGTTCAGTCACACATGATATTTAAAAAACAAAACAAAGAAGAGCCAAACAAAACACACTCTTACATACAAGGAACTGGTGATTGCCAGAGAGATGGTGGATGGTGGATGGTGGGGGGGGGGATGTGTGAAATAGACAAAAGGGGTGAAAAGTACATTTATGTTGATAAGCACTGAGAAATGTACAGAATTGTTGAATTATTATATTGTACACCTGAAGCCAATATACCACTGTATGTTGATTATAGCTGAATAAAATATTTAAAAGAAGAAAAGAATTCTTAATCTACCAAGTCACAATTTGTCTTTGGTGACACTTCCTAAACAGAGGGATAAAACAAACCTGCATCCCCCTTTCTTCCTCTTATTCTCTGGGACAGTCAACAAATGCAGGGTAGTTGCCCGCCAAATCTATTAGCGTGTACCTAGCTAACCCATCTTACAGGTGCACATGGATTTCTAGAAAATCAACTGGAAGGAATAGAGGAACCTGACTGAGAGTATAGTCCAGAAAAGCAGGATCCACTTTCCTAAAAGCTCTACTGCATTCTCCTTGGGAGGCATTCTCCAAGTCTGAGGCTGCCAAAAGCCTATGGTGACTCTGCAGAGAAATCAGGGAACTGTGGGCTAGGAATTGAGATCTTAGGAATATATTAATCATTAGAGTTTTACATAGTTTTTAGACTGAAGTAGGTCCAGTGTAAAAAATACATGTGCAATACCAGAAAGAGCCGTTTCTCTTTAAATCTTGGTTTTATGATCCATGTAACCAATTATTCCCTTTGTCTCAATTCCTAAGAGGCTTACATCCAAATTTATGGCCTTTTCCTAGCAACTGAACAGGAGTTCTTGTATTTGAGATTTTAACCCCTTTTATTTTATAATCCAACTCTTTATTTTCCTGTTGTTCTGTTTTCTACTAATGTTTCTTAGATTTATATTTCCCATATTCTCTTTGCAATGTTAATAAGAGAATATATGTAACATACATGCAAAGCATTTTGCATAATATACATAACATTTAAGAAACAGATCATTACCCACACGTTGCATCTACATATGTGCTTTCCCCAGTCCCACCTTCTTATAATTCCTATCCTGAATTTTATCATTCCCTTGTTATATTTTTGATATAGTTTTAGCACATATTTATTTTTGCCCAAATAATAACACATTTCCTCGGGTATTTTTTTGTTGTTTTCAAGTTTTTTCCTAACATTTCTGTGTATATCTCTTGGGACTTGTTTTAGTTTATCCAACATTGTGCCTCTAAGATTAATCTGTGTTTCAAGTAGCTGTGCTTATCCGTTTTTCACTACTGGGTAATATCTATTATGTAAGAAAAATGAATATATATATATATATGTTTGAGACTATATACAATGTATATGTGTGTGTGTGTGTGTGTGTGTGCATGTGTGCACTGTTGTCCCTTGAGCACAGGGGTTAGGGGTGTCAACCCTCTATGTAGTTGAAAATCCATGCATAACTTCTGCCTCCCCCAAAACAACTATGAATAGGCTACTGCTGACAGGAAGTCTTACCAATAAAAAACACTGAATTAACATGTATTTGGTATGTAGTATGCATTATATACCGTATCCTTACAATAAAATAAGCCAGAGACAAGAAAAGGTTAAGAAAATTGTAAGAGAAATAAAAATAATAAAAATAAAAAATAAAAATAAAAAGAAAGAAAATTGTAAGGAAAAGAAAATGCATTTGTAGTACTGCACTGTTTTCCTAAAAAAAAAAAAAAAAAAAAAAATTCATGTATAAGTGGAGCCACGCAGTTCAAACTCATGTTGTTGAAGGGTCAAATATATATTCCTCCATCCTCCAATCTCTAGGCATCTGAATTATTTTTAGTCTGGGACTGTTACAAATAGTATACCTATAAAATCCCTATACAGGTCTCCTGACAAAAATGTGCGTAAGTTTCTCTAGATCACATTCCTAGATATATAAGTATTCAAAGGTATGTGAATGTTCTGCTGAGAGATAGGGAAAATCTGTCTTCCAAAGTTGTTCTAATTTACACTCTGGCCAGACGAGTATAACAGAGCTCCTGTTATTATAAATCCTTCGTCAATCTTTTTAATATTTTGCCCTTCTGATGTGTGTGCAGTGCTATATTATTTCAACTCTTAATTTGCATTCACATTAGTAAAAGATTTGTGACTCTTTTCATCTGTTTATTGGCTACAGATATTTCATTTCTTGTGAAGTGCCTGTTTTATATAATTACCCCAATTTTCTACTGGGTTGTTTGTCTTTTATTGTTTATTTGTATTTTTCACATGTTCTGGACAGTGATCCTTTGCTAGCTATATGCTTTACAAATAGTTTCACCCAGTCAGTGGCTTCATTCTCCCTCTCTTTCTAATATGTTCTGATGAATGATGGTACATCACATTAAAGCAGTTAAATGGATGCATAATTAGTTTCAGGCTCAGATCATTTTTTGTTTTAATTCCCCCCCCACACATACACACACTTAGGTCAGAAAAATTATTCTTATATTTCTTCAAAAAAAAAGTTTTCAGGATCCCTGGGTGGCTCAGCAGTTTAGCACCTGCCTTCGGCCCAGGGAGTGATCCTGGAGTCCCGGGGATCAGGCTCCCTGAAGGGAGCCTGCTTCTCCCTCTGCCTGTCGCTGCCCACCCACCACCCCCCCCTCTCATCTCTCATGAATAAATGAATTAAATCTTCAAAAAAAAGTTTTCAAGCTTTGCATTTTCATTTGAGTCTCAAAGCTTCCAGAATTGATTTTTTGTGAATTGTGCATTTTAAGGATCTATCCAATTGCTTTAAATTTTCTACATGGGTAATCAATTGTTCTCAGTGCCATTTACCAAACAGTCCTATTCCACACTGATAAGCAAGACCACAATCTGTCATGTAATCAAAGTTCTACATATGCATTCACATTTGTCAATTTAATTAACTCATTCCAGTACCACATTGTTTTAATTATAAGAGCTCGAAATAAGTCTTCCTATCTGCAGTGGAAAGCTCACTCCATTCTAACACATACCTAAATACTGAATTTAAAAAGTGACTTCTCATACTAGGGTCTTTGTAAGTTATAAAACAAAATCATACACTATATATTCTTTTGTGCTTGTTTTCTTTTGCTCATCATTATGTTCAGGAGATTTATATATACTGTTACTACAGCTACAGCTCATTCATTTTCATAGCTATCATAGCTATATAGTATTCTATTTATGATATCATACTTTTCTTCCTACATGACTAGAAGTGGATATTTGTTTTCAGTTTTTTCTTTCTTTATGGTTGATTTGAAAAATTCCTGACAGTCAAGAAAGGTATGTTAGAATTTTCCACTAAATAGGTAATGGTGAATGTATCAACTTTCCCATGTAATTGTGTTAACTTTTTGCCTTATCAATTTCAATGTATTTGTCATGTTCATGCAAGTTTAGAATTATGTTATCTTGCCGGCAAATTGATTTTTTTCAACTTTTTGTAGTTACCCTCTTTATTTCTAAAAGTGTTTTCTGACTCAGTCTGTTGGGTCAGGATGTTAATGACCCCGGGATTCTTTTTATTTTTGATTTACTAATTTATTTAAAAATTCTATTTATTTATTTATTCATGAGAGATACATAGAGAGGGGCAGAGACATAGGCAGAGGGAGAAGCAGGCTCCTCGTGGGGAGCCTGATGCGGAGCTCGATCCCAGGACCCTGGGATCACAACCTGAGCTGAAGGCAGATGCTCAACCGCTGAGCCACCCAGGCATCCCTCTTTTTCTTTTAGTCACCATTTATTTGGTCTATTTTCCTCTCATAGTTTAGTTTTCTGCCTTCTGCACCATATGCTTTTGGTGTGCCTATCATAAGGACCATAGAACTCTTTGTTGTTTTTCTGTTTTAATCCAGTATAATAAATTCTGTTTTTAATTGGTAAGTTTAGTCTATTTATACTCATTTAATACCTATCAGGACTTCTCTCTATTATCTTTTAAATTCTATTTATCAAGCTTTTAGAAATCTTTTTTTCTTCCCTTTCAATTTTAGGTTGAGGTTTTTCTCCCAGTGCTTTTTTTGGTCTTCATTGTTTTCCTATTTCTTTCTTTAAAAAAAAAAAAAAAAAAAAAAAAAAAAGATTTTTTTTTTTTTTTTTATTTGAGAGGAGTGAGAGTGAGAGAGCAAGAATGAAGAGAGGGAGAGGGAGAAACAGGCTCCCCCTGAGCAGGGAGCCCGACACAAAGCTCGATCCCAGGACCCTGAGATCACGACCTGAGCTGAAGGCAGACGCTTAGCTGACTGAGCCACCCAGGCGACCCCTGATAATTCTATTTCTATTCTTTGATGTTTACCCTTGAAATGTTATTATGCATATTTAACTAAACAATGACTAAGTTAAACAATATATTAACCTGTAACAAATGATATAAAGACCTTGGTACATGGTCTTTGGAATACATCTTTCCAAAATTAAAAGTTGGTTTTTTTTCAGTATTGTAATTGTTATTAGTAATTTATATTGATCATTCTTGGGTTTATATTTGTTTTTACCGTTTACTTTGCTTAGACTGTACTATGATATATTGCTTCCTGAAGAACATTCTTTAGAAGTTCTTCTAGCAAAAGTCAGTGTTAGTGAAGGTATGATAGCTTTTATTAATATTCAAATTTATCTTCATTTCCCCTTATAGATAGTTTTCCGAGTACACAATTCTAGGTTGTTTCATTTTCTCTATGTACTTCTTCTCATTTTGATCTTGCTACTTAGTAGACTATTAGTTATCAATCCAATTGTCTTTTTTATAGATTTTATTTATTTATTCATGAGAGACACGGAGAGAGAGGCAAAGACACAGGCAGAGGGAGAAGCAGGCTCCCCATGGGGAGCCCGATGTGGGACTCAATCCCTGGAACTGGGATCATGCCCTGAGCCAAAGGCAGATGCTGAACCACTGAGCCATCCAGGTGATCTTCCAATTGATTTTTTTCAACTTTTTCTTTGGTGGGCAATCTTTCCTATTTCAGCAGGAGAAGAGGCAATACTTTCTACAAATTTTTATCTTTGCTATTCTGTGTTTTTTCCACAATGTGTCTTGGCATGAGTCAATTTTATTTGTTGTACTGAGAGTCACTCTTTTCTTTATCTATGGATTCACATTTTCCATCACTCGCATTAAATTCACATCCTGGTTAGAATCCCAGAAGGAATGAATAGAGAGAATCAAGAAAGGCAAATGCAGGATGTAGTTATAGTTCATGCATCTTCACAGCTGAATAGCATTCTACCTTATGAGTACATTATCACATTTTTATTCTAGTAGTTATATTTTTCATTTCTACAAGTTCTAATTTTATCTACAAAATTTTCCTATCTATTCTTAATGACTTATTTGCAAATGTTTTCTTTTTATTTTTTTAAATGTTTTCTTTTTTAAAAAATCATTACAAACATAATGGTTCTATATCATGTATCATGTGATCTGTGGATCAGTAGTAGTTTTGGGAATCTTATTATGTGGTGGTTGATTCTGCTGAACTTGACTCATTGCAGTTTTTCTTCTCCCTGGTGCTATTTGATTTTGAGGTCATGGCTTGATCTCACATGTGAGGGTTGCCTAAATTAAGACACTTTCTCCCATAGAAGAGCTGCTTCTTTTGCTGCTAATAGCCAAAGGCCA
Organism: Canis lupus baileyi; assembly: GCF_048164855.1. Lineage (NCBI taxonomy): Eukaryota > Metazoa > Chordata > Mammalia > Carnivora > Canidae > Canis > Canis lupus. The sequence goes on along the minus strand of NC_132876.1, from coordinate 106,642,604 downwards.
TCACCACACTGGATCCACTTTTTCCCCACTTTAAAGTCTCAGCTTGGGACGCCTGGGTGGCTCAGAGATTGAGCGTCTGCCTTTGGCTCAGGGCATGATCCCAGGGTGCCAGGGTCGAGTCCCGCATTGGGCTCCCTGCATGGAGCCTGCTTCTCCCTCTGCCTATGTCTCTGCCTCTCTCTCTCTGTGTCTCTCATGAATAAATAAATAGAATCATTTAAAAAATAAATAAAGTCTCAGCTTAGTTCAAAATCCACTTCCAGTTTCCCTACCTTGTTTCTGGGCCAAAGCTCACCATACCCATAGAGAAAGTGCCATGACAGTCATGTATCCTGAGCAATGCTCCCTTTCGCAGCTCTCTTCCACTTCACTCTACCAGCTCATACCTCAAGCCTCTTTTTGGGTTAGAGAACTTCTTGGACTACTCTCTTGCCTCCTTTAAACCCATGAATGTGTGTTATATCCCATATTTAAATGCTCTGCAGTCCCCCAGAGCCCTTAGTCTGCTATAATGCTAGCTAGAAGCATTGGATATTTTTTACATCAAGATAACAGATACAGGGATCCCTGGGTGGCGCAGCGGTTCGGCGCCTGCCTTTGGCCCAGGGCGCGATCCTGGAGACCCAGGATCGAATCCCACGTCGGGCTCCCGGTGCATGGAGCCTGCTTCTCCCTCTGCCTATGTCTCTGCCTCTCTCTCTCTCTCTCTCTCTCTCTCTCTCTCTGTGTGTGTGTGTGTGTGTGTGACTATCATAGATAAATAAAAATTAAAAAAAAGATAACAGATACACATGATAGAAAATTAAAGATACAGAAAAGCTATGATAACAGTAGCTTCCCACTCACTCCTTACACCTCTCCACCACAGTACCATTTCTTCAAAACAACTGATTGTGTTTCTGCTCATAGAACTAAGGATGGTAACCTCCATATCTCAAAATAATATACACATATTTCTATTTTCTTGTCTCTGAAAGATGTGGATTGAGTTTACTAATTTCCTCTTTCTCTTTCCTCCTCCAAATTTTTGATATGCCTATTACTGAACTTAATTCTTTTATTAATTACATTTGTAACATTAAATAATATATTCAGCCCCTTGTTCTACTAACTTCCATCAGTATCTCTTCACCTCTGATCACCTTACTTTGAGGATATTAATGAGCACACGGACACTTTCTTCCACATGTCCCAACACTCTCCACTCATGTCCTAGCTAATTTGGTTTACGTACTTAGTTTTATATTACCAAGTTGTTCAAATTCAACTTGTTTACAACTAATGTAGAAATTTCGAGTATTTTTAATAAGATGATTGTAAAACCTCAAAAATCAATAAATAGCATTTACATTTTTAGGACAATGTAAACACTCAGTACAGGCCAAATTGTATATTGAGATTGCATTTCCTTCACCTTGACCTCAATGCTGCGATCCTTGAGCTACACAAAGGAAAATGGTTCCAACATCACATGCAAATAAATATTATCTTCTTACAGTATTATAACTGCTAAACATCAAAGTATCTTTCATTTGTTTCATAGTTAGATCATGACTTTCTATAGAGTTTTCTTTTTTCCCTGGAGCTCCAGATGGCCTCTATTTCTTGTATGACTTAGCTTTTTCACCTCCCTTCCTTTTTTTCCCAAGTGCTCAATCATATATTCTATTCTATTAATGTCGCCCATCCCTCATCTCACTATCTGGAAACTTTTCTCTATCTGCTAAATTCTACAGTCTCTATCTACCACACCCAAACTGGAGTCGTTGTTTTCCAGGCCTGCCAACTGCTGTCATGTTGAGATGGCACTTTAGCATTCTCAAGTGGATCTAGCTTCCTAGTTCCCATATATGCCTCCTTCTAGGTTTAGCCTTAAAAAAAAAAAAAAAAAAACTTTTGGCAGAGCACGTCCTCAAGTAACTTCTTAGAAAAGGTGTGTGTGTGCAATAAAATGTATGAATCTTTGCATGTTTTTATTTTTCCTCACATTTGATTCTTTTTTTCAGTAAAGGAACATAGGCTACATTTTGAAATAAACTGTTTCATCATCATCTAGTATACATGCAGTGTTTCTTGGGAATATTGTTATTCTGATTATTTATAAGTACTCTTTTAAGTCTTTCCAATTGGGTCACATTCATGAAGACATTTATTTAAATCTCTCATTTAAAAAAGTGTGATCTCTACCATTTTCTTCTTTATTCCTTTTGGATAACTTTATTCTCTTATTTTAGAAAGAAATCTAGAAGGGTATGGAGGCAAATACACATTTCCTAGTTTACCATCTCAAATCTCCATCACTTATTTTCATTACATTATGTTGTCATACTGTATTTATTTTTAACAAGAGCTGAAAATTCTTTTTGAAACAAATTGGAATAAACCATTTATTGGGTCATTCAGTACATTTCTAAAAGCTGAGGGACAGATTAGCTGTTCCTCTAATTCAGATGAATACATTTTTAATTCCATAATCTTTGAAAATCTTGGAGTATTCATTCCCTGGGCCAGCTAAGCACAGATGTAGACTTATGGGGCTCAGAAAGTCTAACAGGTCAAAAGCTCAAAATCCAGAGGGATGGATAGGATCAAACAGCTCCAAGCAATGAAAAATCTTAAAAGCACCAAAGCAACTGTAAGGATGGGAAACACTGTTGCAAAGATGCACTGATGGAATAATTTTTGGTAAATATGGTTAGGAATTATTTTGCCCAAGGCTTCTCTCTTGGACTCACTGTCAGAACCTGTCTTGCCTGAGGCAAACAGGTAATTAGCAGTGACCAGAGATGCCTGGGCAACAACCTGTGGTAGAAGAGAAGGGAAAATCTTCCAAATAATAAAAGCCCCATTAAAAGTTTCTGATTTATGAAATACAAGTTACATGGTATGGGGTATCTAATTAGTTCCTACAGTGAACTACAACCTTATCTGATTAGTTACCATACACACAGCATTGAAAGAATTCTTAAAACTTCAAAGATAGCTTGTTTTGCTTCCTTACCTTTGGCACCATAATAGGAATCTGCAGAGAGCTGCCATTTTACATGCTCATAGGAAGGTTTACTCCTTGACCACTTGTGTAGGTGAAGAAATTATCAGGGACTTTGAAAAGGGCCACCAGCCATTCCACACCAGCTTGTTTCAGGTGAGGAAGACCTTTTGCTAAGTGATGGGTAGGTAGGTCTGGGGGAACAGAAAGAATGAGTGGTATTAGCTTTGTTTCTTTCACCAAATATTTTTTGAGTACCTGGTAAGTTTCAGGCTTTGTGCAAGGCAATGGGGATAATATGGTAAAGACACAGATAGCTCATGAGACCTTGCCCCTTGTATATAAGTAGTGGCTTGGCCTCTTACACATGCCCCCTCACCCTCTGCCAAATGACAAATACATCAGTTTAGGAAAACCCACAGCATTCATCCTTCTAAAACCAGATAGGTACAAGGCCAGGAAAGATATTTCTGCATTCCCTCTAGCAAAATCACAACACAGCTGTCCTTCCATTTGGGTTATCTCTGTGAGTTGCTGGGAAACTAAGAACCTTTGCAAAAGATAGGACTTCCAGTCCCAGTTGGGAAGGCAGGAAGGGATAGAGGAGGGAGAAAGGAGAAAGTAACGAAAGAATTGCATACACTAAAACTCACAGATACAGAAGATTCAAATTAATCAATTCATTCAGCAAATATTTCTTGGGATCTATTTTATATCAGGCACAATTCTAAACATGGATTCGGAAGTGAACAAAATAGACAAAATCTCTGTCTTTATGGAATTTGCAAAATAGTTAGGGATAGGTAGAAAACTTTAAGATACCTAAGTAAAAATATTTAGTTTGGGTTTGAAAAACCAAAGAAACAAAAAGAGACAGCAAGTGTTGAAAAGAGGGAGGTGCAATTTTTGATACGTGTTCAGGAAAATCATCAGTAAAAAGATATTTCAGTAAAGAATGAAAGGAAGGGAGGCAGTGTGTGTAAGTCATGTGAATAGTGGGAGTAAAACCTTCCAGGTAACTGAATGGAACAAGTACCAAGCTCAGAGGCAGGGGCATGCCTGCCATTTTTAAGGGATACTGAGCCAGTGTAACTACATTAGAACAAGAGAAGGTGAAAGAGCCGACTGAGTCGGATAGGTAATGAAAAGCTAGACCATGTAGTAGGGCCTTGTAGGTTCTTTTACGCATTATTACTCGGAGAGAAGTAGGAGCCATTGGATTTGAGGAGCACCCTGACCTGACTTAGGTTTTAAAGGGCTATTCTCTAAGGAGGGAAAGACTAATGGAAATTAATATACTAGTAATACATGACAAGAAAAACAACAAAAAGAAAAAAATTTCTTAATTAAAAATAGTATCTTTCATCCTTTCTCTGGAGAACTTTAAAATTCTGACATTATCTACAAATCTTTGATAGCCAGAGAATGCTATTCTAAATTCCTAAAAGATACAAAAATTAATGATCAATGAGTTCAAAACGGCTGGAAATTGGACCCACGGATAGCCTTTTCCCAAAAAGCCACATCATCTTGTACCTCAGACTTAATTTGCTCCTTCAGCATGTGATGAGGCACAACTTTAATAGGGTGTGACAACTGACAAGAGAATTAAATTGATGCAAATTAAAACTTTAACAGTAACATTATATGGAGCTTAAAATCCTTTGCACTTTTGACACTGAATTTATACTAGCTTCTAAAAACCACTAGAATAAAGGGTCCTTACAGAACTACTAGCCAAGGACAATCCATTGTCTTTATAAAAAATACATAGAAATTCTTATTATTGGTTAGAGACAGAGTTGATGAGCTGAGGATAGAAGCTTTATAGCTCATTAATCAAAGCACTGAACAAAGTTTAAAATTAGGACTCATTAATAGGGAAGATAGCAATTCTGAGTGAAACAGGAAGAGAGCACAGGGATATAAGATGGGGGAGGACAAGATTCAGCAACTACTAGGACTACTGTGTCCCACGCACTTTAAATAGTTTCACATCAAAATATTCCATGATACATACATATCCATATAAATAGGATATGTGTGTGTGTAGTTTCTATGTCTAGCTCATTTTCATGTTTTTTTCTTTGATTTTAATTGTTCTACTGTTAAAGACTTCGACAACCTATAATGTTCCCTTTGAATTGTCTCAGCTATTGAGAAAAGCAGAGAGGAAAAGTTAAAAATGTAAATGATACAAGAAATCAAGTGACACATCATGTCACGTAAATAAGCAATGATTCTACAGTTATCCAAATACAAAAATGTGGTGAAATTATTTATCACTATATGTATCAGGATAGCTATGAAGAATTCCCAATGACTTCCTCCAGCTCAGCAGTCACATTCACATCAATGAGTATTATAAGACTTAGGTTCCATCTTGGTATATATCTACAGCAACACTTCACAAGTTATAAGTGTAGTTTGTTACTGAATTTTTAAAATTGTAATACAAATGAATAAAAACTCATTTTCATTTTATCACAGTTTATTTGAGCCATTTTCTTCTTTATGAAGAATATAGTATTGATTTTATTTTAAGATTTAGGATACTCAGCTATATTTTCAAAGACTACTTAACCTGTCTAGCCATTTGGTGTTCCTTATTGTCATCACGTCTGCTACATACACAACCTGTTCCTATACGCAATGATGATGACAAAAGTTTCCCACTCCTTACACCTCTCCACCACAGTACCATTTCCCCAAAACTGAATGTGTTTCTACTCATAGGATTAGGGATGATAGCCTCCCTATTTCAATATACATACACTTCTATTTTCTTGTCTACGAAAGACGCTTTCACAGGTTTATTTCTGCATCCGAGCCTTTACTATAGTGTGAAGTCTAAATGTTTCTCTCCTCCTTCACCTTTGTGTCTATGTACAAAGATGCCCAAGATTATTAGTCATCAGGGAAATGCAAGACACAGCCACAATGCAACACCATTACAGCACTATTCAAAAGCTAAAATTCAAACAAAGCTAAACAACAAAACCTAACAAGGGCAAGCGCTCACAAGGATGTCAAACAACTAAATTTGTCTAGATTCAGAACAACAAGAATTCTTATACTTTGCTGAGAGGAAGGCAAAAATGGGACAACTACTTTCAAAACGAGTTTGGCAGCTACTTATAAAGTCAAACATATACTCAACTATAGAAATCAGTGATCCCACTCCTAAGCATTTAATCAGAAAAAGAAAAATGTATCTACACAAATATTTGTATACAAATGTTTATAGCAGTGTTATTCATAAATGCAAAATACAGGAAATAAACGTCGATCGATTAGTGTATGGGTACATTCACACAACGGAATAATACTCAGCAAAAAAAGGAATGAGCTACTGATACGCACAGCAACATGAGTAGATCTCAAAAACATTCTAAGCAAAAATACAAAAGGCTATTTAACTATGATTCTATGTATATAACATTTTGGTAAAGGTAAAGACACAAGGACAGAAATCAGATCAGTGGGTGTGTTGGGCTGTGAGTAGAAGGAAGGAACTGAGGGAAAAGAAGAGAACTTCTTGGAGTGATGGAAATATTCCATACCTGGATTGGGTGGTAGTTACACAACCGAATATGCCTGTCCCAACTCAATGAATTGTACATCTAGAAAGGATGAGTTTTACTGTACATAAATTATACCTCAATAAATCTAACTTTAAAAGGTTGATATTATTCTGAGGAAACTTCTATCTACCCCTAAACCTTTATGAATTTCCTCTGAATTTTTACACATTCATGAGTCTCTTTCTTGAATACCCAATCTATGAGTGGTTTCATTCAATAGCCATGCTTCAGTGATCAGACATAATTTTTCTCCATTCATTTTTCTTTCATGGTAGCACCCTGAACCACTTTTTGAAATTTCTTTCCAGGAGTGAACTTAGGAATTTACATATTTACTTCCCTGCTAAGTTCTAAATTCAGAGTTTACAGAAAGTCTGCTTTTTCAGTCTGTATCTGAGCATTAAATTCAATGGCTGAGGTCTTAAAACTCCCTAACTCTCATACATTCTGAAGGTTTATTGCAGAACTGCATTCTTTAACCATGCCTCCAGATAATAAAGTGCTTTTGGCACTTCAGTTATTAAAATACGTGGGTTTAAAACACATTTTGCTAATATTTAAAATTCCACTTTAGATTTAATAATCCAAATTCAATGATATTGTTGGCTCTTGGAAAATTACAAGAAAACCCAAGGACCCAAAATCTGGCATATATCCCTTCACTGAAAAAGTCTAAATGACATTTATAGGCAGACAGGTTTACAATGTGTCACATCTCCTTTAGAACACAGCACTATTAACATGGACATTACTTCAAAAATAAAGGAGACAAATCTCATCATTGTGCACTGAAAATATATGCATTCTAGCCATGTTACAGTTCAGGATTAAAGAACTTTGGCAATGACATTACCCCACTGCAAACCTAAACCTCATTACCAAGCAGTTAGAGTGACAAAGTAGAAAGGACAGAATTTTTAGTTCATTTGCTCTGTCAACAGATCTGGGTCTCTATGTAAAGTCTGCAAAATTAAAAGCACAATTAAAGTAGATGTTTAAAGAGTAATGGTGCATGCTATATCTCTGAAATGCCGCATAAAACCAAGGCCCTTGGGAAAGTTGAGTTGTTAAGTAAGGAGTATTGATTTAAATTACTTAACAATAGCAAGAGTACACACACTTTTGCCTCAAACATTTTTCTAAACAAAAAGTCACAGCGACTTCCAATAGATATATTGATCCCAGAAATTTAAACAACTATATCAAGAGCATAAACATGAATGTATCTTTCAGAAAGTAAACATTTCCAAAAACTTTGTGACATATTTCTTAAAATGTGATTTTGCTTATAATTTTATATGTGCATTTACCACTTCCGAGACTCCTAAAAATAATTACTAATGACTCTAAGACTTTTTTCTCAAAATTAAACATACCATAAAAAAGTATATAGTACATTTTTGAGAAAGTATTTAATCAACATGCCATAATTAGAATATAAGGAGAAACAAAAAATAATTTCTAATTCCACACCTAGTCATTATTTTTACTCAATAAGTCTACAAATACTTATCAAATGCTTCCTATCTGCCAGGCACTGGAGATTGGGCAGCAAACAGAACAAATTTCCTGTCCTCATGGACTTTACAACAACCCTTAACATTTTGCTGTTCTAAAGTTTTAAATAATTTAAAAACCTGTTAAAGATTTTAAAACAATTTTAAAACCTTTAAAATTTATATATATGTATATATAACACCCACACATATATATGCATGGACTAAAGCAGAGTATTGTCCTAAAGATATTTGTAACTTGCTTTTTAACATTATCGATCACTGTGATCTTTTCAAAAAATTGTTTGTTGTGGTAAAGACACAACATGAGATCTACCCTTTTAACAGATTTTTAAGTGTACAATGCAATATTAACTCTAGGCACTCTATGGTGCTGCAGATCCCTAGAACTTGTTCAGCTTGTGTAACTAAAGCTTATACTCAATGATTAGCATCTTCTTTTCTTACCACCAAATATACATCAATACCTTTATTTTCAATTATTTCATTATATATCATTGTATGGCATAAAATATTTAACAATCCCTTCTTGTTGCACATTTAAGTTGTTTCCTTTTTTGGCATTATAAATGGTGCTTTGGTAATAGGTAATCATAGCTATAATAGCATATGTTATAATCATATATGGTTATTTACAGACTTGTCCCATTTTTATCATGATAAATACCTAGATTTGGAATTTTTGTTTCTTGGTATTAACAATTTTAAAGTCTGCATGACTCTTGTCTATGACTATTTTTTTTTTCTAAAATAGAAAAAAAAGAAAGCCAAGTATAGCATATGTGCTTCATTCAAGGTGTGAGAACAAGGATATAGATGTCTGGAGTAGCATTTCTCCTGAGGTTGCCATGATGATGCCAATGTTTGAGAGTATGAGCACAATGATCACAAGAGCAGATCAGGAATGAAAACCAGTGGTTTTGAAATCCTTTTGCACAAGAATAATCAGGCTTTAAAACAATTGACTAAATGAGACGTTTGGAATATTTCAGTGTAAAACTCACGCAAAATTTCATTACACTTCCTTCCATTCCAAACAACATCCTTGAACTCTTTTCAGTAATATCAGGGAAGCACCCCAGATCTTCCAGTGATTTTTTTCCTATAATCATTCTTGAAATACTATAAACCATTTTATTAATAAAAAGTATTTAGACAACATAATTCAATTATAACCACAAACAAAATACCATGATTTGAACTTTTTTGTCAAAGTATCTGATTTTCTGAATACCTCTGGAAAATTTAGAACAAAATTTGGTTCCTCTAACATTATGTCTTATTCTGCCTACAAGATGTACTTCTATTATGTATGATTTTAAGAGCCAAACTGATCTTTTTTTCCCTTAAGTTTTCTGGTTCCTCATATATAACATCTGTATGTCATTTATAGTAAAATAGGGCACTAATCATATACAATTAACAAACATAAGGTTTATGGTAAGGCACCAAGATACACCAAAGTAGAAAGGCAAATTGTGAAAAGTATGATTTCATAGGACAGCTAAAAACATTTATAACTGTATAGGTTTCCTTCCAATTACAAATAAGTAGTAAGAAATCAGCTACGATCAATGGATAATAAATTATTCCACCTATTTTAATTCAACATGATAAAATGGAAACATGAAAATTATATAGATCCCTGAACTGAGCTTGAGGTTTCTTTCAGAATGTTCAGCATTCCCTGATTCCCGACGAGGGTCATACTAGGGGAGATAACACGGTGATACCTTGCACAGGAAGAAGTGCTTGTTTCCTATTCCTCTAGTTGATAGCATCATTTGTTGCATATCTGATGGATTTATGTTGGAACCTGTAGCTTTTGAAGCATATAGGTCCTGATATAAGAACTGGTTGCCAAGTAGCTTCAGAAGGATTTCAGAGCCAAACATATTCCATCTTCAAAGGGAATTTTTGTCTTGTAAGACTTAATAGCTTTGCTACCAAGTAGCACAAAAAATGTGATTTGGGAGAGACGCCCTTAAAAATAATGAGAGATCTATTGTTATTATTACTGTGTGTTGAGAACTACTCTAGGGGTACCTGCAGAGAAGAAACCACTAGGATTTCTTTTTGCAGCATGGACACTCTTCAATTCCGCTCTCCCTGCGGCCCCCCCTTTAGTTGGGGATTATTTTCAAAATCATAAAGTAAAATGAAAACCAGGCAAAAAAAGAAAAGGCAAATATCTAAGATAATAACTGGGAAAGGGAAGATTAAGAAGATATTAAAATAAAAAGAATATAAGACAGAATTAAAACAGAAAGGGGGAAAAATGAAAGGTCAAAGTAAGAGCTATACAACTTCAAACATAAAATAATGACTTTTAAATGCTATTTAAAAATCTGAAATTTAAGATAGAATGCTAGAAGATATGGTTATAAACAAATCTACAAATGGCATAAATATTTTTAAAGGTACAGAAATAAGAAATTAATATTTTTGTTTCAGGTTAAGGTTTTAAGATAAGGGATTTACTAGAAAAAGCAGAGCCATGTATGTAATTTAATACATTAAAATAGCAAAGTACAAAGGAAGATAATTTTATATGATTTTTGAAAGAGAGCATGTGAGTGGGCTCAGAGGACAGAGAGAGAAGAGAGAATCTCAAGCAGACTACACCCTGAGCATGGAGCCCCATGCGGGGCTTGATCTCACAGACACTGATACTGTGACCTGAGCTGAAATCAAGAGTCAGCCACTCAACTGACTCAGCTGCCCAGGTGCCCCAAAGATAATTTTAAATAAATATAAGGACAGCCACTTTATAAGCTGGCTAGTGGTATAATTCCTCAGCATGATACTCTGGCTGAACATGGCTCCCCTGACACTGGAGGACCTTCCAGAAGAGAGCCCCAGTGGGAAGTAGCACCCTGAAAGGAGACGTTCTCTGAAAAAAACCTTTGAAAGGTCAGGATCCTAGAGTTCTCTGCCCTGGTCTTCATGAGTTTCTAGATACTTCAGCAAAATTAAGCATTCATTTAACTCATTCACTTTTAAAACTTTTTTTATTGCAGAGATTTCCAAAATTATACAACAGTAGAGAATAGAGTCTAATTAACCCCCATGCATCCTCCACCCAGCTTCAGAAATAGGAACATATTAACACTTTGTCAATTTTGTTTAATCAACGCTAGCATGATTAAATGCTGCTGATGATGCCTACTTCTTTTTCCCTTACTTCCTCCACCTCTCCTCTTACTGTATATTTTAGTGAAAAACTTTGCTATTTTTATCTTTTCTGTAATACTTACCTATGAATCTTATACCATGTGTAATATAATTACTATACCCAATAAAATGACCAATAAGTCTCATGATACATAAAACCCACTTTGTGCTCAAATTTTACAAGTGTTTCAGAAACATTTTCCAAAGGATTTATGCAAATGGAGATACAACTGAGATCCACGCATTACATGGTCCATACTTCTTTTAGGTTTGTTTTCATCTATAAGGGTTCCCTTCACTCTTATTTTCTACATGTCATTTAATTGTTTAAGAAACAGTGATATTTGTCTTGTAGAATTTCTCCCATTCTGTTCTGTCGATTGTCTCCATTTGTTGTCATTTAACATATTTACCCACCCTCATATTTCCTCCCAATTGGCAAGTGGTTCTGCAGCATCATTAGATTCCGTTAGATTCAGGAGAGGTTTTTGGTTTTGGTTTTTTTGGTAAGACTTCACAGGCAGTGCTTTGTCTCTTACTGCATCATCTGGGAGGCCAGTTCAGTTTAGTGATGTTAATATTGGTAAGTGGGCTAAGGTTTCATAAGCTTGATCATTTACCAGAAAGTTTCCTATCATTTATCTAACAGTTTTGGCATCCATCAATTTTGATCTGAATCCATTATTCCAAGAAAGTGCTGCAAAGTAGTGACCTTAATTTTTCACTTAAAAAAAAAATTTGTTAGCTAGAATTCTTGAATAAAGAACTATCAATTCAAAAAAAATAAAAAATAAAAAAAGAACTATCAATTCTTTTGTTGTCTTGAAATATATTAACATAAAAGCAGTCCAAAGTATTGATTCTTACTGCTAAGCATTTTTAGGAATACTGAGTGGAGGTAGCAACTTCCTAAGGTGACCGATCAAGCTTATTTATTTTTAGTATCACTATAAAGTCATGGAATTTTTATTGATGATATGTTACAAACTATTACATTGATTTGTCATTGCAGCTCTCAAATCGTCCCATCAAAGGATGTGTTGTTTTGATACATCCTCTTAGTCTTTTATTTATTCATACTGGTGTTTTAAATTTAAATTTATGATTGCCAGCCTCTTTGTTCATAACTTCTCTAATTTTCTGAATGTTTTTTCTGTTTAAAATCTTGTTTTCTAAATGACATTAACATACTCATTTGCTTTATCCCACTACTATTTTTATATCTATATATCATAGTTTCAAAATAACAATTCAGAAATTATTACCAATAAGACTTCTCAATGCATTTAAGATTTGTAATTATTTTTTTCAATCTAGAAATATAGAATCAAAAGCTGTATTTTAAAATCACTTGAAATAACTGCTCTTGTCATTCTTATATCACCAACTAGATAGACATTTAAACTCATTTGTTTTAGGGTATTTTTTTTAGAGTTTGCATTCTTTATTCCTGACTTTATTTTATAATTATGAAAATGATTTATACAGTCTCAAGGTCAAAATTACAGAGCGAGTTACTTTCAGAGAGATCTAACCTCTAATTACGTCTCCTCTGCCATCTTCCTTCTGTGCCATACACACAGCCATTTAAAAAAAAAAAGTTTTTGCTTATTCTTCTGTTTATTTTAAAATATACAGAACCAAATCCAATCTTGTGCTATTACAATCTGTGCTGCAGTCAGTTTTAGGCATACATTTGTCCATATATTTTTGCCCATGTATCCTTGGGATAGATTCTTTCTGGGTGGAAACACTGGGTCAAAAGCTAAAAGATAAAGTTGTTTGATACTGTCAACTTCTCTCCCATAGGAGTAGCATCATTATCAGCAACAATGTGTCAGAGTCCTTGTTTCCACCAAGCAGGGAGTGAGAAACAGAATTGCAGTGTAGACTGTTACATCTGTTCTTGTGATTGCAATTGGTAACTTTTCACAAGGGAAGGGCCATTTGCATTTTTTCTCTTCTTACCTTTTGCTCTTTAAAACAAAAAATGAGACAACGTTTTGCCACTCAATTTCCAGAAACTCTTTAAATCTTAAAAGTATAATTTGTGATACTATTTGTACATAATTTTCCTGGCTTGTACTTTGCTTGTGGTATTTTACTTCTGTTCAACAGCCATGTGTCGAGAGAGTCAAACTTAACAGTCTTTCTTTTAATTGCTCCTCTAATTTTAATCATCGGAAATATCCCAGGTCAGGTTTCCCAGGAAGCCAACTCTGAGATGGAAACTATAGTGCTGGATTTTATTGAGAAATTTGTCGAAGCTCAGGCTGCTATAACAAAGTACATAGACTGTGTGGCTTAAATAGCAGACACATTTCTCAAAGTTCTGGAAAATGGGAAATCCAAGATCAAGGTGACAGCACATTTGGTTCTATGTGACAGGCCACTTTATGCTGTGCTGGTGGCTCCATCTCTCTGTGCTCACATGATATCTTTGTGTGCCTGCAGAGAGAAAGCTCTGGCCTATGTTCTTCTTCCAATAAGGACACTAATACAATTATGGGGGCTCCACCCCCATCTAAATGACCTCATCTAAACTTAATTACTTTTCAAAGGCCTGCCTCCTAATACAATTACATTGGAGGTTAGGGCTTCCACATATGAATTACAAGGGAAATGCTAACTTTAAATCTGTAACAAAATCCTTGGGACTAGTAGGTATATATTAGAGAAGTCTTATGGTTATGGGAATAAGCTCTTTATTCCTGAAGAGGACCTGGGTGGCACATCAAAGCACTTACTAGGGGAAATTCTCTCCATTCCAAGAAATTTTAAAAAGGGATAAAACAGGAGAGTTGATAAGGGATTCCCTATGGCTTCTTATACTACTCGAATAGTTGTATTTGGTACATTAGACCTTGGATCCATTTGAAATGGTGTGAGAAAATGAGCCAATTTATATTTTTATACTTTCTTGCTTGTCCCACAAACACACAGTAACACATTTTAATATGTGGCTCTTTGGTTTTAGGGTGTTCCCAGATATCTTTTCCTAAATAAACTTCATAGCTAACTTATCTAACTCTAGAAAAAAAAATTACTTTTATTTGGATTTTTTAGATTCCTGTCTATATGTTTATATCTATTATGTCTTTCAGGATTATTTTACAGTCTATCTCTCTGTAGATTTTGTGCCTTTTTTTGTAATGTTTATGCTTACATGTTGCGGTATTTAAAAATTTTAGCCAATTTTATTTATTTATTTATTTATTTATTTATTTATTTATTATAAATTTTTTATTGGTGTTCAATTTGCCGTATAGAATAACACCCAGTGCTCATCCCGTCAAGTGCCCATTAACCACCTATTTTAAATGGAATCTGCTCTTACGCTATTTTCTTTTTCTTTTTTTTTTCCTTATACTATTTTCTAACTGGGTATCATTTAGATTCCTTACTTCATTAAGTAATTAATAATGAAATTTTATTTTACAATTATTTTAGTACTAAGGGTTTTTTAAAGATTTTATTTATTTATGAGAGACAGGGGGGTGGTGGCGGGGGAGAGAGAGAGAGGCAGAGATACAGGCAGAGAGAGAAGCAGGCTCCATGCAGGGAGCCTGACATGGGACTTGATCCCAGGTCTCCAGGATCACGCCCTGGGCTGAAGGTGGTGCTAAATTGCTGAGCCACCCGGGCTGCCCCAGTTCTAAGTTTTATATTATGAAAAATGTCTAACATTTACAGAACTAAAAGAAGTGAATGATAAACCCCCATGTGCCCAATGTCAGATGCAACAATGATCACTTCATTACTAATCCTATTTCATCTAAAACCCAAACTACTTCCCTTTTCCTAAGTTATACTGAAGCAAATCTAAGTTATCCTATCATTTAACCCACATCTATTTCACTAGATACTTCTAAAAGATAAGTACTCTTTTAAAAAATAGCTTCAGTGCTATTATCCTATCAAGAAAAAACCCTGCAGTAATTCCTTATTAATATTAAATATCCAGTCAATGATTAAATTTTCCCATTTGCCTTATTTTTTTAAGTTTATTCCAATCAAGATACAAATAATGTCCACACACTACAAGTGACATGTCGTTATTAAACTATAGGTCCCTCTCCATCTCTTCTTTTCCCCCTTGTGCTTTATTTCTTAGAAATAAAGAAAAAAGAAATTTAATCATGTTCCAAATGGTTTTTCATAGTTTTGCTGACTGCATTCCTATAGAGTATCATTTAACATGTTCCTCCCTTCACTGAATTGTTAACTTAGTAGTCAGAACAAGAGGCTGCATAAAACTGAGATTTGGGTTTGGTGGGGTTTTGTTTGTTTGTTTGTTTGTTTTTAGTCAAGAATACTTCCTAAGCACTATAGTGAATTTCCATGAGGAAGCACATGATGTCTAATTGTTTTAAATCTAAGAAGTGGGATCCCTGGGTGGCGCAGCGGTTTGGCGCCTGCCTTTGGCCCAGGGTGTGATCCTGGAGACCCGGGATCGAATCCCACATCGGGCTCCTGGTGCATGGAGCCTGCTTCTCTCTCTGCCTGTGTCTCTGTCTCTCTCTCTCTGTGTGTAACTATCATAAATAAATAAAAAGATTTTTAAAAAATTAAAAAAATAAATCTAAGAAGTCATTAAATCTTGCAAACTATTATTTAAATTTTACTATTCTTTCATTTATTAGCTAGCATTTTTTTTCTTGTTTTATTAAGTTTTTGATTTTAATACCAGTATGGTTAACATACAGTGTCATATTATAAAGGGAAACCTTCATCATCTCTTTAATCCCCTTGAAATAGAGCTCATATAGGAAAGGCAGGATAAATCCTTGATTCTGCTCCTTTATTTAAGAGCTTTTAAAATTATGTGTGAAATTTTTAGCACACTCTAAAAGTGGCCCATAGGTTTTTCTAATAATTATGGACTCATCCATTACATATACTTGATATACCTTAGTCCCTTGTAAATTTTTCCATTTTGAGGAGTCAGTGGTAGACTCTTCAAGTTGGCTCTTTTTGATATGTCCCTAATAGTATGGACAGTTTACTTGCTTTCTACCTTGAAAAGATGTTCCTTGCTCAGCGTTTATATTCTCTGTCCCAAACCAGGTATCAGGCACTCCTCCAAGAAGCCCTGGTTGTACTTTAATGGGAAGTGTTTTGGGGGGATCATAATCTGGGTACTTCAAGGACTCTTCGTTACTGGTTTTTCACTGTTTCTAGACCTTTTCTCTTGCAGAGCTAAGAAATGGTTTTTTGTTAAAACAGATCATGCATGCACAGATAACTCTCATGCAAATTTAACAATGAAGCATTTTTATTCAACCTCATCAGACTTACATATGCATTTGCTTTTCCTCATGACCGATATCTGGGTTCTCAATGACATCAATGTAATTATTAATTTGTTTCATACCACAAGAACACATGACAGTTTCAGAATACAAGGAAAAACATTATCACTAACACCATTACATTCGTTTCTTTCACTTTGCCTTAATGTTTATGGGTTGCCTTTTTAAATAATTCTTCATAATTATGCAGAATACTTATATGATTTCCGAGTCAAATCTACAAAATAAGAAGTCTAGCTGGCTTCTACTATGTCTATTTCCTTTCTTATTCTCCTCAAAATATTGAGACATATACTTTGAGAGAGAAGATAGAACTGTCAATTAAGGGGAAAAATCTTGAACTCAGAGGTAAAAGTTTAATCTCTGCAGACAACTCGTGGATTAAGAACTGAAAATATTCATATGAGGAAGTTTGAGGAGAAAGTGCAATAATTTACACTATTGCAGTGAGACGACTCAAAGGTTAATGATGGAGCATATTTGTACAAACATGAGAAAAGAGTGTGCAAGAGGAAATGGTCATCAGTGCCGAAGCCAGCAGAAAATCCTGATAAAAGCTGACAGGGGTAAAGCTATTGGATTTCTCATGAATGAGGCTTTAAAAAAAATTCAGGAAGGTAACTTTTTTTGAAGGAGCCAAACAGAATTGAAAAAGTAGTAAGCTAAAGAAGCAGCTATCAGAAGGGGAATCTCAAAAGGGAACAGGTAAATGCTCTCAAGAATCAAGAAGAGATGAACTCGAGGACAAACAACAGCGGACAATTCAGTCTCCACATAGAGAGACCAGGACTCTAAATGACAGTGATGAGACAGCCAGCTTATTCCAAAGATGCAAGTAATAAATCCAGACTATGGACTTTACCATACCAAAGTTGAACTCTGCCACAGAGGTTGATTTTATTTCTTACTCAGTGTGATCCCTAGACACCCCCCAAAAAAACTCCACATCAGCCTTATTCCCTTGAGTTAGGACTCCTTCAAGAACAAAATCAATCTAGCTAACTGCTAATATTTATTTTGAATAGACTTATGTACAACCCAACCGTTAATCTATTTCTAATAAGTTGGAAAATGGCTGCGTCTGATTCTTTTGGGAGCCTTAACATCTGCTTAACCTGTGATATTTACCTCTTTGTTATCCTTGGTCACTTCATAGGCTGTGCAAGTGTTGGATCATGCAAATTCTTTCACACTCTCATTTCTATATTGCTCTTTACAGGCCTACCTTGGCCACACTCCCACATTTCTTCTTCCTCTTCAACCTTCCTACTGTGTCCTCTAGGAACTCCTATTTCATGGAAAACTGTCTTATATCCTCAACCTCCTCATCACATGCTCCTTCTGCCTCCCAGCCCTTATTCGTATTCACCATTGCTATTTCTAAACCATTACTCTTTTTCTGTTTCTGACAACTGTTCTTTTGAGGCATATGCTGTCCCACTGAATCTGTCATTCATTAACATCTCATCTTGTGTCAACTTCTCAGCTTGGTTTGTCAGTCACTTGACGGGGTCAGAAAAAAAAAAAAATACATACGCTAAGTATATTCCTGAGGCAGAGCATGGAGTACTACCTGGAGTGCAGAGTTGGAGCAGACACAGGGAAGGTAGATTGAGGGGATAGACAGAATGTGTGAGCCACATAAAATACCTGAATAATGGATAAGGTATGTTGTATGTTGGACCTGGCTCATACTAATTCACAGGAGCCAGCTGTTAAGTTTTCAGAGATTTTTTAAGCCATTACACTAGTAGTTTAAAATGGGATATTATGGAGGTATTTACACCATGGAAATCTGCAAATACTACTCATCAAAATTCTTTTTTCCTCCTGACAGCCAATTCTTAAATGTTTACGAGCACACCACTGCGTGACAGGGAAGACAAGGGAATAAAATGAATGGATTTAAGGTTAGGAAACTTAATGAAGAGAAATTTTACCTAATGTTCAAAACTATGCCTATGACAACTTATCATCCTAAAAGCTAAGGCCAAGAAATAAAAATAAGGAAGATTTAAATGGTATACCCCAAAGTAGCAAGATTAAAGACAGAATCCAAAAGAAAAAATGGGAAAATAGCCTTCTTTTAGCTAAACAGATAGTTTTTAGCTTTACTGATGAAGCTGAATCACGAATGTAAGAAAATGAAAGGAAATGATATTAGCATGTGATCCTAATATCACTGGACACTCTCATGCTGATCTCTGTCTCGAGCACTTGTTTATTCTGTGTGTAATTAGGCTACTGGGTACATCTTTGGTCTTCAAAAACTTAGATGGGTCAAGAACATAGAAAGCAACAAGAATAACAAGAATATGGAGGATACACGACTCTTAGGAGCATCTATAGAGTAAAAATAGGTGGAGTTTGTATGCAGCTTCCCCTCATCCACTGAATAATACCATGCCAGTCGTGTAATGTCTCTGATTTCCTAAGCTGTAATAGGACAATGGAGGTACCTAGCTCTTAGAGTAGCTATAAAAATTACTAAGATAATACAGTTGATAGTGTAAAGTCCAATGCCTTGCTCACAGTAGATACTAAAATGTTTTGTTCTCATTTCATCTATACTTGTAAACTTTTCTCTTCCATGAGGTAAGGCCAAAATCCTATTCTTGAGAAGACAAAAATTTGAAGCCAGAAGACCTAACTGTGTAAGGGAGCTTCTCAGTACTTCCTCTTCTTCTTCTTCTTCTTCTTCTTTTTTTTTTTTTTCCCACCATCGGAAAGCTCTAATCCAGAGGTGACGAACTTTCTATAAAAGACCAGAAAGTAACTATTTCAGGCTTTTCAGTCCATATGGTGTCTGTCCTAGATGTTCAGCTTCGCTATTGTAGTGCAAAAGCAGTGATACACAATTCATCAACAAGTATGTGTGTGACTGTGTTCTAAGAAGACTTTATAAACACTGGCATTTTAATTTCAAATAATTTTTACATGTTATGAAATATTCTTTTGATTTTTTTCAGCCAGTTAAAATGTAACAATCATTCTTAGCTCTCAGAGCATATAAAAACATCTGGAAGGCTGGATTTTGCCTGCAGGCTGAAGTTTGCTGACACTCAGTATTATAGTTCAGGGACAAACAAGGATAAGCCAATGCTTTTGAAACTTATTTTTAAACCTTGGAATCCTTCGTTCAAAACAATCTTGCATGACAACCACTTGTTACTAGAGTTTCTGTAAGGATGGGAATCTATCATCTCCCCCACTTGCTCAAGAACCTACCCTTCCACCAATACGACACTTCCACGCACACACCATCTCTTTATGAGATTTTATGGGACTCTTTCTCGAAACCTTACAATGAAACATCAAAAAGAACCACTGGCAACTTTGTACCATTTGACCCTATTTATTTATTTATTTATCTATCTATCTATCTATCTATCTATCTATCTATCTATCTAGGAGGGGAGGAACAGAGGGAGAGGGAGAAAGAGAGAATCTTAAGCAGGCTCCACACTCAGCACACAGCCCAGACGTGGGGCTCGAACTCACAAGCCCAAGATCATGACCTGAACCAAAATCAAGAGATAGACACTTAACTGACTGAGCCCCCCAGGCACCCTATTTCACCCCCTTTAAGATCCAATATGGAAGAGGCAGAGAACAGTAATTAAGAGTCCTCCACAGACTACACATCCTTCAAATATTTTTCTACATTAGACCTCTTATTCATGCTTTCAGACACATCTCTCAACTGCATCCTTCTCTTATCTGATGAGAATCACCATAACTTGAACAATGTAGATTATCTGTCATGTCTGCATGATGGCTTGATCCCATCTTTTTTGGCTGTACTGGTCTCTGTTCTTGGGATTTGGCCTCTGCTTTGGCCCTGGGCACACAGCCTATACAGTTCACAGGTCTCAGTCACCCTATTATCCAAGATCCCTGACCACAATAGCCAGATCTGAGTTATGAAAAAGGCCATTTAGACTAATCAATTCAGTGGGAAGGAAATCTACCAAAGCAAAATCCCTGTACAGACATCCATGGAGAGTTATCAAATGTCTGTTTACATTTAATAAAAGATGTAAAAAAGGAAACAAACATTTAGTTAGGTCTGCTATGTGCCAAGTGCTATCCTAATCATTCATTCTAGAATTAAGAAAAATTTGACAAGCATTTTTATGAATGGTTTGAAGGACAATCCAATCTTAAGAAGCTAAAATGAGTGGTTTTTCTAAGTCCTTCCCTTTCAGGTAAAGTATTATATGTTCCTTCTTACAGAGAGCTCTGTAGACACATTTTCAAGCAGGGAGAGATACTTGGAGATGTAGGTCAAAGAAAAAACTCCTCTGAAAAGCCACTAAAGGCTTCCAGTGACATCTGGGAAAAGCAGACTACCTTTGGAACAGAAACAGATATAGACACTGGAAAGAAAAACACACATATGTTACAAAGCTCATCCTCTAGCACTATTGCTAGATGACAGATGACTAGACTTTCCCATGCATATAATCCAAACTGCAAGGTTGGGACCTATTATAATGGGGCAACTCAAGATGCTATCATATGATTTAAAAACAAACAAACCAACAAAACAAAAACAAACAAAACCCTTGGCTTGACTTTTGAGAGTAATCATGTGAAAGCACATCTAAAATCTCAGATAATATGTGTTAAGTGAAACAAAATGACTGAGCAATTATTTTCAGACATGGTTTTAGCTCCTGTAGAAGTTCAAAGACAAACATTTAAGATTGATTGATTGATTTGAGAGAGAGAAAGAGCATGCACGCATGAGCAGGAGGGGTAAAGGGAGAGGGAAAGAGAATCTGAAGCAGAAGCATGGTGTCTGACACAGGGTTTGATCTAAGGACCTTGAGATCATGACGTCAGCCAAAACCCAGACTCAGACGTTCAACCAACTACGCCACCCCAGGTGCCCCCCAAAGAAATTTTTTTCAAGGCAATATGTGAAAGTTAGTACTTCTGATATCACCTGTCAGTATTGAAGAGACCTGCAAATTGGACCTGAGACAAACCAAATGGCCTGCATTTATGAATTAACCACCATGTGTTTACTTTCCTAGGACTTCTATTATCTACTTTCCAACTTTCCCCACCCTCCTTTTATGCCCTGGAGAATGACTTAGAGACTGCATCAAAGGACTTTCCTCACCTTAGTTTAGTTGAGTGCAACCAATAGAACGAACCTACTGGAGATCAGTGAGAAGGAGTAGAAGATGAAGGAAATTATTTTCCTAGCTCCCTCTTTGTTTGAAAAATTTAAAGAAGGGTAGTGAAAGCTACCACTCTGGTGTGCCATACCTGGCCCCTGTATCCTCAGGCCAAGTGGAGGTAAAAAAACACAAAGTGGCTGGTTTGGGGATACTTTATTGTGTCTTCTTAGTTTCTTTAACCCTGTTTGCACATTTGCAGGTCACCCTTTCATTAAGCTCTCCTCAATTCTTCCATTAGAGCATAGCATCTATTTCCTGTGCTAATCCTGAATCACTATGACCCTATTTTTTTCACTCTTATGGACTGAACTAGAAGATTTCTATTTATTGTTTCCAACCAACACTGTATACAGACATCCTTTACTGTCTATTGTAGCATGCATTAGTGAGTGAGAATGGCCATACAGGGGGCCCGTGGAGAACTTCAAATACTGCATTTCTCAATAGTACAGGGGCATTATATTACCATTAGTTGTACACCTTGCAAGTATATTGTGTATCTGTGTATATAAAATATTTGTGTCTATAAAATATTTCATCACAAAAATGCGAAAGCAAGCCATAAAATTACTTAGAGTAAGAAAAGCTTCATTTTGTCATGTATATATGCACAGAAAAGTTTCTAAAAGGAATTAGAAGAAAATAATACTGGTTTAACTAGATCATGAGATAATTGGTAATTATTTCTTTAAGAGGTTTCACATTTTCTGTATTAAATACAATTTCTCTTCTAAAAACAGAACCAGTATTAAGCAGTAATACTTGGGAAAACAGCAATAGTTTCCATCAAGTTCTAGAGCAGTTACTCTACTGAATCATTTCACTGATAAATGGATCTACTCCAAAGAGGAAACCTTAAATAAAAGTTCAGACATGTGACTCAAAGGCAAAAAGAGGAAAATGCTCCATGAGCCAGTGAGGTATCACCTCTTGCAACAATTATGTCATAGGAGAAGGATTTCAGGAGACCATTAGAATATGAACTTGCTTATAAAGCTGCCAAAGGTGACCTTAATCGTCCAGTCATGTTCTGCTCAGAACCATTATTCGGCTCTCAGTTGCTATGAATAGTAGCTGTGTGATATAGTCATGTTTAAAGGGATAGTGGCTGTTCATTTTCATCTGCTGTCTCTCCTTTAGGCTGTTATTAAGATTTCATGGCGTTTGCAAAACGTCTGTCTCCTGAGACCTTGCAAAATGAGTGGCAAGTACAAAGACTTTGATGTTCAATGTCAGGGAGGACAATTCACTTGGCTGTGCTGCAGCCCAGCAACACCAAGACCTGTTATTAAGATGACATTTAATAACAAACATGCCAATTATTGGACATCTATTAACCGTAGAAGTGAAAGATGTGCAATCAAAGTCACAAATGTATTGAGATTGGTGTTTGGTGAGATCACATTGATGAAATAAACAAGGTCTTGCCAGCATTGTTCATTATAACACAGTATCCAAGTTGGTATTTATATTTTTAAATAAGACTAAAATTTTCCATTTTAAATACATTTCTTTATCAGAGGAAAACGTTTGATATTTTTATTTTAGTCAGGCATTATGATTTTATAATCTATGGTCTTCCTATCATAACCCTTCTCTGGTATCTCTGAAACAAGAGACCTCGTCTCTTCACCAGCACACACATATCTGATCTTTCTCTAACTCTTCATACGCTTATTGTTTGTACTAAAGATATTAATCTGTGAGAAATCAAGCCATTCGTGTTTTGCTGATAGTTTTAGCTACAACAGACTTAAAAAAAAAAACCTGGTCCCTTAATTAAACTCAATGAAACTTTCCCCATATATATTGTGGCACAACACAATGTGAAGCATGCTAGGATAATTATTTGTGGACTTAATATAATTAATTTTGAACAGGGAACCAAGAAGTATTTTCTAGTAGGCTACATAGAGGGTTTTATAAAATTGTAGACTATTTGGTTTGGAAGTGGTCTTAAATATCAGCTAGTCCAACCATTCATCCAGTGCTTCAATCCTTTCTATATTGTCATCATGTCATCCTTGAACTGCTTTAGGAAAAGAGGAGATTTATTGAAGTAATCCATTTGAAATAGGAGGCATTAATTTCTAGGATACACGCAAAGATCTAAAACAATACCTCAAATCACACATGATTTTCATCTTTTTAAAAAAGATTTCATTGATTTATTTGAGAGAGAGAGAGAGAGAGAGAGAGAGAGAGAGAGAGAGGAGGGGAGAGCACAGAGGCAGAGGCAGAAGCAGGCTCCCTGCTGAACAGAGAGCCCAATGCGGGACTTGATCCCAGGACCCCGGGATCATGACCTGAGCCGAAGACAGACGCTTAACCACCTGAGCCACCCAGGCACCCCTTATTTTAATCTTTTAAATTTATTTTGACCATTTATGTCTTGTTCAAGCAAGCCAAGTCAGATAGGTACAGAGCTCCCGGCCAAGATTATGTTCTAAACAAGGGGATAGGGTTTAAGAAAGACACAAGAAAACTCCAGCAATTCTCAAAAAGCTGTATTATATAGAAAAATAAGATAACCACTAGAGAATGGCTATCAGCTGGCAAGAGTTAACAGTTCTAAGTTTCCTGTGTAAAAGAAAGTTTCACACACAAGTGATTTTAGGAATCTTCTGACTCTAGCTACAAAATGTGTTTGGTAAACCTTAGAGAATAAAATATGTTATTACCCTAACAATTCCATTAGAGAGGCTTGACTTTGAGATTTGTTTTTGTTTTTTAATATTTTATTTAAAATTAATCTGCCAACACAGAGTATAACACTCAGTGCTCATTTCATCGCATGCCCTCCTTAGTCCCCGACACCCAGCCACCCCATCCTCACACCCCCTCCCTTCTGCAACCCCCTTTGTTTCCCAGAGTTAGGAGTCTCTCATGGTTTTTCTTCCTTTCTAATTTTTCCCCACTCAGCTTTCCTCCTTTCCCTTAAAGTCCCTTTCACTATTTCTTATATGATTTTGAGGTTTAAAGTCCTCAGTTTTCAAGATCTCCTGGCACGAAGCCTCCAAGACAGACTCATTATAACCTAAAGCCTTAACAAAGAGGTGATCAGTGGGGAGTGAGAGAGTTAACAGGCTTTGGGCTAGAAGATACACAAAGGAAAATAGGGAGATGAACTAAAGAGATAAATCTCACTCTGCTCAACTTTCTCAGAGGTAGCCCAGCTCATGAACATTACCTTGTCTAGTCTAGTCTAGTCTAATAAACCTTTGGTTTATTCTGGAAGTCTTCTTACAGTCCTACCTAAGGCCAGCTGAAAGACTGTCCAGCCCTTTTGTTGAACCAAATGTATGGAACCAACAACCATTTTTAGGAATCAGATTTCAGTGCTTAAACCTTAGGAGATACCTATGCAAAATCTGCAGCCAAACACAGTCTTTCTGGTTTAGCATTATGCTGGGCACATATTGGATGCTTTATAAAAGTACTTCACTGAGAATATTTGAAGAGCATTTCTAAAGATAAAGACAATTCCATGGTGAGTCATTTATCCAGCTACTTCCCAGTTTGAAGAATTAAGTAAGAGTCATTAAGACTGAATCAATTTCTCTATATACTTTCACTTTCTAAATTGGCAAAAGAATCTCAGAAAAAGAACAGACTTCAAAATGGCTACATTAAAAGAAACAAACTATTTATTTTATGGTTATGAATACTGTAAATAAAGTATTCATCTAAAACCTGAAAGACTTATGCCACTTAAGTGCTTGGGATAATCAAAGGAAAGTGGGTTCAATTACTAAAAATGGAGAGGCAAGGAGAGGAAATTTTAAAAAAAAAACCACTTACTTGACAAAGTGCTGCAATATCATAATGAAAATATGTAGCCTTTATCTAGGTTAGAAAATTTTAAGTGAATTCAAACTTGCAAGCACAAAGAAATAAGTAAAATAAGTATTAAGTCATCTTATATTATGTTGACTGGAAAGGAAAGCATTAAAAATCCATTAGAATGAGTTGGTATTTGCCTTTATCATGGTCTTATTCTGGGCTTTCCCCCACATCAGAGTCTAAGACAAAGACCACCTGGCCATTGAAGGTTAACTGGCCTCTTTCATTCCAGAACTTCCCCTTTTCTTCTTCGGTACTAGCCCATTCCATGACACTAGCTCTTTCCGTCAGCCCAAGCCTTCAGAAATACTACTGAGCCCCTCAAAGATATCATCGCTTGTTGTCAGGACATTTCCTATTGCTTCAGTGTGGAGACTGTGTTCTGGCCCTTCTGGGGAACATGGTCAATTGGTGGGTTCAATGGTCTTGTGAAATAAATCCCTTCCAACATTCTACCTCCCTCAGCCTTCTGTTCCCCTCCTCACTATCATGCCCAAGTATTCCTGTATCACTACCTCATCTACTGTAGGCCATTACTGTGTCAAAGCTTCAAAGAGCCATCCTAAAGTACATTACAGCAAAATTCTAGTGCCCTTGTCAATATTTTGAACTTCACAACACAGGTGAGTGCTTGCAGGTCAACAATTTCCTGATACAATATCCTCATTATTCACTCCCATGTTAGTTCCCCTGGTCCCCGCCAATATCATTTCCCTGGTCCTACAATTCATACAGGATGTAAAGTACCTGTGCACACAACAGACACCATGTTTCCACGCATGGACTGGGCCATGACCTGCCCCTGGGTCCCAGTCTTGAGTTATGAGAGTGGAAGGAGCAATTTTTGAAAAAGACATACATTAAAAAAAAAAGACATACATTATATTCAAGTTACCTGCCTCAGATGAGGTCTCTCTAGCAAATCCAAGCAAGAGGAGTTTCTCTCTTCCTGCAAAGAGGAGGGAGCTAATCCTACCAGTTGGAAAGGTTTAGTGAATTCTGGGGTTTACTATTCTCAGGCTGATCCATCAATATGTGCCCATCCAAGTATCACAGTCACACTTATTTCCTCTCAGAGTTCTTTTATATAAGATGGCTATCAAGGCTGTGCTTTAGATATCATGGCATCTCTATCATCTTTAAAATTAGGTCTTGGGTCTGATTTCTAGCGTGGTCTTCTCAGAAGCTATAGGAGATCAGGTTCTTCTTATTTGCTTCCCCAGAGACTTCAGTGTTTCTTGAGTTGAGAGTTGGCTGATCTGATCCTGCCTTTTTTTTTACATATTTCTTAAGTAATTAATTAGCTACTCACCTTCATACTATATAATTATCACTTTCCCCCATACTTTTCCTGTGACACTGCCATCATATTACCCAATATTTCACTTTCCACTTTCATTTACACAGTACTGTGGTAAGCACTGGGGATGCAAATAAGTTCTACAAACCTGTATGAGATTTATAATCTGGTTGGCAGTGTGTCTATTGTGTGTGTGTGGGGGGGGGGTACAGGCTATAAACATGTGCATATAATAAATATATTTTGCAATGATGTCATATGTATATAAATGTATATTAATATGAGTGAAGGTTATAAAGGTCATTTATTTTTCTAGAGTGTCCAAATATCATTCAGGGATAAAACAATCATTTGATTGTCTAAAAACCTGTAATGCATTTTTGTGGCTATATGTAAAATTAGTCTTACTGAATATTGATTGTTTTGACATTGATGCCACAATTCACATCCCTGAAAAAGCAATCATACAATAATATGCCCTTGAAATTACCGGATGATGTTGAGGACAATGTTTCATATCCTGTAACATTCCCTTTATAATCTCAAAAGAAATATATCTCTTAATGCTCACACCAGAGAAATACGGGCTTTTCCTGGACCCAACCTTTAAAAAACATCAAAATGTAAATCTTGCAAATAATTCTGTTTTCTTTGCTTTGGTGCCTGGGAAGCTTGAAGTCAAATCTTCATATGACTTCTAGTGAATTAATGGGATTTTATATTAGGCATTTCTGTAAACTAACTCTATCTTCTAGTTTCATTTTATTGGTCCACTCATGTCCCTTCTCCTTGATTTGATTATCAATTTATATTTTATTGTTAATAATACAAATAGCTTCAAGTTCTTATTTATATTGAGATGGACAATAATTTATCTAATTAAAAATAATTTACATAGACATACTAAATACACTACATTTTAATTAGTATTTCATATTAAATGGCAGACGAGCTTATTTTTTTTTTAATATTTTATTTATTATTTATTTATTTAAGTCACAGACAGAGAGAGAGAGAGGCAGAGACACAGGCAGAGAGAGAAGCAGGCTCCATGCACCAGGAGCCCGACGTGGGACTCGATCCCGGGTCTCCAGGATCGCGCCCTGGGCCAAAGGCAGGCGCCAAACCGCTGCGCCACCCAGGGATCCCCAGACGAGCTTATTTAAAGTGAATGAAAAAATAAAAAATACAGTGAATGATACAGCAGAGGTGGTGGAGTATAAATATGTACATGGAATAGTAAAATTGAAGAGCAGTTTTACATTGATGAAGAGTACGTGGCTCTAAAGCCATTACTCAACAAAGTATACACTTATTATTTAAAAAATGACAGAACTGGTAAAACTAGCAATATGGCTTTATAGACTTGGATTTTCTTACATTGTTTCAAGTCACAATGAAGTCTGAAAAGAAACTGGAAACACTGATTTTACTCTACATGTCTCATCTATGGCCTAAATATTTAGGTCAGGGAATTCATCCTAAAATAAGTATATTGATTGATAATACTAATACTGAGGCTACAGTGTAATTTATTTAACTTGCTAAACGAAGCAATATCATCTAAAACTCAAATGCATAATCCTGGCACATAAGAGAATTAAGCATATATCAAAATAGAATTAAACTTATATTTTAAACCCGGTGAAATGAATATTATAGCAAAATATGATGGGTTAATGCACAAATGTGAAATATTATTAGAAGCGCCTAGAAGTGACAAGCTCTACTGAAATACTACCTTGCAACCAGTTAGAATATCTTCATGTTTAAGAAACTATGAATAAGGCAAAGAAAGATGATATACAAGGATCATGAATTAAGAAAGTGGAGGAGAGAAAATAATGCGCATGTAATCATTATGAATACAAGAGCACTTTGGACATTTAAAGTCCTGACCCATCTTACAGGATGACACAAAAATAGTCCAATTTTAGAGTAGAGTAATTTTATAAAATCTAACTGTGCTTATCACAAGCTAGGGGTTACCTCGCAGGAGAAATGACGGACTCAGTGCAGCAATTAATCCTAGCGATGAATATAAAATTACAATGGCATCGCTGGGACCAATTCAGGGGAGGGTGGAGGTGGAGAAAGACTTTTTGGAAGCTGCCGGCCTTGCCAATGGTATGAACTAATGGGGAAAATAAATACAAACCCATACCGCAGCCCTGAGCTGAAATTACTTCGCAACTATTCACATATATGTAGACTGGATCAGGTCAAAATGCAGTCAAAAGTGAGGGTAGTGATGTCTCTATGTCTTTGGAAGAAACAGTAAAAGAAAATTATCAGTGAGTCTGATATGAGGGTCTATAATCCATAGTATGTTCAGCAGCAAATTTAGTCCTTTTCTAGATAAATATGATTAAGTCAGTAATTTTAACCATCTATAAAAGTTTTAAGGGGTGGAAATTTGCCAAAAGTCATAAATAACACCTTTTCAAATGCATAGTTTATTAACATTTGACTGGTAGTCACGTGAGCAGCTAGTTCATAGAAGGATTCATCAGACTGCGTTCTGAAAAGAGGTGGGGGGGGTGCAGAATTCTGGTAGCCAAAGAATAATTTATTAAACTGCTCCATTCTTAATCAGTTTAGCTTGCTTGCAGAAACTCCATCAAAAGTTTACAGAGCACTTACCTATTGGCTAAGACGTGCTTTCCCAGTGGTGACATCTGTTCATTTAATTATCACAACCCAGTGAAATAGGCACTATTTTAACATTTTATGGACGAGCAAACAATAGTTTACACTGGTTAAGTGCCTGTGCAATTTACAGGACCAGCCAGAGAGTGGTGGAGCTGGAATTAAATCACGGGATTTGTCCCCAGAGCCCAAATACTTAACCACTATGTGCTTACGTATGTGGATACTGCCTCTGAAACAGCTCTGGAATCAATCCTCCAGGGAGTTCCATCCTACTCCTTGAAAAGTCCTGGTCACATACCAGCTATTCAATTCTAGAGCAAAATTCTAAAGGAATGAGCCATGATTCGTAATTTTATACATGGGAGGCATTTTAGTAGCTAGTTTCTAGGGTAACATCTATTCCTCTTCTTTCCCTCCTCCCCTATTCTTCCTTGAATTGGAGAAGTTCTACTTGAGATCAGGAAAGGGCTCTAGTAGTTATCTTACCCAGTCTTCTCACTTTTTAAAAAAAAATGATAAAAGGAAGGTCCAAAGAGATTAGATGATTTAAGGTTGATTAGTGGGGCTCCCCCAATACCTGGAATCCCCAGCTAGCACTTTGTCATATTATGTTACAGGCTCTGCCATCCCTGCCTCCTGTTTTTCCAGCCATCTGAAATAGGAAACGTACCATAAACATCATTTTTTTCAGTCTTGGTAAAGGGAGGTCTACTCCTAGTATTTGTTTCTTTTTTATAAATTTATTTTTTATTGGTGTTCAATTTGCCAAAATATAGAATAACACCCAGTGCTCATCCCATCAAGTGCCCCCCTCAATGCCCATCACTCAGTCACCCCCACCCCCCGCCCATCTCCCCTTCCACCACCCCTAGTTCGTTTCCCAGAGTTAGGAGTCTCTCATGTTCTGTCTCCCTTTCTGATATTTCCCACTCATACTCCTAGTATTTGGACTGCTCTCGTGTTATAATAGAAACAATGAAAGAGGCTTTACTGAGGTTCTCTATTGCAACCACCAGCTAACTGTGACACTGGACACAAACAATCCTGAAAACCAATCTCAATTTTCTATTTGAACTGAAAAGGAAGAAAGCAAACACATGAACGTGTCAGACTGCAGATTTAACCTGGAGAAGAAATAGAAAAGCCAGACAGAAATAGAAAAGAAGGAACATAGGAAATATAAAGCTAAACACCAGCTGTATAAATTAGATTAACACTGGGCCTCCTGGTCATTTTTAGGTTTCACATTTCTGACACATGAGACAGTTTTCCTATCTCCATTTCCTTCGGCTTCCCTACAGCCCTTTCTTCTGGCACCAATTGCAAAAGCAATCTATTAACTGATCCTTACCGACATAAGATTAATTTAAAAGGGCAGTTACACACACATGCACATACATACATATACACACTTGTACCTCTACACTGCATACAGACTCATGTGAATAATTATTTAAACATATCAGAGGCGTATTATTCAAATACATAATCTGTCTTGCAGTGTTTCTCAGGATGCTACTGGCATTTGGAATGAAACAATTATTCCCTGAATAGTCTACCCCACACACTGCATGATTCTTACCACCTCTGCCTTCTGCCACCAAATCCTAGTGGTTGCAAGTTGTCATTGTGACAACCAGAAAGCACCCTCAGGCATTTCAACAGCCCCCCTGGGATAAGGCAGTACTTCCCCAACAGAGGAACACTAGGACTGGGAACACTCCAGGTTCAACTTAGAGAAATTATCATTAGAGATCTATATGTTTTATTCAAGACTTATTTATTGAGTGTCTGCCATAAGGGTGGCCCCGTGCTAATCTCTGGGAGGTACATTCGTGAGTCCAAACAGATAAAGATTTTGCTGTAACAGGGCACGAAGGACGGTGGGAAACAGTGATTAAATCTCTCTCTCTCTGTCTCTCTCTCTCTCTCTCACACACACACACACACACACACACAAATATCTACATTCAGAATTGTGATAACAGGAACAAAGAGACACACAATGTTATTGTTGAGTCTCTGACAGAGAGATCTGCTTAGGTTAGTTAAGGAAGTTTCCTTAAGGAACCTTGAGCTTGATCACAGTTTTAAAGCTTAAGTAGGGTTTTCCTTGGGTGATTGTGAAAAGTACCAACATTTTCAGGAGAGAGAATAGCATGTACAGAGCTCACACTGGGAGACAGAGCATGACCAAGTAAGAGAGATAGACACAAGGAGGGTGTGGCGACACTTGATGGAATGATGAGAAGCACGTGAGATAAAATTGTACAGCTAAAGAAGGATGAATATACACAGTATTATAGTCTATGTCAATAGAAATTTCCAGAAATAACTGACCAAGTGAAATGTGGTAGAAGGCAGAAGAAGGAGATGGATCACCTGAGACACAAATCCACCACTGGGTGTTACCCCATGAAGCTTATAATCAAATCGACTATAGAGATCAAACTAGCACAGATAAAAATATCTTCGCTGTGTTGTAATTTCGTAGAAATTACTCAATCCACAAATTTGGTACCATGCAAGGCTTTACGGAGTAATAGGTAAGCGTAGACGTCTGTCTAGGAATGCTGGGGGGCGGGGGGAATCTGAAGACAATGCAGAGAGGTCAAGAGTTAGAGCAGAATAAGTACTGGAGATGGAGACGAAGCTCTAGAAATTGGGTCTTCCTTCCAAACTTCCTGGTCTCACAGACAACTCTGCCAGTCCCTGGTTAGAGCTTTTATCAATAAATGAAGCCAATAATACCCCCAGGGTTCTGAGGAGGAATAACTGAAATATCCCGAGGAAGAGAGTCTAACCCAGTAGTTGGCACATTCCAGGTGCATGATTCATGCTTTTAAGGAAACTAAGTTGTAAAGTAAGGCAGTAAAAACTGCTCTGACATTCCAAGGGTATCAT